>NC_136635.1:29595028-30180028 GCF_949748355.1 Melanostigma gelatinosum
TCAAATTATGAAATACAAATGTTGTACCATACATGTACAGTACTGCATTCTTTGGTTAAATTAATCTGGTCATGGTTTCATCTTGTTTCATGTAAAAATTGTCACACAATGTTTTTACTCCATGAGAAACATTACAAAGGTACAATACACCTCATATTTAATGTAGATCACTGTCATTCCAACATACTTTCCCTGGTTGATTAAGTTTTAATTTTCTTTTCCCAGTTCACTAATAACAAAATGCAGCAGCCAGACTCCCGAGCAAATCAATCAGATACCGTTCGTGTTCTTCATTCTAAAAGGCTTGATTATTGCTTTGCTTGAATTATTCCATTTATTTATTCTGTTGTAATATTCTTCGTAGATCATCTGTTTTCATGCCTGCTGTTCATTTTGAACCAGATTTTTGTTACATTTATATTCATAATTAATGTGTGTTCAACATTTCATGGCATTCTATTCTCAAAGAATTGTTACGGAAATGAACAAACCCAATGATGGCTCTAGATGAAAAGTAAAGAGATCACCAAAGACCTTTGCGTCATTTTAGAATGAATATCTGTACTATGTGCACCAAAACACCAATAAAAAGGAGCTTTACAATTCAAGTTGAACTGAATCTATAAGAAAGCATTAAAATAAGCAAATGTACACACAGAACAGCTCATCGAGGTGATAAAAAACATGGTAGTAGTACTAAAGATCGTGGGCCTGTTTCAACTCCTTTTCTATAACCCTGATTCAGCCTGGGTCTGTGCCGCTATCGCAGTTGGAGAATTTAATGACACTTCAATCTTACTCTGACGAGCGCTCTGATGAGAGGCAGATACTAAACGGCATCTGCCAGACAAAAGATTGGCCAAAAATGGGAACTTCCACAGAGTACTCAGAGTTACCCAATCCCATACGCAGTAGGAGTTGGAGTCATTTCAACAGGAAACAAAGCCAAAGTGAGGAGTGGTTGTACAGTGCAACAGTGAACCAAACAACAGATAGCATGTTCAGACTAGACATACATTCTTTTGAAATGAACTTCTCTGACACGTATCACTTGCTTTGCAAACAAACACATACATTGTATTTGCATTTATGGGTTGGATATGCAGTACATGTTCATATGAACAAAGACATATACAGCGTGTTTATATATTCGGTTTCTATATGGGCTCAACATTGAGGTGGATTTAGGAGAAGGAGAACAGGGGGGGCTTAGTCATTTACAGTATTTAGAGGCAGAGATTACCTAAAGAAACAACACGTTACTATGGGAATGTTTATTCGAGCATCTTTTTTCCCTAACATGCACTCTTGCGCTACATGTTCCTTGGCCCTGTAAATGCAGTTTACCATAACGATATGACCCGTATGATGTATGTTTGTTATCCAGCTCTTGCCTTTAGTAAATATGTTATCTTCATTTAAATTTGTGATCTGCACTGTGTGTAAGTATATTGAGAGCTCCTGACAACCAAAGTAAATGTCCTTGTGTGTGTCAACATTTTTCGACCGGAATGTTCATGGTCAAAAATGATTGGCTTTAAAGCGTGTTGTAAGTGATGTTGATAGGTTGTGTGATGTAGGCTGGAAAGAGTCAGTTAGATACGATGCTATGCAGTATGTTGATAAAACATGTGATGTTGTTTGGAAAGAGGAATTATAAATTATGTTCGATATGACAGCATTACTGTGATCACAGTTTTTAAACTGGGATTTTAAAGTAAACAGCTGGCGGGGGGGATGTGAAAAGCCCCAAAACAGCATGCCACCAAACCGAGCAGTGGAGGCTTAATAGGTCATAACACAGCCTTGAACAGAGCTGAAATGTTGAACACCGAGGATGCTATGGACAACATTCAAAAGACACTTTTGATATGCAAAATGAGACAAAGGGTCATGTTTATTAACATAGGTGGGGCTGCAGGAAAAATAGGCATATTACAAATTTCACCTGCAGCCCCAACCATGTTATTGAAGATCAAAG
The DNA here is from genome assembly GCF_949748355.1 of Melanostigma gelatinosum. NCBI lineage: Eukaryota > Metazoa > Chordata > Actinopteri > Perciformes > Zoarcidae > Melanostigma > Melanostigma gelatinosum. The sequence continues at coordinate 29,597,010 of NC_136635.1, forward strand.
ATTAGATTGATAGATATGTACTTTGTTTATTAGATCTGATTAGATTCAATGGTGTTGTTTCTGCACACAGTGAGTGCCAGTGCAACAAAAATGCAGTTTAGCATCAAACCAGATGGTGTAAACTGTAGCAAAGTGCATGTTTAAAGATGAATGAATGTCCTGAATGAGAAATGAACCAGTGGGGTAGAGAAGCATGATGGAATGTTATATCTACACTCACACACGCACGCACGCACGCTCTCACACACACACACACACACACACACACGCACACACACACACACACACACACACACACACACATATATATATATAAAATGCAGTGGTGGAAAACATGAATACACAATGAATTTCGCCAGGTTATTTATCTGACTATCTATTGCTATTTTTCAGAGATTTTAAATAAAAAGGTTACAATAAAATATGTCTGTAGATTCAAAGACGCAAAAGTATGTAAAGCTGTTAAAAGCTCCATCTCGACCAACCACAACATTTATATAGTATGGCATGCTTCTTGTACTTTGGAGTAATTTGTCTAACGGGATTTCTGAAAGACAGGGCTTTTATTAACCTAAACCATTATCCTTTCCCTTAAATTAACCAATTAGGTTTGTTGCTTAATCCCCTTAACCTAAGGAGTGATCTGGTTTAGAAGGCTAACTACTCCCATGTGCATGCTTCACAATTAAATTATATTATCACAAAGATTCTTCCACCGCAGATGATATGCCCGTATGTACGGACAGAACCAGTAAATATACTACATTTTATTAAAATAATATCATCCTGAAGCGAAACGTTTGAGAAAGACAGGATTGTTGGCCAAATATGACACCCGGAAATGAATCCTGTTTGCATGTCGCACGTCGATGACGCAGTGACAGCAGCAGTAACGTTAGCTGTTGTTTGCCATCGTAGTTGTATTTTTAACCACCGACTGACTTCACAGCGAAAGTAAGGTAAGGAGTTATGTTCTTTAGATCATATTTACTGGTCTTTCTAGAGGTAACAGTTTCGTTTTCATCACGCAACACAATGTGTTTGCAAGCTAAACTGACATATTTTAAAAGTTATTAAAATAGCTGAAGGCAGGTTAGCTAAAGCTGCTATAGGCAAAGCAACGTTAGCACAAGCTGCACAGAACTTAACTTGTATTTTATAATGTTTTAATGAGGTAACAACTTAATAATGTCATGCTACAAAACCGAGACAATAGCAACGTTAACGAGCCGCTGCCTACTGTTTTGGTAAACCGCATTTTGAATACCTAACGACGTCATGTGTTTGTCTCGTGTGCCTTATGGTAATGTTTACGAAGGAATTTAAACATTGTGCCTGATTAGTGAACTGAGTGGGGCATCTGTATAATCAGAAATGCAGGTTTTTGTTAAATAGTTTACATTCTAACTCCGCATCAAGGCTACAGCTAACGTTCGTGAAGTCACTGATAAACCCACAACTTGCTACAGAGAGACGTTTAATTTATATACTGTAGCGACCCTTGGTCAGGAAAGCTACGAGACGTTAGCTTACTGGTTGTGGTTTATTAGTGGACAGTACACATGCTACTGGGGGCCGTAGCCTACGCCAAACAGTCAACACCGTTAGACGTTCTTCAACATGCTTAACCATCTGCTCCCGGTCATAGACTAGCTAACTCTCCCAGTTACCAGCACAAACAACAACATCCCACAAGGCATGAGGCCTTCACTGACCTCCGTAAATGCAATAACCAATCTTAGATAACGTCTTAGAACAACTTTTCTGTAACACAATAGCACCTAACATAACAGGTTAACATTATATGTCACTCAGTCTGTTACAATACATTATATGGCCTGTCTTTTGTTGCAATACAAATTTGGACAATTCAGTCTTTAGAGTTACAGCATTGCTCATCTAGTATTATGTGTGCTCACATGTGTACAACGTTTCCAGACAAGCCACAACATGCTTCTGTTATATTCAACAAGACGTGGTAAAACACCCTGAACAAGGCCTGTAACTATGAGACTTGAGTCACAAACTAATCCTGAAATGTAACATCAGTAAGTTAACGTCACAAACTAAATCATCTAGCCATATGATGTTCTTCAGTTAATGATGGCTACAAAGGTTGGGCTCTATTTCAGGGTGAGGGTCGGTTCATTTTATTTAGGTACCCTGCCAGTAAGTCTTGTTAGGAGCCTTCAACACCTGTAATTTCTAACACTTTGGGGTTAAACCTGAAACAATGCACTCATTGTGTCTGCCTATGTGAATGTCACATGACCCATATGGACTTTGTCTCCCAAATAATAGATAAACAAACAATAACATTAGTATTTAAAGTGACAAAGTTGCAGCAAGTTGCCTGTTTATTGAGGTGAATGTAGTATAGTAACCAAGCACCAAGACTACAGCAGATAAATTCGCTGATAAACACAACTTGAATCAGAGAGACACTTAATTAAATATACTGACCCGTTTTTTTTTTTGCAGTACACATTTGCATACTAGTACTTAAATGACACAGTATTGCTCAACCCAGTGTGTGTGCTGACATGCCATATATTTTGAGAGCATCTCCTGCTAAGTTTGTAGCAAGAAACTTCAGGTGTATCAAACATACTCAATAAGTCAAATTCGTGCTGATGAAAATAAAATAAAGCAAAGAAATAAGTAACGTGTAATTTTCTGCGGGACTGTGCTGCCCACTAGCTGCTAACGTTGACTTGCTTTCCTCCTGCCAATTTCAACACAGATTTGTTGTTCTCAAAGTTCGATTATTATGGAAAAATACGGCGCGTCCGCTGGATTGAAACTGCCTTAATGTGAAAGGCAAAAACCAAAGCACAAAAAGCTGAATAAATGTCTTCTTAAAAAGCATACATAAAAAGAAAAGTATTGCATTTTTACTTTTCTTTTTCTTTTTATTATGGCATTTTAAGTCTTACTTTGTCAATCTTACTTATCGTGTTTTAAACTGACACCCTAATCAAAACAGAATGAACATTGACTTCTGTTTCATTTGCCATTTTCCACATGTTGCTATCTATTTCACAATCAATTCCACACTTGTATTTACTGGTATGAATCTTGTAGGCAAAACATGCTCTAGCTTTAAGAGTTTTCCATTGTGTAATCTTTTATACAAATAGAAATTCAAATCAATAGTGGCATCTGAGATTTTTGAGCAGCGCTGCCTATCTGCCCTTCCATCAAAGCAAACCGTGGCCTCTCCCTAACAGATGTGTGGGAGGAGAAGGAGGGAGAGGAATAAGAGAGAACTGTAAACCAGTTCTCTCTTATTCTTCCCTGTGTAATCTCAATAGCATCTGATTTCAACCGGGAATAAATCAAAGTAAGGAAGTAAGATGCTGACAGAATGCTGTCATTGTGACCTAACAGCCCCCAAATCAGTCTCATATGACTCTAAAAATCAATGTTCCCGCAACCATTTCACACACATCTGCTCTTGACATTGTGAATTGTCTCTTAATGTGGTCAACGGTTTTCTCGCAGGAGATGTCATCTTTGTGTGGCCCCAGCAACAGCTCCCAAGATGCAGATCAAGAGGCCGCAGAGAAACAGGTACGCATGACTTGACAAACGCTTTAAAAATCCATTTGTATGAAGTGATGCTTTGGAAACGCACCTGAAGTACCAAAGTGAGAAACCTTTTCAGTAGCAGTAATCGGGAACAGGAATGTACAGAATAAATAGTAATATATAGAATACATGTAGAACAAACAGTAGTGTGTGTGTGTGTGTGTGTGTGTGTGTGTGTGTGTGTGTGTGTGTGTGTGTGTGTGTGTGTGTGTGTGTGTGTGTGTGTGTGTGTGTGTGTGTGTGTGTGTGTGTGTGTGTGTGTGTGAGAGATCAGTGTGAGATGAATTGCGATGAGCTGGAAGTATGATATGAATACGATTCGACACAATAGATAATACAGTGTGGACAGTGGTGTGAGTAAGAATACGTGCAGTATGGACAGTAGTACAAGTATGTATTGGCATGTGAGTGCATTTATAATACAGGTTACAGTAGTGTGTCAGTATGAAGTATCACTGAGATTGAGCCAGAGTTCAGAGAGGTGACAGCTGAGTGGGGAAAAAGCTGTTCCCGAGCCTGCTGGTTCGGGAACAGAGAGTCCTGTTGCGCCTCCCAGAGGGGAGAAGGCCAAATATCCCTGACGATGCTGCTCGTCCTCTGCAGACGTCGCTTGTGCTGGACCGCATCTGGTCCGAGACAGCGCAGTTGCCGTTCCATACTGTAACACAGTTGGTAAGAGCGCTCTTGTGTGGTGCAATCTGAAGAGACAGATGGACTCTCCTCAGTCTCAAAAGCACAGTGCATATACACATTTTCAGTATTTTAGGACTGTCTCACAGTACTTTCTGACTTCCTTATCCTGTGTCTGGCACACAGCCTCAATCCCATTCGTGAGAAAGTAGTGCATTAGGAACTATTTTCAACTGTGGATTAATACACATATGGTTCTCAAGTAAGTATTTACGAAGTGTGTGTGTGTGTGTGTGTGTGTGTGTGGGATTGAGTCAAAACTACCACAGTGTGTGTTAATGCTATTTAAGGAACATGTCACCCAGAACAATGGTACTGGTACAGCAATGCCATCGACATTAAAAAGCACAGTGCTTTTACATTCAGCCATTTGCATTGTAAGTTGAATTGCTTTTTTAACCCAATTTTCTGATGACATATTTGTGTGCTGAGCGTAGGTGGAGGCAGAATAATTATCTGAGCACTTTAGTTAACGCTGGCTAGCAAGTATTGTTGACTTGTTATTTTTCTATGATGTCTGAACTCTCACTCTCCGGGTTACAGTGTTACTTGAGAAAGTTACCATGAACCAACGGGACCAGATTGGCTGACCCCTTTGCTGCTAGTAGACAACAGACTATGCTGGGAGGAGAGCAGATGGGAGCTCCAAAGAGGATGGCTGGCTAGCTAGCTTGTACATCTCTAAAGCTGGCTAGTTGGCTAGCTAGCTTGTACATCTCTAAAGCTGGCTAGTTGGCTAGCTAGCTTGTACATCTCTAAAGCTGGCTCGTTGGCTAGCTAGCATGTACATCTCTAAAGCTGGCTAGTTGACAAGCTAGCTTGTACATCTCTAAAGCTGGCTCGTTGGCTAGCTAGCTTGTACATCTCTAAAGCTGGCTCGTTGGCTAGCTAGCTTGTACATCTCTAAAGCTGGCTAGTTGGCGAGCTAGCTTGTACGTCTCTAAAGCTGGCTAGTTGGCTAGCTAGCTTGTACGTCTCTAAAGCTGGCTAGTTGGCTAGCTAGCTTGTACGTCTCTAAAGCTGGCTAGTTGGCTAGCTAGCTTGTACGTCTCTAAAGCTGGCTAGTTGGATAGCTAGCGTGTACGTCTCTAAAGCTGGCTAGTTGGCTAGCTAGCTTGTACGTCTCTAAAGCTGGCGAGTTGACTAGCTACCTTGTACATCTCTAAAGTTGGTTAGCTAGCTTGTACATCTCTAAAGCTGGCTTGTTGGCTAGCTAGCTTGTACATCTCTAAAGCTGGCTAGTTGGCTAGCTAGCTTGTCTGTCTCCAGAGCTTGCATGCTATCTTCTCAGTGAAGGAAGTACCCCACTGGTGAGGAGTGAGGCAGAGGGGCCGTGCCTCTGAACACCAGCCTGCCGTTGGGTTCTGTAACCAGTGTAGCATGAAAGCATGGTGGATTAAGCAAGGTTGCGAGCGAATTAGCCGACTGCTATATGAAATTTAACAACTTATTCAACTTATGTAACAACTTAATGCTTCATCCACACAGCCTAATGCTAGCAGAAGGTGAAACTTTTAGCAACATTTCCTCTCCATCCCTCTATGGCTTCGCTTCACCAATATTATAACTCGCTAGAACCTTTATTCACGGTTTTTCATCTCAAATGTATGCAATATTGATTCCGGCACCCAACAACGCAGCAATGTGACATTATCGCTGTGTAACTTTAGCCTGTTACTCTGAGGTGATTTGTGTTTTCCTCCAGTCTTTCCTTTGTTTTGCCTCCAGCTCACACCATGATGTAATCACGGCGTCTGCTGTAAAAGGGTTCACTCGTCAACAGTTTTGTGTTTGTTACAGGAGAAGGAGCACCCTCGTGTCCTCATCCCGGAGTTGTGCCGACTCTTCTACCAGCTGGGATGGGTGACGGGGACGGGTGGAGGGATCAGTCTAAGACGAGGGTTCGTTCGAAGAATTTTTTGTAGAATGTTGTGAAGGATCAGAAAAGAAACACCCTCATTTAACTTGCAAAGAAAATAAATGTTTTTTTCTGTTTGCATATCTTTGACAATCATGCCAAAAAATGAAATATTTTTGAAAAGTGCAGCGAGGCTGATGTGAGGTCAGTTGCATCAGTTTCGACAAAGTGCGCAAATTTAGGGTGAAGACCGAAGGCCACAGCTGTACCATAAAGAGAGAGAATTCAAACTGAGGGCTTTGACAGGCTATTACAAACATCTTTGAACTGTGTTGTTTTGGATGGCAGCTACAAAGGAAGCGCCACCCATCAGCAAATCCCTGTTTGAAATGGGGAGTGGCAGAGATTTATTTAGCCAACAGGGGAACTTGATGAAACCTCAGAGGGAAACCAAATTAGATTTACTGACTGCAACTCCATGTGTACTGGTGCTTCGCTCAGGTAGAAACACATTGCAACTCTTAAATGATCGACAGGGGAATTGCCATTCATTGTTAAATAATTATACCTTTTCGATTTCGATAGATAATAAGCAGTTCTACGCTCCGCTGCAGTACTGAAGCGTACCTTTTTTATAAAGTAACATAAACGGGAGACAGTTGACGTGGCCCTAACATTGTCTAGGTGTTACACTAATGATAACTATTCCGATGTATCCATTATGCGGCCATGTGTACACTGTTTAAATATCAGCATAGGAACCTAAAAGCCTCTAACACGTATTCACTGGCTCTGGATAAAAGAAAGTGGATCAATGGAAATGCGTTACGCAATCTAAATAGGCAGTCGTGCCATTTTACAGAACTCTGTGTCAGTGTATTTTTATGTACTGTGAGCGTCGGTCTCACAGAATTTAAGGTTTGAAGCTTTTTTTTCACGGTTCCAAGTAAATAGAACAAAGGGGACTGGGATAAATACTTTTAGATAAAAGCTGAAGAAATACTGACCAAGAAAATTGGTTCTTTATGGATTGCTGGAAAAGCTTTGGTGAATGTTTTTTTTAAACACGATGTAGTCGTTCAGTTTCAGTTCCTTTTGATAGATCACTTTTCTTGAGGAAAAGACACAATATCTTAAGAAGAGTACTGTTTGTGTGCCAGGCAAGGCCTCGATGCTCCATTATGTTATGACAAAGCACTGCCATTTCAAGAACGACTTCATTGTCCTTGTCCTCCTCCCTCCATATAAATACATACCATGCTGTTTGCTGTGTGACTCACAGAGAGCAGATCTACATTGCACCATCAGGCGTCCAGAAAGAGAGAATACAGGTAAGCAGGTTCTAACCGCAGTACAAATAAACTGATGTAGCGGTATTGTGTTTGTGTGTTTTGTTTTAAAAACGTTTTTGATGTTTGTGTTCCACAGCCAGAAGACATGTTTGTCTGTGACGTGGAAGAGAGGGAAATCAGCTGTCCACCTGCCTGGAAGAACTTCAGGAAGAGCCAGTGTACACCGCTTTTTATGAACGCCTATACTATGAGAGGTGAGTCACGAATACATTCATACGCATCCCACCATTCAGTCAGTGAAAGAATCAGTAACCTGCAAACCACCAGTTGTCCTTTTAATGAAGTCATTGATATGTACTTGTTTTCAATATGTTGTTGACTGTTGCACAAACAAACAGAACTGAAAAATATGTTTCAATTAAATGTTTCTAATTTGAGAGGCTGACTGGAATAAGAAAGATATAATGCATGTTACTGAGTGTTGGGATTATCTTTTTAAGTGCTACACCATTTTATCATTATGTAATAAACATTATGTAATAAATGGCCACGGAAAGAAAATAGTCAAATTAATAATAGACTCCTGGTCTTCTTTGATTCAACTTCATGTTACACACATTTTATTCTATAAACATGCGGTTCCTAAAATTCTTTTCTTCGGATAAATTCAACAAATATTCTATAAAATTTTTTATTTTGAAGGCTGTGGTTTGTAGAAAGATTGCTTTTTGACAAAATTCTGGAAAAACATTTGACTTCATAAAGAAGCAGTCCAAGGTTCCACTCATAAGATACGGCTCTTTAATCAATGGTTGTAATTAAAGGTCAATTTAGATGTGACGAAATTAAACTCCCCCTCTGTCTGGGAGTGGGTAAAGTGAAAGTTTCTTCAGTTTGTCATAGATCGTGAAGCCTCCCAAATTAGAACCATTGCTGAACCAAATCATTTCATAGCACCTCGATGGTTCATCGTCTGTGGGTGGTTGCATGCTTTGTCTCGTCTTGTTACAATAATCATTTTGAGAAAGAGGTACACGACACTCGAAAATAAATCAAAATCTGCCTTTTCTTTGCTAAAATCCAGGGGCACAGGCAGTTATACACACCCACTCCAAGGCTGCTGTCATGGCAACACTGCTGTATCCTGGCAAAGAGTTCAGGATAACACACCAGGAGATGATCAAGGGGATTCGTAAAGGCACCTCAGGCACCACCTATCGGTATGTAATCAAGATGCAAGGATTAGTGAAGTCCAAAGAGGTCCCGAGCATTTTCATCGGTGAAGTGGAAGTTTATAAATGATCTTGGCACTCGTAGTAGAAATCCTAGCGGCACACTTGTCAATGTGTCGGCCAAATTCGCCATTTTAAATTGAAAACTATCGAATCCTCGAGAGTGTCAAGACCCTGCTTGAGCTCATGCTGAATGTCAGTTTGTATCCTGCGTGTACACAGGTACGATGACAGCCTGGTCGTGCCTATTGTTGAAAACACGCCAGAGGAGAAGGACTTGAAAGGCCGGATGGCTCGGGCAATGGAGGAATATCCAGATTCATGTGCCGTCCTCGTCCGCCGACACGGCGTCTATGTCTGGGGGGAGTCGTGGGAAAAAGCCAAGACCATGTGAGCATTTACTTCCCATCGCTATCGGCCCTGTTCACCCTGCTTCTGACTCAGAATATATCGGTATAATCGTATCGAGGGCATGTGTTACCAAAGAAAACTGATTGTAAACTCCTTCCGTTGTTTTTCTCCTCCTACACTCAACATCCTGCTGCATTTCGTAGGTGTGAATGCTACGACTACCTGTTTGACGTCGCCGTGCAGATGAAGCGGTGCGGAATGGACCCTTCAGCCCGCCCAACGGAAGAACAGGGAATAGTTTGACATTCACTGGTGCTTTTTAAAGAGACGTGTTGCCGAAAGGTCAGTGGCGTTCGATCCGGAGAGCGTGTTGTAATCATTTGTCTTTCACGCCGGGCCTGCTTCAAATTTGATGAAATTTGATGGCAAGGGCAGATCCAGGGTTGGAGGAGATTGAATGCCTGTGATCCGTGAGCACCTGGAGATACGCTGCAAAAACACTGTGGGACAACTCTTGAGTCAACAGCTGGCAAATCAAGGTCCTCGGGTTCAAATGCGTTCCTATTCAAGGTCTTGTGCATCTCAATTGAATGGAATTGGTTTAACTGCCTTTTGCTTCAATCAATAAAAACCGATGGAATGCAAATCATAATCGCAGATTCTTTTTTTTTCTATCATTTTAGGGCAGCAGGTAGTCAAGATGTCTTCTCTCTGCAAAAATATATATACATATATGTTCCATTTAAACAAACAAAACATCCCATAGCGTGATATCTAATGTTTCTTGAAGCTACAAATCATTTCAGAATTTTTTAAGCCATATTTCGGTTTCAAACAAATATAATAAAGAGAGGCCCTTTTTTGACTTCACATAAACGCTGTACACACAAGTGACTGTGGTCATCTTGACAAACACCTCTGGGTGGAGAAAGGACCCGTGCTGGGTCCACGGACCTCCTGAGCCCACCAGGAGAGAGCGTTTGCAGCGGTTTCACATCCGAACGCAGCATGCCTCAAGTTCGTCTGCATACTCATTTCTCATGAAAGCCGGAGGAGTTGTTCTGTTAACAAGCTCCCTCTGCTGCCACCATCCCTTGCCTCCACCACTGTACTCTCTGAAAACAGTGTGCTGTCAAATATGCTGGAGGCTTATTTGAATCTAAAAAAGAAAACAGCAACTCTTTTGTGCTATGCTAACGCTGGCAAGATTCCCCATCCTCTGATTAATGAGGAATTCTGGTAAACCCATTTGCAAAAGAAATTGAACACCAGCCGATGACTGGAGGCCGAGCTTCACAATGTCAGCGTCTCACTGTCTTCCCCTCTTGAACACATAAACAATACTCAGGCTTTAGCCCAGTTGTTCAGTGAATTGTTGCTTCAGTGATTTTTTGAGGAATGATCTGTAAAAAGATAACTGATGACTGTTCAAGACTAAAAGAAAACTTCCTAAAGTATTGCGCATCGTCAAAGTCAGACTGTGTCCCAGCACCAGAAACCAAATGTTATAATGCGTATTATATATTCCAATATGCATGCCATCATGCGGTCATATTAATATTCATCACATGTCAGCTTGTAAAGTTCAGAAATAGACGTATTTTGGAATATGAAGCCAAAGAAGACTCTTTCCTCCAAATATCTAGTGACTGAGTGGGAGAAACTCTGAGCTATATGAAAGAGCACAGGAACAAACATGTTCACTAGAAGGCCATTTGTATACCGCAACAGCAAAATCACTGGGTTTTCAGGTTTATAGTAATTTATTAAAATGATGAATAAAACAAAATACAAAAGCCCATAGGTTGTATTGAACAAAACGAGGCTCAAACAAACATGAAATGACATTTTACCAGTGTATGAAGACTTATCCAGATATTTTACTTAATAAATACCAATATCACAACTAAAAAGCCCTCTAAATCCTACTTAACTAAATTACAGTAGTGTCAGCAACTTGTTCTGGAAGTATCAAAATAAAAAGTACTTGTTCTGCAAAAGAATGGCCCATTTGAGTTATATAATAGATGTGTTTACTGTTGCAGCTAATTGAGGTGAAGCTAATTTGAACTATTTCAATCAGACTCTCAAAACTCACAAATCTCTAACAATCACATGGTAAACTCCTGTTTGTTAACTCCTAATGTGAAATGTAATTGGTAAACTGCCAGATATGCGTAGTGAAATAAAGTACACTATATTTGAAATGTAGAGGATTAGAAGTATAAAGTGGCATGAAATGGCGCAGATGTATTATATCGTAGGTTCCCCTTGGATGTTTTTTTCCTATACCTGCAGTAGAGCTTTGGATTTAAAAATGTTTCAAAAAGAAGCCTTGCAAATGTTTTACAAGTACTGAGATGCATTCAACATCTTTATAAAACCTCATGGGTACAACATTCTACAGAGTTGTAGAGTAACTGCACATTCAAAGCTAGTTTTTAGCGATAAAATAACCTTTCATGGTTGAAAATGTCTCGTAACGTCAGCTACTGTTTTAAATCAGCCCTTATCTCGCAGGTCCAGCTCTGAGATAGAGTCGCCCGTTTGGGACTCATCGACGCCATGAAATAAAAGACCGTTAGCCCTCTATTCTGATCCTTCGGGAGTGAGAACGTTCTATCTCATCTCATCTTTAGATCTTTGTGTAGCTAGCTGTTATCAGCTCTATTTATTTACCAGGGACAGTGCACACATTGATCAATATTTTAGTTTCCACCTCTGGCTTTCATATTTATTGACTCTGCGTCGAGGCTTTAGTCGGAGGCGAGTGTGGTTTCATCTCTCAGCCCCTTTGTGTTTTTCAAAATGATGCAGTGGATGGACTCAAGGCTCCGACCTCGAGGTGAAGTCACACTTTACTTTCTGCCACTGCGGCTTCCAATGTAGTAACTTTCACATCATCCAAAATGAATGAAACATTCAAACAACCCCCTCTACTACGCCTATACTTCCTGTAGGCCCTCCATGACATCAGCTACCTACAACCCTTCATCATATTTCTCGCACCCTCTTTTGGATTTAATGTTAAACTCCTCATGAAAGCATATTTTTATTGTTGTTTGTTGAATGCTGTACACAGTATTTACATATACAGTATGTTGCCCCGGCAGACAAGAAACTACATCACTGTTTTTGATCATCTTCTCCTTCATCACTACAGCCAGTAGCTGGCTCTTCTTGAACACATTATCAGTTGCTGTGCATCTCATTATCAGCATTGCAAAAAAAAAACACGTTATTTTCTCTCGCCTTTTCAATCAATTTAATATAACTGTTCAACTGCTGTCGTGGCGCCTCTCAACCCATAAATCATGTTCAAGTTGTATTAACGTGTTTGGCACCGATGTCTCAGGAGAAAAGGAACACTCATTGCTGCGCCATCTTTTTCATGATATTGATTAAAGTGTAAATGTGTTTATGATTTTTAGCTTCAGCAAAAGCCTTGTGGCAGGCCAAATGGTGACATAAATTAATATTATTGATGTTCAGACACAAGTGTGGTGCTCTTATGTGTGTCAGCCATTCAGCCAGCAGTCACACATCCACACACACAAAAAACAATTTAAGCTCACTAATGTATCTCAGGGTCAACATTTAAAAGACCACTTTTGCATTTTCACATTCTTATATCGCTCCTTTCTGACATTCTGTTCTTTTTTTTGGCATTTTGCCTTCATTAGATCGCTCTAACAAGAGAGTGTCAGAAAATATGCAAAGAGAGGAGCCAGCATGATAGAGTGGTGGATTTGAAAGCAGAACAGTGCAGTTGTTTCATGACCCTTATAGCCCTGTTGAGTCACCAGGGTGCACTGCATTATTATGTTGGTTCTTGAACAGAGTAAACTGTCAATAAGCACATTATTTTCAATATGTGAGTTCAGTATAATATACTTTAGACCCCTAAAGAAATTCAACAAATATATTTTTGCGAACAAGAAAGCAATGTATTTCAAAGCCCTAAATATGAGAAACACACAATGGAAGCACTTGAACATGGCAACCTTTATTCTGGTGATTACCGACAGCTCATCGACAACAAAGAAATATAGATTTTCTTTCTGTAAGCCTCACAGGGGGAGCGAGTGGGCAGCAACCACACATTTGTGAGATTGACCAACACTCATGTCAATCAGGCCTACCCCCCCCCCCCCCCGTACAAACATACCTTTCATTATGCTTTCAATCAAACATCATTTTTCAACACATTTGCATTTCAATGGAGAATGGATTGGGTAGTTTTCCCAGTCACTTCCTTACGTTCAGTTATCTTCTACTTTCTAGCAACCAGAAATGTGTGTTGTGCTGAAAAACTGAGCCGCAGCACCGGCAGCAACCGCTTTCACGCCATGTTTGTCGTGCCGCATTTTAAAGGGTACATATAATGCTCATTTTCAGGTTCATACTTGTAATTCTGTTTTCTACTAGAACATGTTTACATGCTTTGAAGTTCAAAAAACACTTCATTTTTCTCACTCAGTCCATCTGACTAAAGCTGTGTTTACCCTCTGTCTGAAATGCTCCGTTTTAGTGCCTGTCTCTTTAAGCCCCCCCCCCCCCCCCCCCCTCCCCAAAACGCCCAGTTTGGTTTGTGAATGTAGTTCTCAAGCTGTGAGCAGGATAATGAGCCTGCGTGTGACATAAGGGGAGCTAAATCTGAATGGATTTTTGGATCACACGCTTTATGATCTATGCAAAACTGACTCGATTGTCTTATTTTGTGGCTTGATAGGCACTCCAGACACTCAAATGTGTGCGCATAAACGCTGGAAAAGTGACTTTTTCGTGATATGTCCCCTTTAAAAAAAGTCGTCACCATAACCCCAGCAGTAGGAGCTGTAGCAAAATTGAGTTATAATCGTTATAACGCCCCAAATACAACCATGAGCTATCAGTTTTTACACACGATACGTCTCAGCTAAATGTCACTGTTTGGTGTTGTTGAAGAAACATTGATAGTCATGCACCTAACGCACACGCGCACACACGCACACACACACACATGAATCCTCCTTTGAGAGTACAGTTTAACAAAAACGAATTGTCTACTTTTGCTTATGTCCTCTGCAGGCAGTAATGGTTTGATGTCTGCCAAATTCCAATGTGAATCAGCCTCCTCAGCAAACTTATCAGACCGGCAGCAGCACTTTGCTTTGGGCCCTTTTCTTCTCTTAATCCTTTCACCCAGGCCTTACTTTGTTTTCTTGCCTGCTCTGACTTTGCTGATGGAGATGTAAAGAACATCAATCCCCTTCCCTAGAAAACCTCTGTTTGCACCACAAAATGCAATTATTTCTGTCCGAACTGCAGATATGCAAGTCAGCGGTCAAAAGTAACCCAAAGTGCCTCGTGTGTCATTTTTGTTTTTGCCAAACTGCATGAATATCACATATAACTCCCTAAAAAAACACTTTAAAGAGTGTATTAACCGCTTGAAAGTGTATCTCCAAGAGTCCAAGCATTGTATTGTACAATTCCTGTTCAGAACAAAGAGCTTAAAAAGTCATCAGCACTGCAAACTATGTGATCATCGCACAGAATGCAGCAACGGCGCCGCTGCACTCTGAAACACATTATGTCCAATAGCTTGCACGATGCTCCGTATAAAAGGGGCATGAGCCTGTGATGTGGCTGTTAACGATTGATGTAATTCGCAAAAAAGACCAAGAAAAAGAACAATGTACATAGTCTGTCAGCCCTGCGAGAGTCTGGCGACCTGTCCAGGGTGTACCTTGCCTTTGCCCAATGTCAGCTGGGATCGGCTCCGTGGATGGACAACTATTAGCTGTGCAAAGACATAAGGTTAGGGGAGTATTGTTGTACTGAGCAGGGAATGAAGTCGCCTTCCATCTTTTTGTGTTGCAATGCAAGCTTCTCTGTGCGTTGTTGACATAGGCCGTGCATGCCTTTTAGTGCATGTGAACGTGCCCCATTAGCTAGCTCATGGCCGCCTCTCGGCACTTCACTCATATGGCAGTTACAGCTGATGACGCCCCACTGAGGGCGTCATCGTGGAAGCATCGCACCCACCCTCTGGTTCCCTCCACACTGTTAGCGCTGTTAGCACCGTTAGCGGCGAGCACCACTAACTGCAAGCCGGCCCAGCCACCGCCATGTTACGAGCCGTGTGGAGACTATAGGCTCTGAATGAATTGAGCACCTTTAAATTCACTCATGTGACCAACAGAGCTTCCGTGAAATTGTCATGAGTTATTGAACCCAGTTGTTGTTAGCTAAACTATCTGACTGCAGATTACTCTAGCATACTGAACTAGAAAAAGTATTTCCTGCTGAAAATGCGTTGGAATGCTGAAAACTGAAATGAATCGCAAAAACATTGCTGAAAATAGATATCCAATTCAAAAACAAATTGCAAAAAGCTTAATAATTCGAAAAGTTTAAAGGTTAGACATATGAAAAGTCACAGCACCCCTCTGGTGAAAGAGCTGAACATTTTGATAGTTGAATGGTTTCTGTAGCTCAAAAAATGAAGGAGAAGAAGAGGTGCGACGGAAGAAATAGAAGAAGTTGAATAAAGATTCGAAGAACAATAGTTGGAATGCTGAACAGCATTCCAACTATTATGCAAACACATAATTATTGGCATTTAGTTTGATATTAAATTAGGAAGGCTTTGAATTTGTTCATCATATTGTACAGTGCAACTAGATGTGAGCTGTCTTGTGATGGATCCAGCGTCAATGGACGGCCATTACATTTTGATACAGTCTACTTGAAGAGCTCCATTAAAACTGGTGTGATGCTCAATGACCAAAAGCTACCAGTTTATGAATACTTCATCAGTTGACTGCATTTATACAGTGGTATTTTATATTCATTTTATATATTCAGTGTTCTTTGAGGAGATGCCTGCATGTCTGACTTCAAACGCATGGAGTTCATAATAACTTTGGCTGTGAGAGCGCAGCTTTGACTCGAGCGTTGGTTTTCTCCTCTGCAGAGGCCTTGTTCCAGAGGGCTCTGAACAGATCCTCAAACGGATGGATTGGACTTGAAATATCATCAATAAGAACTCTGAATTAATATGACCTTTTATGTGCAAATGTGGACACATACCTGCCTTTTATATTAAGCATATGCAAGATATCTCCTTTATTTAAGAGTAAAACACTGAACATACAGGATAAGTAATGATAGAGAGGATTTTTGGCATAGTTTTATAAGCCAGACTTATCTTTGATTGATAATAACTCCTCGAAATCCGAATTTCCAAACGACAACCAGGTGCTGGACGGCCCAAAGTCAGACATTATATTGATCCTGCAGACTTTAGAACAGGCAATACATTTCATTCTGACTCTAAGTCTGCAATACTCATTTCTACAAAGAAATGCCTCTAAATAATAACGCTGATAGAAGTCAAAGCCGACACTGGTCTCTCCAAAGGCACATTGGTGAAGAATGTATGAATCTCATGTCTCATCCACGTTAAAGCCTGGGTTAAATTAGCTGGTGTTAAACATCTGACGGGCCAATACTCGTACGGGTCACTGTATCAAGAGCCCATAGGCAAAGCTTTGATGTTGAATTGTCCTTGAAACCGTTGGACCACAGTAATAAATATGTCTAACCTGACATATATCAAGGGGATTACGAAGATAAATTAATGTTGTACATCTTCTCACATCCTTCATGTCACATCCAAGTGCAGTCAGGACTGCAGTCAGAAATGTGCTAATACGTCTATGAATAGCCCTGCTGACATTTTACTTGAAGATGTGGCACATGCAAATCTTAATTATTTTATTCGTCCTGAATTGGGTCCATTTCAATTAGGACTTATATGAGAAGCGTTGTTAATCTTAATCCTCATCATCTCTTTGGTTTTGTTGCTGCAAATGCGGCCTCATAGTAGATCTATTTACAATAATAATAATATAAACTTCATCATACTCATCTAAACTGAGGTTACTTTACGATACATAAATGATATTAAAAGTCATAGTCTAGATTGCTGAAAATAATACCATACAAAGTCTTGGTATGGAATGCCATGAAACCCATTAAAAGTCATAATATAGTCAATATATGTCATTTTAAAATGTGTGTAAAAAAGTCCTAGTATAGTATATGATAAAATAAATATAATTAATGAGTCATTGTATAGTTTATAATGTATTGCTCGGTTCGTAAGCCTCGTACCGAACGGTTTAATACGAATATGTGTTGTTACACCCCTAGAAACAGATAATAACCGTAGCTGTGGCGTCATAATGAGGTTATTAGGAGGAAGTTCAACTGTAGTCGGACAGCACTGAAGTCTGTTAAAGTCATAGTATCGTATGCCATAAAAATCCAAAGTATAGTATAGTATTTAAAAATCCCAAAATCCCAAAATTGAATCATTCATAACCCCAAACCAGAGCACGCACAAGGACACAGAGAAAATATACAAGCTGCATACGATCAGACAGCCAGAGGGTTGGAACCCGGAGCCTTACCCCAATAAGGCGCCATCATATCTACTGTACACTGTCCGGTAGATGTATTCGCATATGTCCTAGCTACTTAAACAAAAGTAGGTCTTCGATTTATTAACCAAGTGACTGTTTTAGCCCCGGGAATCCTCTTCCTGAATAATTTAGCCTCCTGGACATGTGTGTCATTCACCTCCCCCTCATCACCTCCCCCAACTGGAGCTCCCGGTTCTGTCGTGCAAACTACTTTTTGCCAAATCAAATTAAATGGATTGGAGGGATGACAACCATTCCCAGTGAATGGATTTGCAAGGGACTTAGTCCCTTCTTGGCACACTTCCCTGCTTCAAGAAGCAGCCACAAGACAGAGCGCCTATGCAGCTGCCGCTGCACATCGCGGCTATCGCAGTTGAATTATTTTGTATTCCTGCAGTGTCTTTCATACATAACGTGATTGGATACATCCAGTAGAGATCTGGCAGACCTGCCTCTAATCTAGTTAGAGCACATCTGGATTAAATGAACTGTGAGCCAAGTAGATGTAGTATGATACCGTTTTACACATTTTTTATCATCAAAACAGAACCTTATTTATCTGACATGTGAGGAATGGAGGTTGTTTTCTCAGGTGAAATGATTGGATGATGACATTATTGCATTCGTCCTTACTCTGAAACTCAAAGGTGAAAGCGTTAACCCTAACATGCATTCATAGAAAAGAGGTATAGTGCGACTGATTTAACAACAAGTGATTTCCCCTCTGCACCAACAGCTGCACCAACAGCTGCACCTGTCTGTCAAGCTCCTGAAGTTCACCAACGACACCACCCTCGTTGGACTCATCTCTGGCGCAGCTGCCACTCCAAAGCACATCGTTCCCTCTGCTGAGAGGCTGAATGGCTGCAATCTGCCATCCCTCCAGGACCTGTTTGTCTCCAGGACCCCAGGAAATAAGAAAAATATAAGAAATAAGCTGTTAGTAAACTGAAACTTAATAAAGAATGTATACTGAAAGAAAAATTAGGAAAAAAACAATAAATATGAATTCAAAATGACCATAAAGTCATTTCAGTTTTCATCTCTAATATTTCATTACCGAAAACAGGAGACTGCATGGATTTCCAACAACTCTCTTGACATTGAACCACAGGAACGTCACAGACTTGACATTCCAGGAAATGGCAAGATGCCAATGGCTTCACGTCGAACACTTCAGCAGTAATTCCTACACAGTTTTTTATGTATATGATGAGACATTATACGTGGTCCTAACTAAAACTAGGAGAAATACAACGAAAAAAACCCAAAAGCTAACAAACACTTAACTGAATTGAAATTGGAAAAACAAAAACAATTTATTCCCGACTGCAGTGGGCCTCAACAAGACCCTGGACCCCCCAATGTTCTTGACTATTGCTGTACTTATTTCCTCTTAAAATGTTTGCACGCACCAAAATAAGTGAAGAACATATTTGGCAATAAACCATATTTTGATTCAACTCCTTAAACCCTCAAACTCTTTGTACAAAGCAGACTGTGATTGCTTCTGAAGTCAGAGCTTTTGAGACGGCAAGTACTGTCCAGCTGTGCACGGCCGCTACTTTAAGGCTTGAGCCAGCTGACAGCTCCACCACAACATGACAGCAATATGTTGGCCCAGCTTAGCCGTCACATGTTGAACCCATAAGCATGTGGCTGTCCCACAGCTTTCGCCATTTTCTTTTCTGGTTGTCCCCCGCTGCACGCTTTGGATTCTTGTTTGATGGAGCTGTTGGAGGTGCCCTATAAATGGTTGGCTGGGAACATGGTGATTTTTTAATGCTCTCTGCTGATGCCCTGTTGTTGCTAATTGGTGCTTGTGAAGGCCTATTACTACTATTACTGTGATTCAGGAGAACATATACTGGAAAATGACACTGTAAGAAAAGAAAAACCCGTTAGAAAATAGTCAAAGCACTGGCAGCAAGGTTTCCAGACGGATATAGTACACTCAGCAGTTTTTCATCAGAAAAATCATCATGTCATCTTTCTGGGGTTACAGACAAGCCCGTGCATGGCTGATAGTGTCCCCGGCAGTAGAAATGTATGCTCTAAGGGTGGGAAGGATGCTTGCGCACAGAAATACCTGGTTGCCAAGTCTGAAAGCTTTGGCAGAGTGTCCGTCATGTTCCCCCACCAGGCCGCTGGAGTCGCTGAGGAGGTTAGGGTGGATGGTAGACCTCTGTAGAGCTGCACATCTTCTCTTTAGCGCTGACAGTGTCCTCTGTTCTTACTTTATTTGCCATGACCTCCTCTGCATCTAGTTCCTCAAGGGAAGAAGGCTTCATGGCGAACAAAAAAGGAAAAAGAAAGAATAAAAACACAATCAGTGGCGGCTGCAGTTGCACTGTCTGCATCAGATGAGTCCTCATCTCAGTCACCCGCTTCCTCTTCAAGTTCCTGTTCCATCTGCTGTCATGTCACCTTTATTCTACTCGATAGATTGTGGGAGTCATACGCATTGATCTACAATTGAAGAGGAGTGAAAGATTACCACAAACACCCGTTGTTAGGTTCTACTCATCTGCTCCTCCTCTCGCCTGCAACACAAGAACATAACTCTTACCAGACTTATGGAAAACAACGCCATATACATATACATATATATGTATATGTACGTATATACAGACATATATACACACACATATATGCAAGGTGTATATCTATAAATATATATATATGTATGGATCTATTCAGCTCTATATAGAAAATAAATGTGGGTGTTGGTATTGTGTTGCAAATATTCCAGTAGGTTGTGAAGCAGCAACAGTCAGCAACTTACTGTGCAGTAGATTAACTGCAAGTAACTTTATATTAAATGCAGAACATACCTTACTAAAGAAGTAAAACCATGCCATCTTAAAGATTACATTCATTTGGCAATACCCTTGAAACAGCATAAACCATGTGGCAGGCTTATTATGGATCTTCCTCACTTGCGAGTGTAACAACACTTTGTGATGAAGGGTTAATTAAGATGGACTAGTCTGGGAATGCAAACCTATCCCTGAGTTTGATAGGGACAAGGAGAACAGGAGTGGATGCTCTCAGACTATCAAACCATAAAAACAAATACTGATCTCTGTATCACACCTTTTATAAAAGCAGCACTCTATTTCTAACACATTCAGGTTCTCACAGATATATGCCTCATCTCTTACCAATGAATCACATTCTCTCCATTTGAGTGTTATAAGTGGGAAAAAAAAAACACCTTCATGTAAAATAGTGGAAATACACGTTGCGCTTA
Organism: Melanostigma gelatinosum; assembly: GCF_949748355.1. Taxonomy (NCBI): domain Eukaryota; kingdom Metazoa; phylum Chordata; class Actinopteri; order Perciformes; family Zoarcidae; genus Melanostigma; species Melanostigma gelatinosum. Next base: position 29,617,751 of record NC_136635.1, read on the forward strand.
CCTGAAGTTAACGTGCCCGATCAAAGCACTGTCACAAACAGATTACAGCAGCAGTTTTGCAAAGTGATCCGAGATTGTTTGTGGCTTGCAAAACCACAAATGCGCCACGGGACTGCAGAGAAGCTGCACTTGCTCCAACAATGGTTTCTTGTTGCTATTTCATTTGCAAATGTATGCAAATCCTCTCGACACTCTATCTGTGTGGGTCATTTCCGCTCAAAGGAAAACGTCCACTTTGTTGTGTTTTGGATTGCATTGTTTTGGCATGCTGGAGCACTCAGCACTAGCCCATAGTGTCTGGCAAGACACATGTGTCTAGTGCACGTTTTTACGAGCCTCCCTGCCAGTGCAGCTTTCTAGGGCCACAGTGTAACACACAGAGGGACGGGGCCCTCGCAGTCCAAGCTCACAGCGAGATCTGGAGTGGGATCTGCTCCCCGCCCGCATGTTTTTTTAACTCTTGAATTAATGAGTGTGCCGCAGGATTCATCAGAAGGGCTCTGTTTGTGTCAAGGATCGTATAATAGCAGTGATCGCCCGGGACTAGCTGCACCAGGAATATGTAGACACAGTTGGAAAGTTAAGTTCTTTCGCATAATAATTCCTCACGCACCAAGTCCATATTGCTTTGCGACTTGGCAAGTGGTTGTTGAATCGTGAAACATGCGGGGCTTACATATTCTACAGCAGTCAGAGCGGGGAATGAAAAATAGATGACTGTCAGATGTGAGACTTCATCGCACCTGTCTGGTGAAAAGGAGGCTGTGTAAAGCTTCTGGCTTGCTGCGGATGGGAATGACCAACTGTGCTTTGACGTTAAGGTTTTTTGAACATCGCTTCTACATGTTGTACACTCAAGATGTAGCACTATCGCCACACACACAGACACTAGAAACCAGCAGGCACTTGGTAATTTAAACAGCGAGAGGTATGGAGATGATACTTCCCACGCAGGGTGAAAAATAAAAACAAATTCATGAGCTCGCAAAAAACCCAAAGGTCTGCAGCCTCGCTGGAATAACACAAGGAGGGCTGAGCGTCTACAAATGCCTCCGAAGCTGAGGCAATAATTTAGACGTGCCGCCAGAAGACAGATCTTACTGAGCTCTTCGGAAACCATGACGGCACCTCATCCGTCATCTGTCATCCTCCCTTCAGCCCATCTCCTGGGCCCGGCTGGAGAGCATCCTCCGTCTCTCCTTGCCCACATATATACACACACACACACACACACACACATACACACACTCAAATATGATGGATGAGGGGAGCGGGCACACAAGCCCTAGTCTTTCATCCGAGCATGACTCCATTTACACCTATACAACGTTACCAGTGAGCGCTGTCTGGCTGGCGGATGCCAGCGTTGTCCTCATCCAGCCCAGTTGTAGGAGCGTAGGGCACACTTGGCTCCATTTTCACTCTTCTTCTGTGACTCCGATCTTTTCCATTTGGGAGGAAAAACATGCAATAGCATATTAAAATGTTCCCTCCGGCGTTGAAAATAAAAAAAAATAAAAGTTGAAACTACAGTGAGTCACAGTGAGATCTGCATCCCGGTTATTTGACTGTAATCTGTCATGAAATCATCTTTGGAAGTTTATAGCCTCGACTCAGTGTACTGCTGTTTAATGCAGTCGAGTTTAGGCCAAAGACTGTCAGAGATGTTTTGGATCTTCTTCTTTTTTTGTCTTTAACGGAGAAAAGTCAGCCTGCATTTTGGCGCTTTATAGTATTTAAAGCTACTTTACTTTAATGTCCTCAGCAATGTCAAAGTTTTTAATGAGAAAATATGTCATGAATCATTCTCTACTTTTTAAACAAACTTCATTATTGTTTTGCAGCTGACAGCTGTTACGATTTACCTCTATTAAGAAGACGTGAGATACACAAGGTTTTCGCTTTTTAAAGGTCACTTTGTTGTTCTGTTGTTCGCATTTCCTTTCAGGGAAATTACAAAGTTATTGTACGGTTTCTAAGACGACACACCTGTCAAAGCCTGTTTCATACTTAATATATTTGGGTTCCTCCTCATTTTTTTGAAACTAGCAGATTTCACAGGTATTTGTGTAAAATATATCTGTGAGTAAAGGTGTATTGTGATGTTTATTTCCTCTACGTGTGTACTGTGTATGAATATGGATGAGTCACCATGGATGAGTCACAACAAACAAGCAATACTGTCATTTTTCTGGTGAGGAATAGTGTATCACAGGCTCCAACTGTCTATACAGCTTTGCTTGATAATTATAAGGGAAACAAAATGGCAACAATCCAAATTCTACATTAGAAGCATCATCGCGTCCTGAGATGATGAAAATCCTGTCAAATCTGTGGGTTTATTCATCCACAAGCAGATAAAACACTGTTGCACTGAGACTGTATGTCATCCACAGCACCCACTGCTAAGGAAGCAGAGCATGAAGGCAACAAACACACAAACCTCATCAGCGCTTTCAACGTTATTCTGTGTCCAAGTTGGTCCTCACTTGGAGAAGTCAAATCTTTTTCCATCACAGCAGGTTTTCACTGGCACATTTCTTCCTTTTTATCCTAGTTTATTTTAAAATGATTGTATTCCCAACCCAAGGGGTCAAGAGGAACCACTGGCTTAATGTGACTTACTGCTTAAGCGTATAAATAAAGCAAATGAATACGTTTGACGCTGAATATTAAGCGGCAACTATTTCGCAATTCCGTGTCGTTTATTAGTCACGCCGCCGGTGTGTGAAGTCCTTAAGATTCAATACCCAGGTGGCTCATTTCCAAGATTTAAATATCAGATTGAAATTATGAATGAGAGAACCCCAAAGTATGTACAGATATTATGTTTGTGATGGGCAAGTGTAAAGTGCTGTGATGTAAATGAGGAGGTTAGTTGGTGCAGTTATGTTATGTTGATTTCTTTGGTATTTTAACAAACACCTGCAAAAAATGCTACGATAATATATAGTTTCATATCATCTATCCCAAGCCTATAGTAATAACCGGACTGCTTATCCGGACTGAGTGAATGTGCGTACACCAAACTCTCTCCCTCTTGACCGCCTACCTTTAACTTAATGTGATATCTAACTCCATCACAGGCTTTCCAAACAATCCGTTGTGCATATTTGTTACCTCCTTCGTGAGCACTTCCACTTTGCCTTTATTAATTTGGAGCTAGGAGGGCCACGGTTATTTCATTTGATCTGCTGTTTTCTCTTTTCATGTCACACAGAGGTTGGCTCTAAAGCAGGGGTCTCAAACTCCTGGCCCGCTGGCCGAATACGGCCCGCCACGTCATTTTATGTGGGCCGCGAATCCGCCAGCAAAAAAAGTAAATAAATAAAAATGTATTTTTTTTATTTTTTTTTAAAGTTCGACTTGATAATAAAAATATCCCCATAGTCGAAGTTATGAGATAGAACGTCAAAACTATGACAGAAAGACATAATGATGAGATACTTAAACACAGAAGCAGCTCTTTGGCTGGTTACTGTACATTTGACATGGAAATGTATTGTGAGTACATTGAAGACTACTTCAAACGTGGCTTTAAAAACACATGAAATACTTCATGTGGGATTGTGCAAACGCACCCTTGAAAGGATTTTAAGCTTTGAACAAAGTTATTGTAATAACTTGTTTGATATTTGTCTTTGATATTTTCTTTAATAGTTTGATCTTTGATAGAGTAATGTGGGTTTCTTAACCCTAAATTAAAAGGATTCAAGTTATAATAACAGAAATGTGCTTAAATATATGTTTACATTTATATCACTGCATGTACAATATTTTTACACTTGAATAAACAACAATCAAATGCAGAGAGGTTATTTACCAATATGTTAGGAGTAGTTACATTTACACAGTCTTACATTTACAACCGGCCCTTTGAGGGCGACCGTGATGCTGATGTGGCCGGAGTGAAGATGAGTTTGAGACCCCTGCTCTAAAGAGATCCAGTGACAGACTCCAGCGATTACACAAACTAATAAAAACACCACATGCCTCCTACAGGGATCACTTCAAATTAACATTGAAGTCAGGCTTGTTTGCTTACACCGACTTTGAATAATGGTATTTCCTCTTTTTTGTTTTTCAACCAGAGATCTGATTTATTTAGATATTTATTCGGTACCTGTTTTCTATTTATTTATTTTTTTGCTGATCCTGCTCCTATCGATTGGCTGCACTCGGTTGCAGCTGAGAGGGATGGGTAGGAGGTGTGTGGGCGTTTTATGATCCGTCCTCATCCTCTTTCCATCCTGTAAAGTACTTAACGACAATCAATCTCAATCCCCCCCCCCCCCACCCCACCCCCCCTCCCCTCCTTACGAGATAACGTCGACCATGAGGTTGGTATTGATTCGTGAAGAGGCCTCCAGGTGGTCTTCAGTCATTCCAGAAACCTCACCTATTGCCCACACAGAAAAATACTGATTTAGAAGGAATCGAGTAACCCGGGAGACACAACCTCTAATAATTGAATGAGTTGGCTGCTGAATGAGGCAGTTGGATTAGTTGGTTGCATAATGAATTGTGCTGCCTGTCTGTTTGTCACATAGATTTATGCCCCGGTCGCCTTTTGCGGGTGAACTTGAATTAGGCTCCTGCATGGCCGCTCCGGTTGGATTGTGGCACAAAGGACTATCACATCAGATCCTGTGTATTGATTAATACAACCCCCTGATCATATCTGTCATCCACCAGCCATTTCACAGGATTTCAGAGGAGAGAAAATGGTCTCGTTAAGGTGAAGGTTTAATCGTCAATACAACTAAAGAAAGCCCACGAACCAGAGATAATTTCATTTTTTCTTTCTCTAAACATTGATTCTGTACACAAATGTGTCTCCCATTCAGAGCATTTTTGTTGCTGAAAGGTAAGACTCAAAAGTCAGTACGTGAGTACGGTTGAGAGATCAATGTTGCAGGAGATTGGCTCGGGGTGTAAGAGGCAATTCTTACAAAATGGAAGGTCACTGCTTCGGTCCATTATGACACCCACTGTCTGTTCTGATTAAGAAAGACATTGAACTGCCACTGCAGGAGCACCACCGGTATCTAACCCGCTGCTTCGTCTTTACTGTGACGAATACACATCTGCCTCAACCGAGTGTGAAAGAGAACAATTTACTCCGTAAACCCAGTTGATGATATCGGAGTTAAAACCTTCGACACTAAAAACTTATGAGCATATACTTTTTATCCGAAGCGTATCAAATCAAATGCATGACTCGTCCTCTTTTCTTTTTCGTTCCTAATCATTTTAACCCTCGAGAGCTTTTTTCAGTGTGAAGACGTCCCTCGGGGCCGCCCGCTACGCATCACGTATGACAGCACGTAATGAGCTGATTTTAGTTCCTCAGCGCCGTGAGGCTGCACACACGCGGAAGCGTCGTAACTCTGGTTTGCTTTCTCGTAACATGCCACGGCATTTATGACAAAGTAACAGGTCACACTAAATTTCTCCTTAACTGCGGCCCCTGTGCACTCCCCCAGTGCCCAAAGCATTTGCATTAATCAACATCCTCGTGCATTTGGTTTTCCTGCCCCGTTCTGCAGAGGTTCATGTGAGGCGGTAAAGCTGTCGAGAAAGTTCCCAGAAAAGAAGACGTAACACCCCAGCCCATTTTAGGAGCCTCTCTCCGTCATCATATTTATGCTAATACGCCTCGTTATGATGCTTTATAGAAATCTGGGGCCGCACAGGAAGTCACGTGACGAGGACTTGGTCCACTCCTTTTGGAGGTCATTCAAATTAAACGGCGACCTGGTGTAATTAATCAAAATAATGTTTCCTGGAAAAACAAGGCCTGTTGGCCGGCAGCGTTCCTAGCGATGGGAGTGTATTTGACTTTGTGCTAAGGTATCCATGTTGGCATGGCAAGGGGGTGGAGGCAGCTTTGCATAGCTCTCCATTGTTTCTCTGCACCCAAAATAATCTGGACTAGAACCTATGAGAAGGGCCCCACCATTGTTTGTGCTTCCTTTCACAATTTGTGTCACAAATATTTAGCATACTAGTCCTGTGGCTCTGTGTTAAGCAGCCACCGGAAAGACTCTGCAGATATTGCTGCATCTACATATGAATGTCTAGGGGGAAAAATGTTCCTCTGAATTACTCCTTACCGACAATGTCTTTAATTTAAAGAACATAGGTGGCGTGAAAGGAATTGAAAAACAGTCTTGTAGCTGTTAAATCTTGATATACTGATGTACATTCACTCTGATTTCTACTTATCTTTGCTGCAAATGAATTCAGTGCATAAAATAAATTATCAGCAATTTTTTTTTCTTCACATCGGTCACAAAGGCCTTTTAAAAATATGAGGCTTTGGATACAAAGGATACAAAGGTCATAGGGAAGCCATGTTCCATGGCAAAGAATAGATGAATAGATGCTTCAATTAAAGATCATTTCAAGCCTTTACAAGCCACAAAAAGAAAAAGACACAAGTGGCGTGCTAGACACATTATGCGCCTGCAAACTAACTCCAGATATATTGATTTTGATAAACAAAAAAATAGTGATTTGAAACATTTTCTTTTGCTGTTGCAAATATTTTAAACCGCTCTCATGATTGTTTGTCTTCAAGAAAGTGAGCTTGTTGCCTCCAGGAGCATCTTAAACTGGCCCGTTTCCCTTCACTTCAGAGTGGAGACATTTTCAGCCTCCACAGCCATTTCACCAGCTGAGGTTTTTTTTTTTTTTCTTTAATCCACAATGGGGCTTTAGTGTAATGTGCATACACAGAAATGCCACTTCAGTTACCTGGAACTGTTGTAATGAGAGGAAACACGGTCCATTAAGGTTCACCCTCCTACGCCGCTTACTGTGATCACTGCATACCAACAGAATTAAATGAAATAAAGAAGAAAAATACAAATTAAATGTCTTGAGGGGGAGTTTCTATTGAGCCACATGCACAAATAAATAAAAAATGTAAAGTTATACAGTAGGCTGTGTTTTCCCCTCTCTCCTGTACTCGTCTTAGCTTTAATATTTAGAAAGGTGCCGTGAATAAATGAGTGGAGGAAGATAAAAATACACAGTCACACCTTGTGTTAAGCTGAGCGGAGACTTCTTTTTGTTTTTATGTACGTTGCGTGAACTCACTACACGTTTTAATCTGCCTTTCTGCAGCCGGAACGTGAGACTTTTTAAAGCCCTCACTTGTACGGATCAATTGATCGGCCAGGACGTGGCGCTCACGCTGAACGAAAGCCCTGAAACCAATAAAGATCATTCAAACAAGATCACTGTGTCCTCAACGAAGTTGGCATTACTTTGTGCAATTCTACTATGAGCAAAAAGTGAGAGAATAAAAATGTAAAATATGAAGCCGTAGATTGCTGTACGATGCAGGGAGGTCACAGTGGTCTCATTTAAAACTGCAGTTTTAACCCGAAATGCTGTCAAATAAAAATAAAAACGATATGGCCTAAATCTCAATACATATCACGATATAGCGTGTATTCTGGTAATTCAATTAATAGTCTACATGAAGTAACCGAATGCTGGATGAGACCAGCCTGAATAAACAGGTAAAGACGATTTTTGTGTGAATACTGAGCACTTTCTCATTTTCTGGTTGGTGTCTGACTTTCTCTCAAGCTCTTCGTGTTTTGCTTGGGTTGAAAGTGTTACTGCATGTTGTTCCCTCTTCCTGATGGCAAAACACCTGTTCGCTCCAGATTGACCCCCACATGCAAGGATCAGAACTTAAAACGTTGTCCAACGGACAAAAATCGAAGTATAAACGACTATAAACGACAGACATTATTTCATCTTTAGCATTGCATATCGGTATTTCGTCCCAACAGCAGCCATGTAGGAAATCGGACCGTCGGACTGTTCAAACTGCGACGACATCCAACCCAAAGTAACTGACTTGCCAGAATTCCAACCGATCGTCCGAGATCCAGATTGTTGGATCAATCAGGCAATTCATCAGGCGCTGTGATCCCCCCTCAGACTGCATGTCAAACCACAGCCGATCTGGCACGAATAAATCCATACAGTGTCTGGCCAGCTTTCGACAGCGCTCCCAACCACCATCGTCAAAACATCAAATGAGGTAATACGGTTTTGACGAATGGTGTTCATCCCTCCACAGACTTGGAGAGTCTTTGCCAGGCTGCACTGAAACTTGTTAAGACAGTTTGATAGTTCACTAGATTCATTAGTATCGCCTTTTGTATCTCAATTGGATCATTCCATGTAATCTATTCAATGACTAGCTGGGGTCCATTGTTCCCTGTATGTGTAGAGAGTGACAGCTTTGACACAGTGACAGGAGGAGGCAGGCACTGAACCATGGCAGTGGTGGAACATCACTAACTACATGTACCCAAGTCCTGAAAGTACAACTTGAAGGCACTTGTTCTTTACTCGAGAATGTAAATGTATTATTTGCATTTACATTTATTTGAAAGTTACTAGTTAGAGATTCAGATTTTACTCACAAAACCTATGATGACATGTAAAGTATGAGTATTTTGTACATTGTTGCATGGCTGCCACAGCAGCCCTGGAGAAACGCCCAGCCCTTTGACACTGTTGCTTAAATGTACTCATGAAGATGTTATGGGTTGTCCGTGTGTGTGTTGTACTGGCTGTGAAAACAAATCTCCCCATTTTGGGACAACAAAAATAGTTCTAAGTACATTTTCAAGATAGGTAAATGAATATGAATGAATGACATCACCGCCCTACCTTTCCATGACAGCAATGGCCAAAGTGCAAGCCACCCTCAACTGCAGCCTGCGTTAAATGCATTCAATCAAATGAAAGGACGTCTTGCACTACCTTCACATGTTTATTTTAACAAAGTTGGCTAGATCTAAGCAACTTGTTTAAGACATGTGATTTCCAATCAATGCTGCGCCTGAGGATGATCATAATCTCTCATAATCATCAAAGTTCACCAATATGTCACAAGATCTCATCTGACTACGGTGACCAGACAGAGACCCCCAAAGAAAGGGCCAGGACCTCCGTCACTGCTTCACCGTGCACTTCTGAGAGTGCTGGGCATTTCCTGTCTGTTGGGATGCAGGTAGCATGATCTACTTGATGCTAATAATCCAGTCCCTCAGCCTGTCTTTCATGGAATTTAGGCCAAACGTGACAGGAATACTTTCCTCTTCAAAGTCATGTTGCATAGATAGTTGCCCGTTCATCGACTGCTGCGGCGGGGATGCGAGGAGTCAAGCACACTCAGCCTTTGCTCTCTGCGTGGGCTTCATCTTCTGGATATCTGTCTCTTTGGGGGCCGCCATTTTAATATTCAAACCAAGCAGAGAGAACAAGTGCAGAGGGACAGCATCCATTTGAATAATTGAAGAGGCTCCGGTAGTGCTAGAGGATCCTCTCTCTCTCTCTCTCTCTCTCTCTCTCTCCACCATATTTTCTCTTCCATCTTTTTTCCAGCCCGCCTTCTTGATGTTTGTCCCAGAAAGCAGTCTGGGACGTGCGCTACAACAGCAGCCGATCCAACAATCCCAACAGGCTGATGGGAGAAGATAGAAAAGAAGGAAGACGGGAAAAGAGATGTCTCACAGAGAGAAAGAAATATAGAGGCCAAATCTATTTTGACAGAAAAATGGCTACAGACCAAAACGAGGGATGAAAAGAGTCAACTAAAGCCATCTCTGTCTATAATTTGTTCAACACTTTAACATAGCTTTCCCCATCTGGGTCCTTCAATTTGTCTGACAGACTTTAAAGCCAGGATGTCTAAATAACTCAGCGAGAAGAACCTTACTCCTCCCCAAAAGACTGAATGAAGCATGAAGCAGTTTTACGTTTTAAACATTCTCATATATCTATCACATCTCAAGCAGTTGTATGAAAACTATTTGAGGTTCAATGAAGACGACAAAATGTGATCTACATTGTACTTTTTGCAAATCATGTTAGAGGCGTCGGTCAAGACAGTATTTGAGAGTATCTTTGATCAAGTATTTACGCTGTTCTAGGCTCATTATTCTTGCTGAATAAAGGTTGAAAGTTCACATCTATCCATCCATCCATCTCTCTTTCAAAAAACGGAAACTTCAAATCGTCAGAAACATTATTAACGTACATCAAGACTCGCTTAATCAAGCAACTTCCAAGCAAGCATATCTGATGGATTCGTTTATGAATATGCATACAAATACAAGCCTGGTCCAAACCATTTCCAAATTTTCCATTTTCATAGAAAATACAAGTAATAGAAGCTGTCAAGCTGTCAACAACGCTTCAAACTCCACGTGTTGATTTGCCGCCCTTGTGATGTGTGGGCTGGCAATCTTTGGCATTGACACTGAGTATTGCTGTTGTATGGATGGATTCAAATGGGGCTTAATAAGAAATACAGTATTTTGATGTTGTCCTTGCGAGAAAAAACATTGTAATGAGGGAGTACACTGTCGAAGCAGCATGTGGTTGACATTGATTTGATCGTGCAGATCTGCTGAGGCTTTCATTTACAGCAACACGAGGTGTTGCATCCCTCCCCCTTGTTCCGTGCGCCTTTATTTTTAATTCTTGTGCTCAGGAGATCTCGAGGAATTAAAATTCACATTTCATCAAAGCGTGAATAAAATGCTGATAACAGAAAATATATCAAATGTATTCTCCAGTTTTTGTCGGAGAGACTGTGAAAACCTACAGTTATGTAACTGTTGCCACATTAATATTAGTGCAGCGTATGAAAAATCGTGCTGAAGTAAAGTCCAATTATGCCTCAACATAGGTGGAGTGAAACACACTAAAGGTCCATTTTTGAAATGAAAAATTCGCTGAGATGAGATTTCCAGCGATTTAGCTTCTTAGACCAGGATTATATCTTTGTGAAATTGGCTTTTGTTTTGCGGGCTACCTATTTTCTGTTATGCATGAGGAGAGTTTTGACTCTCACAGACGTGTAATGTTTTATGAGAGTGTATTAACTCAGTTCAAGATACTGAGGTTTGATAGCTGATTCAAAAGGGGATTTAAGAACGTATGAACTCGTATTGTCCACCAAATTATGACTTTATTACACCCTTGGCCATGTCACGGCAAAATCAGTTTACACCCGTATGCTGACGTCTGCTTTGTTCATAAAGGAGCTTTAACAATGACAAATAGACGCACAAGGACACGGTTGAGCTTCATGTCTGAGGTTGTGATTCTGACTTTGATTCAGTCAGAAATACTTATTGTGATCCTCCCACATGCACTATTTCATCTCAGTTGTATATGAAACTCTGCAAAACACAAAATGATTCATTATACAGTGAATACATGCATTAGATTATAGCTTTCAGCCTTAACGAAAGGGATGTATTGTAGATGAGGGAGTTGGGGCAAATCACAGAATGATGTGTTGAATGATGGATAGAAGTAAATGGTAAATGAACTTGCATTAAAACGCTGCACACAACATAAGTGTCTTCTCATCTGTGATGGAGCACCGTTCTTTTCAAAGATATTTCCTCTTGAGCTGAACGTTACATTATTGTTGATGAGTCAATCAACAGAAAATTCCTCTACAACTATCTTAAACCGTGAAGCTCTCGCGGTGGAAATGTTGGTCTGTTGCTCAACTATTTGATAAAGTTGTGATAATGTTGGCTCATGTTCCTACTAGTGGTTCCCTATTACGTTGCCATGCAATTTGGTGCAGACATGAACTTTGTTGATCCCTTCAATATATTATTCAAAAAAGTATTTTGTACAATGAACATTACAGCCTGACGGAGCCAGGAGTGTAGCTGTACATCGGTCACAGCTTCTCCAATGTCAATATTTTCTGGTTTTCTTAATCCAATTGAGTGTCTTTGGGTTTTGGACAGTTGGACACATTTTGATGATATTTCTCTCTATTTTCTGGCATTTTATAGGCAAAATATTTCCTTGAGAAAATAATTGCAAGATGCCGCACCATTTCCTTTATTTGGTGTTTGATGATGGTGGTGGTGAGAAGTACTGTGTAGCACATCACTCTAAAATCTCCCATATGTGACCAAGTGGGTGAAGATCTGGTAATTGTTAAGGCTGTTATGTGATTCCTTATCAATCAAACCATTCAGTGACCCCTTATGCCCACAATGGAAGCATATGCGTTCATTATTTCATTATTCTCCAATCATTTATTCTGGTTTATAGTTTCCTAAACTGTTATCACTTACTAAAGGTACTTTATAGGCTCTCACTCAGCTCTCATTTCTTTGTGTAATCAAAACAACATGTAACACAACCCCACTATGACTGATTTATATTCATCTTTGTTCACTCTGTCCGCCTGAATCTCCTAAAGCAGCGTGGCCTCAGTGACTAGCATCCACTCTGTCACGTTGCCGACTTGTGGTCCATTATGTCGTCTAATGAGACACGCTGTTCATCTCAGATGAAATTAATTAACACTCAGTTGTCTGCTGGAAGGTCTGCAAGTCTTTAACTTACCTCCTCACCCTTAAGTGCCAACCTACAGTGAATGCCGTTTTCCTCTCTGACCATCGCCAGCAAAGGGAATTAGCAGGTTTCAGTCACGCTGGGGTTGCCATAGGTTACTTTTGTCTGCGTTTGACAGCATTTGTATAAAGGAATATATTGGCTGCACGCATGTTCAGCAGAAACAGCGGTTGTTCAGGTAATGCATTGTTCCAATACCTCTAAAAGCATTGATCCTGATTTCTTTTCAGCTGAAGATTACATGTTGGACACATGCACATGTTGCTGTGCATTTATTGTGGAGGACTGATAGGCCCTCTACATGTTGAATGTGTTGAATGGGAATTTGTGACTGTGGAAACGGTGCGTTTTGGATGACTGGATAGAGACTGACGCCTGTAGGTGGCAACCATACCTCATCAACAATTGAATCGCCCGCTCGCGCGCACGCACACACACACAAACACACGGTCGGAGAGACATCAGATCTAGGCTGTATGCGTTAATGCGATTGATCCCTGGTAATTAACGACCGCTGTGTGATTTAAACGGGCAGATGGACGCGCAGGCAAAGTGGTCAAAGTTAAAGTGGTCCCTGGGCAATACGGGAACACGCTCACGCCTACACACACGCGCACCTACCCACTACATGCGCACACATACACGTGACTCGAACACTCGCGCGCGCCAGATCTGTGCCTGGAGACCGTGATTTCAACGTGCTCGCTATTCAAGTCATGGACTGCAGCGAGCGGGGGAACCATTAGGAGCCGGTGGCAAAAAAAAAAGAAAAAGAAAACGCTTTATTTGCAACACACGGATGATGCTGCTGCTGCTGCTGCCGCCACACCACCCGGATCGGACACATTCTCCCTGACAAGGGGAATTATTAGTAATAGCTGCGCTTATGTAATCGATACGCCGGATTGCTTTGAAGGGGGGTACAAATAGCATCCCGTGGATCTTTCTCCATTCTACTTGATAGAAAAAATACTGTATGCCGCGTGCGATTTTTTTGTAGAGCAGCCTATGGCAAGCCATTTGTCCTGATGCGACGCGTGTGATGGTTGCAGTGGGACGGATATCCTTAATTCTACCCAATAGGCGTTCTCAGGGCTTTTTTTTGGTCGGACGCTTGCGCCCCTTTTTGCGCTGACCTTAACAATGATTTAAATGGGCAATTAATTGGCAAGTCGGTCCTCTGATCTTGTTCATTTATTTTGAGTAAATGATCCGCGTGACAAAATACAGCTTGACTCTCAAATACAAAAGAATAAGTCCACTTTGGTTGTTTTTTTTTGCTCTGTGTGGTATTTGATTTAGCGATCTTTCACAGAGGAAAACCACCGGTGGAAGTCAATTTTGGACTGTGACCGGTTCTGGGGGAAAGAAGGGCCTATACAGACTTGATCCCCCCATCAAAAAAACTCTGCAGGGTTTCCTCCTCCTCAGTTCAGAGGAATATCTTCAAGTCCAAGGGGGTTACTGCTGCTCCTCCGAGGGCTCTCATCGGCGCTCAGTGGACATCCGAGGGGGATGGTGGCCGCACCGCAGATCCGCACAACTCTTTCTGAATGTTTGGCATTTTTCGCAGGCGAGCATCTTGACTTGTGATCGAGAGAGACGCGGACTGCAGCAGCCCTCCAAAAGAAAAAAAAATCCCCTTTCACATGGAGATTTGTGCTTCGCTCGTGCTGCAATTCTTGAAAACAGGGTCCGGGGCCCTGCTGGTTTTTCCTCCACTGCTCTCAGCCTCGATTTCATTCATTCGAAAAAATGCGTAAGTATTTTCTTTTTTGTTGAATTCAGTCCAATTGAGGCTATTCAGCGTGCTGTGCTGTTGCGTGTCACCGTGCAAACCGATTCATCGCCATTTAACCGGTGATTTCTGCTTGGCTGGCAGACTTCAACGGAAAGAAAGATACTTTTTTTTTTTTTAATCTTTCGATATGTTCTTTTCCCATCTCTATGGGTTGCTGTCGCATTCCTCTTTCGAGCGTGAGCGATTGTGTGTGTGTTTCAGAACGTGTGCGTGCGTGTGTGTGAGAGATATATATAGATAAAGATTGATAGGGACTGAAAAGGGGCTGAGGAGGTGCGTGTGTGTGTGCGTGTGTGTGTGTGTGTGTGTGTGTGTAGGGGGGTTAGCTGGTGCAACAAATTGTGTGTTTGAGCGCTTGAGACTGGGTTTGTGGTAGCCCCTGTTGCCAGCACGTTACTGCTAGAAAAAGGCCTACGTCATATGGTAATTCAAATTCAGTTCAGGTATTCTCAGCATACACGTTTGCAGCAACAAGAGCATGGGATTGGCCAGGTGGGTATGAGTGGGTATGTGGCGAAGCGGAAAGGCTTCAGGTCAAGCTTTATTTTGCAGAATCTGCTCATGCACACACCTCATACACATTTCCCCTCTGTGTCTCTGTGGTTCTGCTTGTTGACCCAGTATGTCTGCAAAACCCCAGCCAAGCCACCCATGGGTGATATGAATGAGGTTGTCATTTGTCCCTACCACAGGTTAACCAGAAGTACAAGGTGCATTTTAAAAAAGAGTTGTTGCTTTGGCAATACAGCCTCTTTTCTTTTCCCTTTTTTTTCGTTGAAAACGTGAATAGGAGCTGTCCATCAGTGGGAGGTGCTGAAATGCCTCGCTGCTGAAAATACTTGTGTGTTGGCTGAAATGGGCAGAGGGAGCCGCATTTGGAGCAGACATCACATCTGAAATTGCCACAGTGCTTCTGCAGGCAAAAGCACTTAAAAACCTGAACCCGCTCTTCCTCAAGTGTACGCTCTCGTACGCACATCTGCCGATTTTACAACCTGCTTGTAAAATGAAGGACAAACTCGGAGTGTTTAAGAATGGGGCTGTCAATTTAGGGTTGGTCACCACAATATTTGCCTGTCCATTTTAGTTCACCTATAGCCTTGATTGGAAGTTTGAAGATTAAGCGGTGAATTGAATCATCTTAAATACAGCAATATGGGTTCTGTTAACAGGAGAAAGATTGGTTCATTTACTCCTTAGAATCAGTGGGCTCTTTAAATGTGAGAGAATCCAGAGAAAATTATAATTTCCAGTTTGAAAATGCCAGGTTATTGGTTGTGTTTTCACTCATATGATATGCAAAAAGACTCATTTCAGCAGCTTTACGGTTCCATTTTAAATTGGCTTTACATTCAGTTTCAGGCCTGGGTTATTTCAGTGCACCCTAATACGCTGGTTACTGCTAAAAAATTAAGGCCACAACAATGAGTGTCTCAATAGGGCATTGAGTCAACATGAGCCACCTGAGCTGCTACACTGAGCTTTTGAGACGTTCCACCATGTGGATTTCAAAGGGGGTCAGAAACATTGTTCATACAATCAGTGCAATGTTCTGCCTGGTTGAGGACCGGTGGTCATGACTGCCAGGGTGGCAAACATGATTTCCATGCTTACCGAATAACGCAGGGACCCGTCATAGCCTGTGGACTTGCTTTTGTCACCTTGTAATATTCCTCAGTCATCAGGACAGAAACAGCGAAGCGTAATAAATGTGTTCGCCCTGACAGCCGCTGCAGTTTTGGCATTTACCTGCCTGCTAAGGGAATGGATGTATGCCATGCCAGGACCACTCACCAGAAAAGCTCTGACAGAAGCATTCACTGTGGGAAATAAGCACTTGGGCGAATAGATTTCTTTTCATGCGTGACACACATGTAGTCAACCACTGGTTCAGAACAGGGTGACTCATCTAACCATCCTCCTCAGTAAAACACTGTTTGTTGTTGCACAAATTGCTGCGTAAAAGAGGTAATTTAGGTATAATAAGGGCTTTACGCGATGCAGTTCCACCATAATATTGCCCTCTAAATTTTTTGTGACAAGCTGCCTTCTTACACCTCGGACAGACATTTGTAGAGAGCTGATTCATGGTGCCTTCTTTTTCTTTTTTCTCCTCTTGCATCTAGAAATAACACACTAACATCATAGTTTTAGGATTAAATGCGCCCGTTCTTCCCGGGTTGTGATGTCGCTTCAACGCTTCTTCCTGCCATCATCAACTTAGCTGCATTTTCCAATTGTGAAACATCACAAAAAATGTACATCACAGAGGCTCCAGCTAAAATGTTCAACTTCAACAATCAGCCCTCTGTAAAAGTCAAAGATTTCTTCTAATGAGCCACAGAAAACAAAATAATGAGCAAACGGGTTAGGGTTGCCCAGGGTTTTGACACACAACAACAAGCATGGTGGGACGTTAATCATGGATTCATCTTAAGGACCAATCAGTGTTTCAGATGTCAGTCAAACTCGGATTTCCAAATTAATTTCCAAAACTCACGGCAATAGCAATTAGCAGATAAATGATGAATGCACATCAAAATAACACACAGGTCATTTATCACGCAAAGTCCCAAATATTATGCTGGTTCCAACAGCTCAGATGTGAGATGAAAATATTGCCCTTTTGTGTAGCTTCTTCCTTTTATTTTGTCAATGACCTTCTGGCCATCCTGAAACCCCTCTTTGTGTAACGATGATGTTTGTTACACTCATAGACTTTATATAAGAACTGGACGTAGTCACCGTGATGTCACTCATTGACTTGTGGACTGCGGTTTTGAAACCTCTAGATTGGCATTTTAGCTCTCTCCATCTTTGTATTTGAATGTCGCCATCTTGGCTTTTTGCAACCAAAAGTGCCACTAAAGGGGTGGAGCTAAGTGCAACCAAACAATGAATAAGACATTTTTAGGCGACCAAAATGTTACAATTAACTTTCATGAAGTGAAAACACACTGAGGTTAAAGTTTTAAGATGAAAACACAGACAGCTCCCAGACAATGCCATGGTAGCTACCTGTCAATCACAAGGTAGCCCCGCCCTAAAGCATACTCTGCTTTATGGTCTGTGTGACTCTAAATGGACCATAATGTACGAAATGAACATCACGCTGTATTGAAGAAGACTTGAAACTGGAGATAGAGACCATAAACTCATGTGTACAATGTCTACTGAGGTAATAAAGCACAAGAGAATTCGGGTCATTTTCTCATAGACTTCGATACAATTAAATTCATTTTTGCAACCAGAGGAGTCGCCCCCTGACGGCCATTAGAAATCATGCAAGTTTAAGGCTTCACTTTTCAGACCCAGAGGTTGCCGCCTGGTTTGTGCACGTGAGCGTGCCCCACTTGGATTCGATCTGTCAACAGCCAAAATGCCAATACATTTTCAAATTACTATCTTCGGCCTTGCACTTATACTTTTAGGGATTGATGGGGTAGTCAGTGTTTTTGAGGGATATGCTTTACTATATGGGAGCACTGTTTTGTTGTTTCATCAATTCATATTGGCGTCTTGGCCTTCTGCATACTGATATGAGAATTGGCATTTGGAGTGGCGATAAATTATGGCCGAGATTCTGTCTGGTTGTCCCGGTCCCTCCAGCCGTGTGCTTTTTATCTTAACTAATACAGCAGGATTGTGTGCATTTCTGTATATGTACATTATGTCACGGTGTGACATAAATAAGCGAGTGGGATGCAGCTTGAGATAAGGCTGAGTTCCAGTCGGCTCCATTTTGATAGATAGCACTCTGTAGCTTTCCAGTGGTACCTCCAAAAACATGTGTTTGTGTCGAGTCAAGAGACAGGCCGATCTGAGCGAGTTGAACTGCTCGGGTGTGAGAGAGTCCAACGCATGGCAGGCTAGAGAGACTTAGTATTCACTGTAGCAGCTTAAGTTATGCCTTTGTGCACAAGAAAGGGGGATTATTCAGCGAATCCTGCTCTGTGTCATTCACGAGTCTGCATTTCTAAATCAACAAATATTAATGTGGAGATTTGAGAACAGGCTGTATCTGCTTGTGTGTGCCTGGCGCCCTACTACAGTTCATTACCGCTGAGTGCGCCTTATGTGCAGTGACAGTGTTAATGCCTGCAATACAAAAATGTAACTGATGGCACACATGTCATTATGACACACTCACTGTTTTGACTGTAGCCGTTGGTGCCTTATTTCACCATCTGTGTTGTGTACTACGTGTCTGTTGTGGCCTGCAGCAGCAACCAGCCATCAACTCCAGTGAGAGCCTCTGATGGAGAGAGTATGCTCAGGCTACGGGTACCACGTTTCTGCCTCTTCAGCAACCAGCCACTTTCTGCAAATGCCATAATGGCCGTTATAGATTCCTCTGCAGATTTACCAACAGCCCACACGTATATGTAGAGTTTAGCGATAACGCTCAGCAGTCAGCATTATTTGCTGTGACTATAGGTATGGGTATGCTGTGAGGCACAGCTGAGTGCCACCGACTGCTTTAAAGAATGCATAATCACAGTAAACAATGTCCTAAAGCCAATTATGGCTTTTATACAACCGTTTCACTGCTTTTATTTTGTACCATTTCAAAAGTTTTCAACAGAGTGTAGTAACATCAAGACATATCACAAAGGTTGATACAGATTACAGGAAATCACAGAAAGCTGTGCATCATGGCAATTATTCCTGAGAATGTGCTGGGCTGGCATTTTATAGCTAGTTTCATTTTGGATCCGATCCCAAGCTGATAAAACACTCTGATTAGTCAAGTTCAAAGTCAAACCAATCCCTCATTGAATCTGTTATGTCTTCTCTATTTTATTAGCAAGAACAGTGAAAACATTTAGCAAAGTTAATCATCTCCCACGAAGTATGGTATTGATCTGCAGGTCAAAAGACGTCTAGACATCGAGGTTAAATGTGAGCTAAATTTACCATCTTCATATAGCTATTGATTTTTGAAGCCATTTTCCTTCCCGATACCGATGCCACTCCCTGAACTTACGTTTCGGCCTTTCAGATAGCACTGTGTACGTCTTTTGACCTGCAACACACCAAATCAACACTTATTAGGTATAATCTACATGGAAAACATGGGTGTTGATTGACGTAATGGTTGTCTTTTGATTTTTGTTCAATATATGTTTAAGGCTGTATATTAAAACCTTCTGTTAATGAAACCTGCTGGCTATTAAACGAGATTCAATACTGGATTCAGAAAAATGCTTTTGAATCCCAATTTGAAAAATGTACAATGAACTAAGTAGGATGCTACGAATTGCATCGCATGCAATGGTCAAAACAAATGTCAATTCGGATGAAATGTATATTTATGGCTCTCCTATGGCAAGTCACTAAGACAAACATAAAACTGAAATCGTAAACCTATGTTTTGAATATCACACACTCTCCCAGTGTAGGCTTAAAAGGTGGCTCTTGTTCCTTCATGGAGGACCACAGCTGGGATTCACAGATGTTCCAATGAATTACAAAAATTAAAAATAGCAGAGGGGGGAAAAAGTAACAAAATGTCCAGAGGAACCTCAAAACTCGTACAGCATAATCTGTCTCTCCTCTGTCCATCTGTATAGTCAGTATGTTCCTGTCAAATCTTTGCCAAATCATGAAGCTATTGAGGGTTTGGAACATACTGATGATATGGATGGACAGTGAGAAGAAGAATATTATGCTGCAGGGGGGAAGTTTCTGGATACAAATTGATACGTTGTTGTAACCATAAACTTGGCCAGCTGTTGGGATCCATGTTGGAACTGACACAAATCATTCTTTGCAAAGTAGCAAGCTAAAAACATTTAAAAAAAGCTGTGAATTGAGTGTTTGGTCTTAATTTTGTTTTATGTGTACTGTTGCTATTGCGACTGTTGCCGGCTAACTTCCGTATGAACTAAACCGACTGACGGCAAGTCAAAGAATCATTGAGGTGAAGTTTTGGAGTAAAAACTAGAACAAGTCGTTTCTGTTACGAAGCATAGAGAGCCAGAGTGAATGAGTAAAATTGAACAATTGATGCCTCATCCATACATTAAAGCATGAAGATAGCTAGCTGGCTAACTAGCCAATAGCTGGCTAGTTAGGTAGATTGCTAATTATGTTATGTGTAGTGCTATTATGCTATGAAAGAAAATGAGATGAACAGTGGGCTACTAGGTCTTACAGTCCATCCGCCTTACTCCCTGCCGCTCCGAAAGAGGAGAAGCTACCTGGCTAACTAGCCAGCCTTCCGTTTGCAGAGCTGCGTCTGCTCTCTTCTCCGCAAGTTGCGACAACAACATGTGTTAACTTGTCACCATAACTACTAACAACAAACACCATTTTCTTTTGTACTAGTCAAATGATCATCTAAAACAGCTCAATGTCCGTTCTACTCCTATTCTATTTCCATGGCGGACATGCTACACTTGGCGCGGCGCACTGCTTAAAATGTCTCTAATGGCAGCTTAATGCTAAAGACAGCATGCTAACATGCGCACAATGACAATGCACATACTGATGTGTTCAAAATCTTAGTTTAGCCTGTTCGCATGCTAACATTTGCCAATTCAACTTTTTGTGGTTTGACTCATAGTGCCCATTAGAGACCCACAGAGGGCAGAGGAAATCATTCAATATTTACATTGCAAAGAGCACAGGAAGATTATACTGTATGTGCAACACGATGAATCTTTATTGTAAGTCTGCACAGCTCCTGCTTATCTTGCTATATAACACAACTACACAGCAGAGTCCAACCCACACCAAAGAGAGCCATATGAGTGTTCTGTCATTTGATGCATCAAGTTCAAACATAGTGTCGGTGAAAGCAAGCCCTTGGAAGGGCTTTGCCACAAAGCCCGGGCAAATCTCATCGTCTCAGCTCATCAGCCACAAATTTACTCCGCCTTCCTGAGATATTCCCTTCGAGAATTAGGGATAGCAGCTGAAGTGATGACGGTCATGATGATTCTCTATCTCTCTCATGTTCAATGCCCTCCCTTCTCTTTCTGTCTCCGTCTCTCTAACTTTACCCTATTTATCTAATTCCCCACATGTGTACATTTTTATCTCCTGCCAGTTCATTGAGCTGAGATATAATTGATGAGAATATCTTGACATGTTGCAACTCACGAGGAACAGAAAGTGATTCATGATGCATTGAAGGAAATTACCAAATCAGTATAAGAATGAAATTAATATCTCGTTCATTAATGTTTTGGCAAACAGCTTAGATTCCAGTTGCTGGAATACATTAGATTGGCTTAATTGGCAAAGATGAAACCCCAGTAACTGGCGCCAAGTCAAACACTACTAAACCGAGAAGGGAATCTTGTAAGTCTGACAAGAATGCCTCTTTAGTGTGTGGCTGAAAGTCACCTCTGTTACATTTTCCCCCTTTTATGACGTCTCTTTTTAACCACAGTGTTTTCTAGGCTTGAACAAGGCTGGTCGAACAACTCGTTCCCTTGTTACCATGTACGAATACATAATTGGTGAACCTCATTCTTTGCCACAAGGGCATTTTGTCCTTCGAATTCAAAGGAAAAAAAGAGTAAAGCTCATACGATGCCTTTCTTTGTGTCCTGCATTCTCAATAATTACACAAGGTCCCTTTCACTTGTTGTGACATACGTTGAATAAGTAACCAATGCAGCTAGAGTACTTCAATGATCTTTTACTTGTTTTCTGCATCTTGTAACTGTTTTACATCACTGAAGACACATTTGTGTCATTGAGTCGTGGATACCATGTTTTATTCATCACAGTTACCGAACCTTTAAAACAATGTCTGGATCCGCAGATCAGCAGGATGAGAATCCTAGAAGACCTAAAGGCTCAATTTAGTCATTTTCCATGAAAACTTCTTTAAAGCAAACACTTCATAGGCTTTAAATATACCATAAATGAGACAATAATATATAAATAGTAGCAGGTTATCCAGACTAAGTATTGTTTCTGGAAACGCACATTGCTATTGTTTTTTTTTTCTATTGCCATTTTTCAATGCTTCAAAAACTACAAAGAAAATTCTTTGATGTTTGTTTAACTGGGTGGCGGCAGAAATCTCAGACACAGACTTCTAAAAACCTAAGCACATCTAAAATCATGTGTATGGCTCAACAACGCTTGGTTTAACCCAAAAAACAATGCTTTATGTGTGTTGGGTGCTTAAGAAAGAATTTTGAGAATAGATTAATCCTTTATGTAATTTTTAGGTCAAAAACTGCCAAAGAAAACTAGTACCTGCTTATCAAATGTGTTTATATCATTGTAAATATGAATATATGTTTAAGACGACACCTTTTTCCACTATTATCTGCAATTAAACAGAACAATTAATTAAGGGGACACACTACAGGTGAATAGGATAACAATGTTGTAACTCCATTAAACATATCCAGTTAATGACTTACTTTAAGACAATTATACATTTTGTATTACATGTTTTCTAAAATATTTTCTAAAATATTGTCTTTAAATATGCAAATTAAGCTTCACAAAATGTGTGAACATTTGCATGAATTAGCACACAAACCATTCTGTGAAAATCTTCAGAATATAGGCTGGAACAAATCTGTTTGGTGTACGTAAGAGCTACTGAAGCGGAGATTTCTGGCTCAGAGTCTAAGTCGGAGCCTGTTTTGTAAAATTACAATATTTTGAGGACACTACAGGTAGTATGGGTAAAAACTTCAACTGATAGTTATCCACATGAAAGTTCCCCTCTTGGTTACTTACATTAAAAACAGTTACTTTTTTAATTACAGTTTTTCTGAAATGGTATTTAAATATGCAAATAAGGCATTATCTAATGCTAACTTTCTGTGGACGAAGACAAATTCTACAGATGCATAAAGACAATGTGGAGTAGAATAAACCCCTAAAGTAGTATTTCAGATCGGGTTTTTTCCACTAATCTCAAAGAGGGCGTGGTGTGGAAGCAGAAGAGCCCAAATTCTCAAAATTGACCTGTTCATGGAAAAACAATGTTTTCGCCTGTAGTGTTTCACCTTAATTAATGAAGAGGGAAATCAGCAGATTAATCAATAATGAAAATATTCATTAGTCACAGCCCTAATTATTTGTTACACCTGAAGCTCAGTAAGTGTTTCCTTGTAATGTCTTTTGTGAATACACAGCTGAAGCTATATTTTGCAAGCTTGTCTAAATAGCACCTGCTGTCTGGACTTTAATTAACCATGCAGGGAATACGGATACCAGCTGAGGGGAGTCCTGAGTATTTAGCTCATTCACACCTTTGGTAATGAAAATGACAAACAATAAGGGCCATTTAATAATATGAGAGAATGTAGCACTGCTTGACTAACTTACCTACGTGTGGTGCAGGGTTTTTTAATTAGCAGGACCTGTCATCTGATTAGATAAGAATGCATCAATGTCCTGGATACATAAATACACATTATGTGTGTGTCCAGTCAGACAAAGTACTCAGAATACAACCTTGGTTTTTGGTGAAAACTTTGTATTTCTTAGCCTAAATGTCAACTTTTCAGGTACTGAAAAGAAATGAGCGTTGTCTTTAGCAGCCATGTATTGTTAATATAGTGGGTTTGGCAGTGTTACTCCCAACCCACATTGTAGTTGTTTTGTGCATTTGAAAATGAACAGAACTAAGAGTCCACAGCCATGCTAGCAGCTCTTGTGAGGCTGTAAAGCACAGTGGTGATTTGTGCTAAATGCTAAAGTCAGCATTCAAATCCACATGCTGATGTTTAGCAGGCACAATGCTTACTAGGCTAAACATTTAAATGTAGCGCGTTAACGCGGTGACATTTTCTCATCAGCACCAAACATAAAGTACAGCTCAGGCTTTTGAGATTCACAGGTATTTGGTCACAAACTACAGTATTGGAGGAATTACATTTTCTTCCCTCTGATTAGAACAGTAATTCTCAAGACATTTCAATCAAAACCACAACAGTAAAAAGGCAGATGGTCACCCATGCCACTAGCATGACGAAATGTTGTACACCTCCCCTCAACTGTTTGTGGTTTGACTCATAGTGCTAATACCAGACCCACAGAGGGCACATTTATACCCTGCAAAGCAACTTATATGTGGGACACGATGAATATATATTGTATGCCACCCACTAAGTATGCACAGCCTCTGCTTATGCTGCTACACAACTACAAAGCACAGTCCAACCTACACCAAAGAGAGCCATATGAGTATTCTGCCATTTGATAGTCAAGGGCATACCTAGTGTAGAAGAAAGCAAGGCATTGGAAGGGCTTTGCCTCAAACTTTTCAGGCGCTGAAAAGAGCTTCATTTTCTAGTTTGACAGCCTTATGTTGATATAATAGGTTTGAAAAATACTTCTGAAAGGGAAAGAGTTTATACAAACCCAAAGAGGAGCATGCACCTTCTGAAATGAAGTAAAAATCAGCAACATTCAAGTAGCGTCCATGTTTTCATATAATGCATTCTCAATCGATCATATTGCAACAAGGATTGCATATTTCTCATTTTTATTTTTGTTTTATTTGCAGATGAACTCTCATTAAGTCTAATTTGATAAAGCCCACAGTGATGTCTTTAAATTGCGTTTCTTGTCCAACGAAGTTTACTCATATGAGACAAAGAAAACCATCAAATTCTTAAATTGAAGAAGCCAAAACCATGCAATGTTTGATATTCCTGCTGAAAAAATGACTCTGTGATTCGTTCTCATTTAAGTTCCTGTCAATTGAGTAATTGTTTCAGCTGTAATCAAAAAACTCATTCAACAATCGACCAAAAGAACACTGACAGCAAAAAAAACTAAACATTCTCTGATTTCAACTTGTTAAATATCAGCTATTTTCTGATAATCATAGGAATGTAAATTGAATCTTTGGGTCACAATTTTCAGATATTCTTTTTCAACTAAATCATTGACTTGTTACAAAAACGGTTCAACAGACCAATTGATGAAGGCAGTAAAGCAGCCCTGAAAAATAGTGTTGTGGGATTGACATCTAATTTAACAAAACAAGCATCCATATCTCTACTCACAGTCGTGTTTTCTCATTCTTGGGTAGTGATGACATGTAGACTCCGTATCATGAGTCATTTAATATAGCGTAGAGCAGCTAGGCTAAGGGGCATATGGCCATGTTGGAGCAGAGCCATGTGGCTTGAAGCAGAGTAAACGGATGGGCAGAGATTGTTGGTGCATTAGCAGTTCGGCTCCGCATCATGTTTCACTGTTGTTTCTACAGAGAGCACACTGTTTATCCAACAGCGGTGAATAAAACATTACAATTGTCTTCTCTTTTTGTTTTTGCTGCATGTTGTAAGAAGATGGTTTTCTGGGGAATTAGGGCTGTCACACTGTAAATACCATTTGTCTGTGCATAAAGATGAGAGAGAGCAAAAAAGAGAGACAGAAGGAGAGGGAGAACGTCTGTGATCCACTAAAATATCCTTGGCGACGAAAGACGGTGTCTTCACACATTATTCACGGACAGTTTGTACCAACACTAACATTCTGCTAAGGCTATGATCGGCTGTGATCGGCTGTGATCGGCTGTGATCGGCTAAATGCACCAGAGGAAATGCTGCTGCAGAGCTACAGAGCTGACGATGGCCTGTGTGCGTCGACTGTTGATTATGGGGAGAGCCTCTGGTTCTATCTATTTCATATTCATGAGCCAAACGGTTCATGTTGTGTTATTCATGAACAAATTAGACTTTCAAAACACCAGCGTAAGCAAGGCCGTATGCAGAACATATAGAGACCATCCTCAGCAGCTGTTGAAATGAACTGCTGATGCTTAATCTATCTCTATAGAAATGGATTGGGAGTAAAAAAAGTAATTGAACAGTTGCCACGGTCATTTGACAAGTACAAAAATAGCAGATTGTTGTTAGTTGTTATGGTGATAAGATAACACACGATAGTGGGGCCATAAACGGTTGGCGTAGCTCTCCAGGAAGAGAGCGGACACAGCTCTCGGATGGCTGGCTAATGAGCTTGTCCTTCCCCAGAGCAGTGGGGAGTGAGGCGGAGGGACCGTTAGAGCCAGAGCTGATGCTTTTTCGGCTAATTTTCTCTAACCAGTGTAACATTAAAGCATGGCAGAATTCGCAAGCTAGCTAACTAGCCAGCTCCCTTCTAGTAAGCTAGCTAGCTTGTAGATTCCACTATGCTTTAATGCTACACCGGTTCCAGAAAAGAAGCTTGTTTTAGTCGTCACTGCAAAACCTCACCTCAGTGAGTCCGCGACTTGCCGTAAATCGGTTTAGTCTGTATGGAAGTTAGCTTACTACAGTGACCACAATGCAACAGCCGCTCTGACCATCATGCTATGTTTATTTGAATGGGAATGTCAGTTCTATTTATTTATTTAGTTTTAATTAATTAATTAATTTACCAGGGACAGTGCACATTTATCAACATTTCAGTTTTCACCTCAATGTAAATGTTAGCTAGAGAGCTAATTTTCATCTGTCGTCGCTGGGCAAAACTCCTATTCTATTTCTATGTAGCCTGTATACCACCTTTTATTTTGGTACACAATCCTTGGCTGCTGTCCTTACAGCAGTTTCCACCATCTACAAGCAGTAGTGAAGCGAAGACAGTCTTTTTTATATATGTATTTATATCCTGTTTACTGTATGAGGTTGAGAGCTGACCGGCTTGTAAGAGAACCGGCTTTGTTCTGCCTCTCTGATCAGCTGGCTTGCCAGCAGTCGGGACGGAGCAACAGAAGTGTGTCCAATCAAGCTGAGCCCTGTTTTCAAAAGGCCCCGGGGTCCTTGGGCAGAGGCCGCGTTCGTGACCCGAAATCGAGGAGACGAGCCTGGCCCTCTTCCAAGCCCTCGAGCTCGTGTATTCTGTTTGAGGACATCCAGAGGAAAAGGGCAGCGCTGCAAGGAGGCCCCGTGAGACACCTGTACATGTGTAACTGACTGTGTGTGTGTGTGTATGTGTGTGTGTGAGTGAGTGAGACAGCGCAAGTGCGTCTGTAAACAGTGTTTAGGATGGAAGAAAAAAAATCTTGCTAACCTTCAAACCTGCTGTGATTGGGGGTTTTGTGTGTGTGTGTGTGTGTGTGTGTGTGTGTGTGTGTGTGTGTGTGTGTGTGTGTGTGTGTGTGTGTGTGTGTGTGCGTGCGTGTGTGTGTGTGTGTGTGAGTGACACAGCAATAACAATGGAATCATTAGATGCACAGTGTAAATAGTATCACAGCTGAAGAAATATTCAGGTCAGTGAAATTGGTTTTTTTTGTGACGACAGTGACGACAACAGCATATCGTCACTGTCAGCCATAACAAATAGAGTCTGCTCAGTTTTGCTAGAAATTACCTTGGACAAAGTCGATTTTAAAAGCGCTTCATTTACATTGTCCAAATGAGAAAGCACAGTATTGTTTGTGATTACAATGCGGTTGGTCAATTACTGTAATGGTGTGGATTTATAGCACATTAGGTGATCAGAGTGTTTTACACCGCAGTGGGCCTCATCTCTTCCTGGGTTGATCCCCAAACTGAAGGTCACAATCGCAATTCAATGACTTCGTGGGCCTGTAATCTATTTGAACAGACCATTTGTCTCAAATTGAATGCGAATTAGATTGATTGGTTGTGGTTACTGACGGAAATATGAAATACCTGGTGAGTGTCATAGCTCAATATTTGATAATGGCCCGTAGAAATGATGCTGTGAAGGTGCTCAATGTGATGTGTACAAATTGTACTCCAGAAATGCTTCTGCCTCACATAATTACACATGTACATCCTTTCAATCCTTCAAGACTCTCATTTCCAAACACGCACAACAGGAAGTAATTGCACCGTTACAACAGGAATGTTAGCTGGATGGAGACTTTGAGTCAAACAAACAGCCACCTATTTACGTGTTGTTTTCCTGTCATGGTTTGTTTTCCTCAGAGTGGATCCATGGCCCACAATTTTGCCTTGCTCCTGGTGATCAATAGGCATTAACTTGAGACAAGTGCTTTGTCAAGTAGGTTGTTCAGCGGATGATTGGCAGCTCTCTGCTTTACTCAGACACGAACATGAAACCTTCCTTCACCTGACTGAGTCAACGCTCTTCTCAACCTGAATGAATGTTGAATTCCACTCACTGGGCTCTCATTGCTTCGTGCTTATGATTTTCAGATAAAAAAACAAAAACACATTGCAGCTGTTCTGGAGCTTGGCAATTATCCATCAAAATCTGTTTCTGGATCAGTCTGAGGTGGGAAAAAGGCTCTACTGGCACCTATAATAACGCGTTAACTTACCCAGCCCTAATATATACAGTATATATATATATATATACCGTACTTTTCGGACTGTAAGCCGCTACTTTCTCCCCCACGCTTTGAGACTGCGGCTTGTACACCGGTGCGGCTTATATTCGGATTTTTCCGTAGCTTTGCGCCGCCAACACATTTGACATAAATATGGATGAAGTACCTTTGACGTTTGACCTACCTCTCACTAGGACTGTCAACAAAAAAGGTTGAACGGCAAGATGCTTTTAACATTTTAACATGCTTCTAACTGGCTTGGCCAACAGCTAGCAGCACAACAGCTGCTAATGCTAATTGCGGTTAGCATTTCCCCATTGGCGGTAATGTTAAAATTAGCTTAGAAGCTAGCAAGTCTGACATGTTATGAGTACCGGTAGAACTTTAGTACTGTTAAAAGCATCTTGTCGTTCAACGGGGGCACCTGCGCACCTGCGGCTTATAGCCCGGTGCGGCTTACATCAGGAAAAATCGGTTTTCTTCTTAAAAATAGCGGGTGCGGCCTGTATCCCGGTGCGGCTTATAGTCCGGAATGTGCGGTATATACTGTATATATTTATATATATATACACACACGTTTTTACAGGTGTCACACAGTTTCCAACCCTCTTTGCAAAACCATCAAATCTCAAACCAATATGCACCTGATTTGACATCCAAGTAGGGATGTTAATGATTAACAGTTTAACTGTGAATCAACAATAATAATTTTGAACTGTTTTTTTGTTTTTGTTAAAAGCTGAGCAGAATTTAGAGGAGCAGCTTGTCACTTAGAGGAGAACATCTGGCCCACCTTAAGTCTGAGCCGGAGTTGTGGCTAGCTTCGGGGCTAACACCCTTAACTCGAATCAGCAGGTAGTATTTATGTATTTTTAAGTATTGTATCGTATTGTGTTGTATTTTTCTCTACAGTGTTGTATAGTGTTTGCTGTCGCATTGTACTGATAATATTTGACTTGTAATATCCTGCCCAGGGACTACAGATGAAAATGAGCTCTCCAGCTAACTGTGGCACATTTACATTGAGGTGGAAACTGAAATGTTGATTAATGTGCACTGTCCCTGGTAAATATGTGAATTAAATAGATCAATTAATCAATATTAAGCACAATTTGAGACTTGACACACTCTCTTTCTCTCTCTCTTGACTGGACACTCGCTAACGTTACGCCGGGCTTACACTGGTGCAAACCCTGACAGAGTATGCCAGGCAGACACAGAGCTGACAACCTCGCAGCTAAACCAATTGATGCAGTGGAGACCTGCTGGGAAACTGGCTGCACACGTCCACGGCAATGCATGCTACGTTGTGGCTGCTATCTCTCCTGGACAGGTGAACTGGCCACACGGCTGCCTGTTTTGCACATAGCAGGTTATCGCTGTAACTGGGTGGCTTTTTAGGCACTACAACCACAGCGCCCCTGCATGCAAGGGTGCTAATTTTGCCGGTTAATGATTGGTTAACGAGGGTAAGGAAAAAAAAATCGAAATTAGCATCCCTAATGTCAAGTTACACAGATGTATTGATAGAGACATGTAAGTTGCCTTTGCTTGCATAATGAAGCAATGTAAAGCATTTAGCATGTCAAATGTATTCAATTATAAAGCAATTGCATACTCATGTGCAGCTCTCTGTAGAGTAACACTGTCTGAATGATGAGGTACGATACGATGACTAGGAATTTGCACAACAAAGACCTGATCCATCAGTGACTTGGGAGGCAGAGGATGAGGCAGTGGACTTCGCGATGTGCAACAGGAAGGATAATTTAATTATTGAAAATCTTGCGGGCTCCATCTTTTACTTTCCCCTATGGTGTTCAAGGTTAATTATCATAAGTTCAGGCCAATCCACCGCCAAGGCACGAGCGAGGGGGACCGGAGGAGAGGCGCCACACCGAAATTCAATTTTATTGAGATAGTTGTGCATTCAAGCAATATTTTCCATCACGCATTGATTCCTCAGTGGAGACTGCCGTCGGGTAGCTTCAAAGAGCTGCCCCAATTTTTCTACATAACTTACTAATTGTCCCCTCTTCTCACTGATATCACAGAAAGAAATGAAAAATACAACAAGCAGGACATTTACTTGAGGACCAAGTGCGTGTAAAAGGTAATATGACATGTCTCCTGAACCGCAGCCTAAACTGAGGCTCTTGTCTGTGAGATTAACCGAGGTGTTTGGCTTTTGCAAGGGCGCTGCAGAGAGACGCGGGCCATTCCAGACAGCAGCATGTTAGCGTGCCTCAGCCGTTTAGAGGATTGCTTGTGTAATGCCATCTGTATTCAGGGGATGAACACCCACTTTTACACCAGGGCAGAGAGAGAGGAGCAACAGTGACTTCAGCCAACATCTGTCACTTTCCCTCTAGCTTCCATTCACTCATCCGCCAGTCGCTTTCATCCACTTAAAATGGTGACACAAGACCGGATATGTTAATTGAAGAAACAATCTACTCTGAATAGAAATGAACGTGAAGGATCGCGTTTGTAAATGTGTAACATAAACTGCTACAAAACAGAACGGCGACTGGCTTCTGATTTAATCAATAATTTGATGTTCCTCATTTGTGGAGTGAAGAAATCCAGTTTGCAAAATGGAAATAATGTAGAAATTAAGGTCTATTCATTACATCTAAAAGCCTTTACACATTGGGGGCCTTCTGCTGATTTTTTGTCAAATATTACGCTGCAGAAAACCTTAATTTGTGAGCTTTCACACCTTGAATAAAGGCACCAACCAATCAAGTTGTGCTGAATGGACATATTCAAAATGTACAGTATAGTGTTCAAAAAATGGAGGCTCCGTAGTCCGAACCAAAACAGCAAAATTCCTTTTCAACCTTGACAAAGGCAGCAAACCAGATCCACTCCTTTTGTTCTTCCCTTTCACAATAAAACCCCTCGACCTACACTGTAACTGTTTACCAGGAGATCTCACTCATATCACTCAGAAGAGAGCTTCCAGTAGCTTGGGCCAGACGCTGCTCTGGGTCAATAGGATCTCGGGTGTCGGTCCACTGAAGGAGTCTATTCAAAACATTTTATTGAAAAAGTGCTGCAAATGTCGCAAATTTGCTGCCTGTACGAATAGTTTTGATGCAAAAATAATTGCGGGCGAGTATTTCGCATTTTTGTGTTGTTTATTTGTCACAGGGCTGCACATGACTTCACTTAATTATATTCATTTGTTGATGTTAATATCATACACTACATAACAAGAAAATGTAAATGGTTCAAATTACTACGCATCCAAGTACAAAACGATGACTCAAGAAAAAGTATTTCCGCAATTTCCATGAATCAGTTCATCGGCGTATCCAGAAAACTAAGCTCCATATTGTCGGCTACACAAACATTTTTTTTGGATTAAATACTTTGAAGGTCCAAAGCCAGTTGGCTGTTAAACTACATCATATCATCATATGCATTTTTTTCTTTGCAAAAGTATTGAAACAAGATCCACATGCAGAGCAACATGAATCCAATTAACAGCGATGAGTGTTTATTGACAACTCATCTGAAAATGCTGTATCATGGGACTACAGGGCTCTGATCACTAGATCGGCAACAGGCTCGCCAACAGACCCTCCTGTTTGCTTTTGTCTTGACCTTCTCTATGACAACGCCATCAGATACAAGACGAAGAAGCTCAGTTTGAAATTGGCGGCCATTATCCAATCTACTTTGCGAGGTCACAGTCGCTGCATCCTGTCGCCCAAGACAACTGTGATTGGTTTAAAGAAATGCAACCAAGCCAGAGTCAGGGTTTCTTCCGCCTTATGTCAGAATGGATCTTTTTTCAGCGCTGACAGCGTGTGGAGATACGTCTGGCCAATGCAAGACTCGGAAAGATCTGAACCTGACACTTCACTGTAATAGTAAATGGTCCGTGATGAACATCAACATGATGCCGCATTGCACAGACTGCAGCTCCTTGATCCTATAGGAATTGTTGGTACAGTCTGTTATTGATGGTAAATGAAGCACACAATGTAAAGCTGTGAAATACAGCTTTCTGTTGAAAAAGCGGTCACCCGCTGTTGTTTAGGAGACACCTCCTGTGTCTAAACGTGATGAGTTTGTCTTCATTTTATTTTGGGGGGTAGCTTTGGTGATAAATCATTGTTGCTTTTTCGAAAAAAAGGACAAGTCTGTGTTGTTCATCACTGTCCCCTTTATCCTTGCTGTGCTGTTCAGCAATCCCAATCGTCACTCTATTGTTGGCTAGCTTGAAAGGTTTGTAAATGTGTGTATCCCTTTCCTTACATTTTGTGTAATTTGACTGTCTGCAGGTGGCATTCTTTTTATGTGTTTGTTCACTCACGTGGCTGTCGCTGCTCATGCCAACTGCCCCCCTGTTTATCCTCCGAAAAGCTGCTGTTGCTGCTCCAAGAAAAGCAGAAGCATCATTTTCTGTGCTGAACAAGAGTTTTCGTTTCTACAAGACCTACGAGACACCGAGTGCTTGCACAGCAGATGTTCAAGTTTTCATGACCTGGATATATGTTGAGTATATCAGTTGAACCGCTACTCCGTGGTAGGAATTGTCAATAGAGAACAATAGATGTTGCTCAGTAGGTGCTACTTTAGGGTTTTGATGTGTTCTAAATTGGTAATCAGAGGTCTTTATCGACTTTATTGTACTGCCTTTGTGTTAAAAGGCGATTAACATATAGATGAACATGCATATGATGCCATTATCTTTACGGGGCTTGTTGCACATCTGTATTCCGGTAGGATTCTGGATCGATTCTCGTACACCATCGGCCTTGTTTCATAAATGAGGAGCTTGAATAATATGTGCCTCACACAGAAGCAACCCAGAGGAAGGTTTTTTGACTGTCGTCAACAGATAATAATAAAAAATAAATTAAAAAAAAGGAAGCTGGAGGTTATATCCATTGATCTAAGCCACCTGCCAGAGAGACAATTAGTCTATCGGTTGGAATAAAGAAGCACATCACAGACGCTCACCACACATACTGTAGGATTATTTTGACTCTAACCTTTTACCACTGCTGTCAGAAGAAGGCCAGAACACACAACTTTGTTGTTCAAATACTGCTCAAGCGAGCACCTCTGAAAAACAGCCCTCTTAAATATTGTACATATAAAAGCAGTCTATCATAGCTCTTTCAATTTTGGAGCGGGCCCTGATTTTAATTACTATACATGGTGAATTAGCTAATGAATAATGAATGGCTTCCTCACACTAAGTGCTCTGACTGCTAATGCACTTGCAATTCTCTCACTACCCCCTCACACACTGCCAAAGTTGCTTTCTGATTCCGTCTTTTTTTCGGCCCGCTTCTTCCAAGTCTGATTCACACACACAATTTCTTACCACCTCTGTTTTTTTGTTTTTTTTTACCACACTCATTCAGATTTGATTAGATTTTCCCTCTGTAAGGAATTATTTGGTGATGAGAGTAGAGAATGAGACGGAGTTAGAGAAAGGCTCCCGGATAGAGGGAGACAGATAGTGGTTCTCAGGGGAGTAAGGGGCGAAGGAGATAGGTGCTTCGAGGAAAGAGAGTGAAAAAGCTGGAGGATTAAGATGCACACATGCAGAGTGAGAGCGGGAAAGACAATGTAATCTATGTGCTCAGCGTGCACAAATTCCATGGAGTTTAGATAAATACATATCATCCCGATGTCTGCATCAATTTGTGCTCCGGTCTCCTCCCACAGCACTCACATGCAGGTTACATGAAGCGGAGGCTCTGTTGGTGTGAATGTGTTTGCCTGTCTATATGTGTTAGCACTGTGATAGACTGGCGAGGGTGGTTTTCCCCCAGTGCATGATGGGAGAGGCTGCAGCCCCCCCACCCCCCAAGGCACTGAGCGCAACAAGTGATGTAGAAAATGGATGGAAGTATTTTGAATTATTTAAAACTGCTATAATCTCGTTCAAATGAACGGTCAGAGAAGTATCACCCTGCTCTGCAGTTCCTCTCAGCTGTCTGGAGCATTTCAGCATCTTTCAGCTCTTTGTTTTGGTTTTTAAGGCCCACGACTTTACTGTCTTCGTTAATTTGAACCATCCTCATGTCATCAGCTTGCAGTTGTTTCAGCTAAATAGCTTCAAAAACAACAACTGTGCACTACCTTCCCAGCAACACACGGCGGACAGACAGTTAGCGACTATGGGGAACATCGAGGAGCAACGTATCCTCATACAAAGTTATTCCTCATTTCTCATGTGTTTTCCTACGAAAGCCTGCAACATAATTCACTTTCCCCATGTTACATGCATACGGCCTTTTCCAAATAATTTCATAGGACTCTTAGTGAGGGTTTAGGCAACAAAACGACATAGTTAGGTTGAGGAATAGATTGTCGTTTGGGTTAAAATAACCACAGAAGTGTCATCACCAAAGTACGCAGGTTTCGTGACAAAAAAAAATCAACATTGACTTCTCGTTTCACGTGGAGAACAAATAATGGTCGCTGTTTGTTGGGACCGATCCATCTCCACTCCCGCCCGGCGTGTGGTTTATCGATCTTTATACGTCCTTGTTCAAGATTACGTGGATAACATACGGAAACATTTTCGTGGGATATTTTCCGTAGTTCCGGTATTTTTCTCAGGTGTTGGTGGAGACTGCATTCTCCTGAGAGTCAGTCTACTGGCTGAAAGTCCTGTGTTTGTTTGACCCGTCGACCACCCTTTCCACAACTTCCGTCAGTTGCTCTGAGCGTCTAATGAAAGACGCTGGTGTGTTTACATTGGAGTTAGTTACAAACCCGCTGCATCGCATACACGCGCAAAAAAGGAGGAATGGTTTGACTTTAACACCATAGCTGACCGAAATTATCTTTAGCCATGAAACAAATCCATACTTTTACAAAATCGTAAATAATTGACAGTACAAATTGCACATTTGTGAACAAATACAAACACATGGCTTGGGGCCATGCCGGCTACATGTTTGAATCAAACGACCGTACATGAAAGGGGAGAAAAAAAAGCTACCTCAGACAAACAGTAACCGGCAGCACAGCGGCAGGACAGCTTCAGGCAAACCGGGATTAAATATAAACAGTGTCAAACGTGTAAAGATAACCCAGGGTGATGTTAACTTGGTATTAAAGACCAAGGTTAACAGGCTAAAGACACATGTAGCTAACATGACGTCTGGACCGTAGTGCATTGGATTAATGCCCATGAACAACTGCAGCGTGATTCACAAAGGTGAAATTAATGTCAAAGATAAAATGAGTGGCTTAATTTCACATACAATCACCATCGCCATGCTGAGCAGCGAAGTTATGTCTATTAACTTCACATCACGACTATATCAAAGCACAAAAGTAAAGTATTGCGCATGCATGCACAATTTAGCAAGAATATCTCACAGTGGCGTTTTAAGAGGCGGTTGCAGTTGTGGTGAGAGAAGCTTCCCCCATCAAATGATGCGTGTTGTGCAATAATCAGCATTTTATTTACTTTTCTACATCTTTGTGGATTAAATTCATGTCAACCTTTTTAAATGAAAACAACAACATTCATTCCACTGAGATCACGCAGCTTATACAACACATTCATTCACATGTCAGGTATGATAATGCGATGGGAAATGTCCAAGAAATATACAAGAACACACAAAATAGAAACAACAAACACTAAGGACAGACAAGGACAAAACCAACGGGGAGACACATTTTTGTGGGGAGGGGGGGGTACACATTATGGCACAACACCAATCCTCAACAGCTTATTAAGCGTGCCAGCTGAGAGTTCCCTCCATGAACAAATAATGAAGGAAAAACAAGATGGACTACCTACTGTATGCTGTCAACACTGGCTGCACACAATCAATCAGCCATCAGCAGTGAGGAAACTAACACGTTGCCCAGCTCAACCACAGCTAGTTTGTTCGGCAGCTGGTTTGGTAGATAATGAAACATAATAATGCGGGGTAATGATCATCAGTGTACAATACAAAGTTAAAGAGGCACATTATGCTTGTGTGGCAACAGAACAACAACTCCTCGGCCTACCAAATGACCTTGCAGGAGTAGAACAATAGCGTGCTTCACGGTGGTGATTTGTGATCCTCTTGGTAGATCTGAGCCTTTATGAGGGACTGTTTGTACAGCGTACATGCATCTTTTACAAAATTGTTGACTGCCACTCGAATAATTGCAATTTGCCCACTTTGATTTGTGACTGACTTTAAGACGGTGTCCCAGCGAGCGTCATGCGTTCGCCGCTGAATTATCAAAAGCAGATTAGCAGAGAGAAAAGAAAAGAGGCGGGAGGAGAGCAAGGAGAGAGAGAGAGAGAGAGAAATCACACCGCTGAGAAAATGTCTGCTCTGCAGCTTTCATTTATTGAGTCCAAATATATTTGATGGAGGTTATTTTTAAACAGACCTTAATCCTCTGTTCACCCTTCACCGTGAGGCAGATAATTATAGTAATCTGGTCGAAGGGAATTTCATTTTTCGAAGCTGTGAATCGTTGCAGTGGGATTGACGACTCGCTTTACGAAAGGGATTTATAGAGTCCTGCAATTCTGACAGGTAGATGGCAACACGTGCAACATGGAAAATTGCACAGGATCCACTTGTGCACATTTTGAGATACCAATTAGCACCAGTGGCACCCATATAACACAACAAGGCACAAGGTAGGGATTTACCTTTAAGAAGAATAGTTGAGAAGTACCTCATTGTTCTTTTTGTTCTATATAGAGGTGAATAGACTGCCTTTCGAAGTAGGACAGCCTAATGGAGCTCTCCTAATATTCACTTCAAATAGAAATCGTCTTCCAGAAGCTTTGTGTCTTATGTTGGGAAGCTCGTTTGAAGACAGTCTAAGCGGGAGAGAGATTTAAGATCCTCCCATTGTTGCCACACAGGAAAGAGCTTGTAATGTACACGCCATTATTGCCCTGCCTTTGAGCAAGACACAGCGATTCCCCAGCGACTCGATGCCAGCTCCAGAGGCGCTCGATGTGAAGACGACCCGACACTCTGACCTCCCTGGAGGGAGCCAAGTGAGAAGAGAGTTGCACTGCAGGGGGTCGATAGAAGCATCACACCCTTGTCACTTCATTCAAGCAATATTGAGGGCGAAGGGTTTAAAGCTTGCATTTAATCCTTGACCAAGATATGAACGCTTCAACAGTATGTACATAATTCTCACGCTGTGCATGTGTTCAGCTGGATGAAATGTGATCATAAGATTAACGTATGCGTGTTCATTTCACGGCAAAGGTTAGGATAGGACATTTGTGTTTGTGCAAGTTTTAGAATATTAAAGAATCTCTTTATTCTCTATGACGAAGAATCATGTAGTGTTTCCACTATAATTGTGCAGTTTTTGCCATTTTGTTTGAATGGAAACTCGACATAACGGGATTAACCAGCTTTACAAGTGACATTTTTCTTTTAAATAAGTGCTGTGCGGCAGATCAAATGTATGCCAACGCAGAGTTGTTTGTGTGGATTCGAAAAAAGTGACTGATAAATATTTGGAGACGCAACTAATAAATATTTAAAGAAGCAATTCTGTGGTGTAATGTGGTGTAATTGTGTTAAGACTATAATGGAATTTATATGGTGAAGCCCATGAACTACACACAAACTATGTTTCCTCTTTCATCTTGGGCATCTTTTAAGACTCCAAGCAGATTATAAGTGCTGGAGTCTGGCCTCAGGGTGGATGCACCCAACTAGACATCCCAGTCCAAGTAATCCATCACTGTGGCATCAGAGCAGTGACGTCCGCTTTAAAATGTTGAAGACAGCTCACCAACATATTAATGCCAACAGTCAGGAACACCGAGTCAGCCCAGGCAAGTCAGGAGGAGCATCTTATTTCTGTGACTTTGTTCTCTCCAAAATAAACACATCGTTAGTTTGCACTGCTCGCTGTGACATTTGGTCAAGTCAAGTGAAAAACCCACTCAAGCCAACAAGCAAAACAAAGCAACCAGCTACTGTTTCATCTTGGATTAGGAGAAAAGAAAGCAGCATTCAGCGGCTTCAGGCTTCATCTTTTGGGCTTTGCTACACCTGTTTAGGGCTATCGATTTAATGATTGTGTGTGTGTGTGTGCGTGCGCGTGTGCATGTAGACTTCTGTTTTTATTTTATTGATCTTTTAGGGAGACACTCCAGGTGAATAGAGTAAACATTTTATCAAATAAATATCACCATTAAACCTTCCCAGTCAATGACTTACATTACATTTTTTCCTGAAATTGTCGGTTTAAATATGCAAATGAGGCATCATTTAATGGTAACTCTTGGTGAATTTAGGAGAAATCAACAGAAGCAAATAGCCTAAATGTGCTAAAACCATCTATGGATGGTTTGTTTCCAGTTGTCTGAAA
Organism: Melanostigma gelatinosum; assembly: GCF_949748355.1. Lineage (NCBI taxonomy): Eukaryota > Metazoa > Chordata > Actinopteri > Perciformes > Zoarcidae > Melanostigma > Melanostigma gelatinosum. The sequence goes on from NC_136635.1 coordinate 29,656,573, forward strand.
GACGACATGTTATGGAAGGAAAATAGACAAAATATTACAGTCACAGTTGACCAATCAAACTTAAAAAATATGTTGACTGTTTCGCCTTGAATACTAAAATGGAGCCCCCTTTTTTTTGTTAAAGTAACAGTAACTACTGCTAAAAGCAGAATAATAACTTCACAGTGCCTTAATGCTGCACCAAGCTAAAGCTGTGTAAACCACCACCTACCTTTTTACAAGACAAATGTGCTACTGTAATTACACAACGTAAATGTGACCTAAACAATATTCAGATTCACACATCTAATCTGTGTTTGGAAAATGGTGTGAAATTCTTTGCGAGGCCGTGTCGACACCATCTACATTCCGACGGTGTGTCGGCATGGGGGCTATATGCGACTGCACACACAGTCTTAGTTATTAGAGACGTGTGAATGGCTTCCCACATACTGATAACTATAGGGCAGAATCCACAGGAAGGATTCCCAACGAGAGACACAGCGGCACGGTGGTGGGCAGCAATCTTAAACAAAAGGACAAAAGACGGCACCGCGTATGGTGCCATCTGTTGGCGGCCCCCTGTTCACCCCGATGTGAACACAAAACCTCCAGAGAGAACTGCCTCCAACTTTTCCCATTCAGTCAATTTGCAAACTAGAATGGCCGGAATTCATTGGCAAATAGCTGTGACTGAACAGGGGACATTTCAGTGAACTAATCCCTCCGAGCACTCTGCGTTGTGCAGGGAGCGGCAACCTGCCCAGATGGCCATTGAAGCTACATTGCTATTGTGTCGTTTTTAATGCGACACTGTTGTCTTTTCCAACGTTAACAATGACTGACAGTGTGTCGGCCTTTTGGAGGTGTTTCCACTGCACCAGCGATGGGACACAGGAAGGGAGGAATCTAAACGGTTCCTACAAATTCTTTATAAAAGCGTTTTTATACCTGGCCATGAAGAAATATATATTATAATTTATATCATGAAAAGGCAACTACTTGGCTCACTTTCTAAAGCCTCTGAACCTGAGAAGAATCACATTCAATATGTTATTAACACATTTGGAAAGAGCCAAGTTCCACTGATGAGGCATAAAATGTATTGAATTCAATATTTAATAATTCCTCTTTCAACCTTAAAGACTGTCGCGAGTACACTGAATTATTTCGCTTGCGGTACTAAGTGTTCACCTACATCACCAGTCACACAAATCTTCCTGCTAGCGCAGTGATCTCTTTTCCTGCTGTAAGAAGGCAGCTTATGGGGTCTGTGCAGCTCATTATTCTGCCACCGCTGCTGGCTGTTTGTACTCACCTAGCGAAACCCCAGCTGCCACCTGCGTTCCTCACACTGCGTGTGATCACAGTATTCTGATCATCGACACCAAAATCCCCCAGTGTGAGCATTCGTTTAAACCTGTGTACCCAATTATGGACATTGTCCCCCACTACCATGAGTCACGCTACCGTACTTCACTGTGCCGTGTTTTCATTCAGTCCAATCGGCCTCGACTCTGCCACGAAGCCCTTCCAACCCGCAATTGGCCGATCTCGCAGATCTCCTTTTCGGAACGCAGTCATGGCAGCAGATTGGTGGGCCGGTTGAGTGACACGAATACTAAGAGCGCCCCTCGCATTCAGTCAGTCTGCCACCCAGGGCATCCTGTCTTAATCCCTTTGCAGAGACCAGACACAGCCTTGGCAGAGTGCATTCCAACATGGAGGTCCCTGCAGATTATTTAGCCCATGCAATTGTCATAATGGAGGCAGCGCACGGTAATACGTGAATAGGAATTGAATTATCACTTGAAAGGTGTCTCTTTACCCTCGCGCTCTCTCCCTCTTTCCAGTATTGGCACAAGATAGCAACCTTCCCCTACTTGCCTGAAATTAAAGCACATGAAACAACATATCAGAGCTTTCTATAATGTGATACTGTTAACACCAGAACAAGTGACACAAGAGCAATTCCCAGAGAAACAGTTGAACTCAAGCTGGCTGTTCCTTCTCAACATGTTTGTTATAACTCCAATATCTTGAGTTTAAGTCTTAAGCCAATGATCTCTTCAATTTGAATCCTTACTACACAGTAGTGTGATACTTTTAATTCAACCTCTCTCACGTCAGACATGTTCTATGAAAATGCCGTGGAGTTGTCCACTCTTTTCTCACTCTTCCACAAAGTTTGAAGTGTGTGGCTGTCATGGCAGTTTCAAAGCCGTTTCATAAACAAAAGCAAACAAAATACGCCCGTCAGAATTCAGCAGCCAAGGCTGCAATCATCACTCTATGGGGCAAAGTGGCTGGATGGCTGCTAATGATGTTACATTTCTCATCAGAAACAAGAGATTCTTTTTAAAACTAATGTCCTATGTACCATTTTTCAGACATTATAGCATAGCATACTGCCTGATAGCAAATTAAAATGTGTCTATAGGTTTTTGTTCTCGCAGTGATTGTCTGACTGTAATTCCAGATGGCAGCTTGATTGCTCTCAATTTTGCGTTTATTTTAATTTAATCTCGCTCCATCACAGACGGGAGAAAATGAGCCTGGTCATCTAAAATTGCGATGCCATTCAATAATGCGGCCGTGCCATCTGGAAGCGCTGCTGCCCTGAGGGGACGGTGGAAGTTCAGCTCAGGTCTGAGGGTCAACCGCATCACCTTTTTCTTCCTCATAGTTCACGATGAGGAGACCAAAACAAGAAATCAAAGGCCTTCTGTCCTCACATCCAGTTTAACAATGCATGGCAGCAATTTTTGGTCCAAAAGAATTTGCAGGACTAGTGTCAGTATACTGTGTAGTGGACTGGATCGACTCTAATGCAGAGGTATCAAACTGATTCTTGTTCATGAGCCACAAGCAGCCCAATCTGATCTCAAGTGGGCCGAACCAGTAAAACCATCCCGTGAGAATCTATAGATGACAACACCTCCAAATGTCTACCTTTCTTTTAGTGTAAAGAAATGCATGAATGTACATTCTGTTCGCAATTAACGAACAATCCATTTACAAAACAGTTGATGAACAGCCTGAGATGTTTCGCTGAGGTCTGGGCTACGACTAAAAACAGACAGCTGTTTCCTCAAACCTGCCAACAAATTTTGTCTCCTCTGTTCTCAGCTGTCCTTTTTTTACGCCATTATGGGTTTGACAGTGGCACCGAATATTATACTCCTTGAGCACGAAAAGGGGCTTTGAACAGCAGCCTACGCTTGATGGTGTTGTCATGTAGCGTGTACATAAGCATGTGGGATCTATAACAGCGTATCCAGCGTAGGACTTGCTTCTCTTTTTAGGACAACACAACTCCCAGAAAACAAATGTGGAGTTTTTCCACATTTTTCAAGATCATCCAGTGGGCCGAATTGGCCTCTTTGATGGGCCGGTTCTGGCCCTCAGCTGTATATTTGACACCCTAACATAAAATTAAACGATTCAAGTAGTAATGTCAGCCAACCCTGCAGTTCTACAAAGCTTTTTAGCCTCATTTGGCACAATGTTTAGAATATTATGGCACTGCATGCAGTATTTGCTGTAAAGGGTATATCAGTCAGCTAGTCTTCATGTTCCCCCCCCCCCCCTGGGGTTTTTTCTAAATGTGAGACAATTGGCTCGATTAAGGCAGCTTTAAAATTAAAAGGAGCCAATTGACATTTTATGGAAAAGTGCTCTGAAAATCCAATTACGTTGTTCTATTGACCTGTCCAATATAACTTGGAAAAAAGTATATGGAATTTAAACATCCTGGCTGTGAGGGTGAGCAGCTGGGTAAACACTTCAGGTTTGGTCAGCTTTATTACATCTCGAGTGTGGCTGCAGCCTCCATAGCATCCTGCACCCTATAGTGTAGCATCCCACCTTTCACTGACCTCCTTGGCAGCCATCCATTCATGAAGCACTTTATCTCCACACAGATGAGAAAAAAAAAAACTTCAACATAACCCACAAGTATGACCTTGCTTATATGTTTCTCTTTTTTTCACGTCTACAGCCATCTTTCAACAAGACATTATGTGCCATGCATTCTAGCTCCCATACAATCAGGATGATGTTACCTTGAATCCACTGAAAATGAAATGTTGTGCCTCAGTGGTACTTGGGTACTTTCATCAGGATGGATTGTTACTTTCATTACCTTGAAAAAGAAATATTGTGGCTGCCGTTAGTTGTACTTTGAATCACCTGATTGAATGCACAGTAATTGTTTGTTTGGTTCCATTCGTAGCTGACGTAACGATTTCCCCATTCCTCTTTGGGCATTCCACTAAGTAAAGTAATCTTCCATGTTGGGTTGATAAAGCTAGAGAAATGAACAACACTGAAATCTGGTTGGCACCATCCTTTTTTTTGTGCAAACTACAGTGTGCTGCAGCAGTGGCCTGTAATTATTTTAACAAAGGAGAGTGAAGCAAAGAGCCAGCAAACATTTTTCTGCTTTAAATTGATTGTTTCAAAGCATCGCTCCTCCAACAACCGACCCAAACAAACCAGATGATTACGACAAAGGCAAATAACATATATATATATCAACACGATTGAGTGAATTTAGCACCAAACACGACAATATTCCAAGCGTTATCATGCATGTGACAGCTGCAGTAGGGTCTGTAAACTAAACAGCCTGGGCTTACCCTAGTTTCAGGCACGGTTTAAAATTGCCTGCAGCAAGCAAGCTAGTGACAACTCTTAAAATATGTATGTATACAAATATTTTTATATGTGTTGAATAACACCATCCCAAGAGAGTGAATGCACTGGTTTTGCTGTTCTGAGACTCATCCAGTCAACGGAAGGGACATCATTTCTGTTCCTGTTCAAAGAATAGAGTTTGGCTGATAAGTCAGCAGCACCCAACAGCATGCTAGATTTATTTCCCTAACACCAGCACTCAGCGTACTGAGGCCAAGATGGGGGAGGGGAATTGCCTTCTTTTTTTTTCTCCAGGTGGAGCGGAGCCGGAGAGTGAAGCACTCTTCTTCAGTCTGCATGTCAGAATGAGGCAGCAGCAACGGTGGCCTCTCGGTAGATTTGAAAAACCCTCCCCCAATGTCACACGTAAAGCTGCACGCAGATTTTGAACCACAGCGCACATTGTTATGGAGGCTTATAGCAATGCTGCCGTTGTCTTTTATTCAAATGATTATTACTGGATTTGCTTAATCTTAATAATTATGCTGTATTAATCTGTCATGGCAAGAAAATCATCAAAGACCATTTGTCAGACTGGGCCACATTTAGCTTTTTTCTAAATGTGAGACAATTGTCTCAATCATAAGAAAAATAAAACACGATGTATTTCTTAGCTTTAATTAAGCTAGAGAGGGTTATGTTACTTTTGATATATGTGTTTAAACTCTCTTTACATAATCTTGATGGTTTCTCCAATGTTTACGACCCCAGATATGATCTGTTGCATTTGAACTGCAAAAAAAAGTTTTTGTTTTGTTTTAATTGATGTTTATTTTCGTCATCAATGAATCTGCCAATTGTTTTCTCAATTAATCACTTTGTCGAGAACAAGTCACGAGAATTGCCCATTACAGTCCAATGTGATGTATTCAAACTGCGTCTTTTTATCCGAGTGACCATGATGTGACCATGTCCATAACCTGAAGATATCCATTCAATCCTCACTTTTTGCACACACGAAAAACACTCAAATGATTCATCAATGAGGAAAATAGATGCCAATTCATTTTCTGTAGATCAAGTTATCGATTCGTTTACGAATTGTAGAAGATTTGTTTTGATTTCCTCGAGTTCAAAAGATTATACTGGCAGTATTCTATATTTTTTCTCAACTTATTAAGCCCCTAAAAATGACCAAATAATGAATTTGTTCTACTAACAAGTATTTTCTGTGTAGTCAAAACACGATACGTCTCGTTCTTTTGTTCCACAGATCTCCACTATTGTCCAAAAACTACAATAAAACAGACAATTGTTGCAGTGGGTGACATATTCCTTTAGTGCAAAGAACATGGGTACCGGTACTTCATATTGAGTCAGTTCTACAGACTCACCGAATGTGTATTCATCTGCAGCCAGAAATAGTCCCCTAATAATCCGTTTAGTCCTGTTTGAGTGAACTACAGTTCCCAGATGTTTTAGGATAGTACTAAGCCTTTGCAGCAGGACAAAAGTATGCATTTCTGACCGAAAGATTTAGCTGTTCAATTGCAACAAATAGGCTTCGGGCTGAGTGTCACAGGCGCAGTAGGAAAGTCAGTAAGTATTGACAGATGGACTCACGCAGCATTGGTTTTGGTCTCTTCCTGGGATTTGTTGACAACAATACAAATGGATTTGGATTCAGATGTCACCAGCATTAGCTTTTCACAATATCTCTCGTGTTAAGTTTGTTTGCTTTTTAGCTTAGGTCATTGTTTATTGTCTACACTGCATATGCAGTTATTTATCTGTGTCTCCGAGGCACATTGGGCTTCATGCACAACCATTCCTACAAACACATTCGTTCTTAAGGGCCACGCACGAGTGATTTAGGGGAACTTATTTCGAAATGTCTCGTAGGAACACAATATATGAACGGCCCAGACTGTCATGTGCAATTAGTCTGCTGATATCCAAGCTCAATTGTTTTGCTCATGGGTTATATTTAATTACTTTGAAGCAATTTTGAAAACCTGATACAAATTACATAAAAATTACTGTTTGACTGCAATTTGAATTACAAGCTAATATAATTCAAAATGTACTCATACAGCCTAACAATATCACCATTAGTTTCCATCGGCTCCTGATGCTAGTGTATAATTCGTCATTATCAATATAAACATCTCAAACTACAAAACGACTTAAATTATTCGACACCCTCTCGTTGTAGTGACCGATCGCCTCGCTGTGGCGAAATGTTCTTTTATATTCTGAAACATTTCTTTTTTTATTTCAGTGACAGTCCGACCCTCAGGTGACACATTAACCGCACTGGTTACTTTTCCCCATTCCTTGTTTTTAGCAGGTCCCTTAATTTTGCTGCTACAGACGCTGTTTAAAGAAAGAAAAGTTCCTTTCTGGATCTCCGAAAGCAGGACTTCAATATAAGACATATGGGGCAGGATGTGTCGCCTTATGTGGTATTATTGAGGCATCAATTATGCTTATTTCCAATTGTCATGAACGAACAGGTGGCATCCACCATGTTTACGCTGGTCATTTACACAAGTGTTTGATGAGGAGGCACACTCGTACGAGCCCACCGCACGAAAGAAAGAAAGAAGAAGTCGAGGTCTGTTATCTGCACATATGTTTTGTAAAGCCCAGATGGCCTGTGAGGTTACAGCATCGGCGCAAACGAGGACACAACAAGACATGCAATGAACGTATGCAAATGTGAATGAATCAGGACTGCGTTGAATGAATTAGCAGAAGGACATTCAGTTCAACGGACAGCCCACTAATCGGCCACGGGCTTCTTTCTCCATCGTGATGAGGGACTTGCCACATTTCATTTCTTCATTTTTTACCCACTTTATCAGTTCAACACCCACTGGATCAACTGCAAAGGACTGATCAGTAAATTGCATAATAAACAATGTCACTTACATTATTTGGCCTTTGTCTAGAAGTCGTGTGCCACACATTTTCTGTCTGATTGTAAAAATGCAAATTGAGATGTTTGTCGCTTGCTTGGAATAATCCTATTGAACATAAAACAGTCCAAATCCCCCCACGTAGAACTCTGAGGGGAAATGTTTAATATGCCAACAAGCAAAGACAAACATCAAAATCAGAAAAAGAAATGTGCCTGCAAAGCAAGTTGCTCAATAATGTAACATCTCTTGTTACGTTTCATCCTCATGAATGGATAATCTTTGTCAATTTGACGTGCGTGGAGCAGTGTTAACATATTTATTCTTGTATTCGTGCCATGGGACTATTGTTTTGTTACCTCATTTCTTGAGTCGTAGTCATTTGCATCACAGGCTTTCCAGTCGGAGTGGAATGTCATTGCTTGCCGTGCACAACACTGACAAGACTCTAATCATCTGACATTGTAGTTGAAATGCTCTGAAAGACTCCGCTTTATACAAGCCTCCTTGCTGTGCGCGCCCTGATTGAGACACAAGTTACCCTCGCACATTTCCAACAAACTCATTAGAACAAACAGATTTGGCAAATCACAGTGGTGTCGGAGATCATGCCAGTGGCTGCTGGTGCAGTCAGCAGAGAAGTAAGGGTGGGTGTGTTTTCATGTTGCTGGAAGGATTTTAGATGTAAGCGGCTGCTGCTTTCAGAGGCTGTGAATAGATAGATAGACTTTATTTCACACTCGGGGTCCATACAGACACATACATAAATAAATAAATGAATACATGTTGAGCATGCATAGGTGGAATTAATCCACTCAGTGTTGCGCCAACAAGGAAATATGTTTGAAGCATTTTTTTTTTTTTTCTTCGGAAAACCCTTCTGTGCTGATAAAATGTATTCAGATACAATGGTTTATGAAAAAGGCATGTGCACGAAGCTACAATTGCTCTGTGAGTGGTAGATCAACATGCTCATTGCTGAATTTGCTATTATTCTTAAAGCATTCTGTTGGAAATGCAAAGAGAGATTTGTTTCTGACAGCTGACATTCTCCATCCGCGTGTTTGCCACGTATGACATTTTCTTCTCGTAAGTGGCAACGCAGAGTTGTTGTAATTCCAGCCAGACAAAATGAGCCCCTGCCAGTCGGAGGCCTCATTCAACCGATTCCCCCAGCAGAGGTGCATCTCTCTGCAAGCCTCCCAAACACCTCGGCTTGGCGTGGCAGCCTGGCTGGTGCAACAAACAAAAACGAAGCCACATGCAAGGCTCATTTATACTGATTAGGCCAGCCACTCATCCTCACCGGAGAACATTTCAACCTCAGTTAACAATTTTTACAGTTTAGAAAACACCTGTCATAATAGACTCGTTTCCTCTTGCTGGTGGGTTGATGGAAACAGAAGATGAACAGATAACTTGAGATTGAAGAGTTGGAAAGAGACAGGGGGAAATACTTAAACGTAAGGACCCAGTAGGCAAGGTTAATGTCTCTTGCACTTGGCGAGAGTGCTTCGCTCTTGGCAAAGATGCTGACTGCACTGACGAACGGTGACTGCATCATTCAATAGAAAAGCGTGATACAATGCTGTCACATTTTATAATTTCCGAGCATATATGATGCGTTTGGAATACAGTGCATATTGATTTATTTGTTGGTTGCCATCTTTGCGGCCAGGAGATAATAAGGGGTGATAGCAACACATCAACACTGCTGTGTGAATGTCAAAGGTACATGCTGTACTGTATGTGTATGAATGTCTCGGTCTATTTTTATCTTGCGCACACTCAGGCATATTCATAGACACTTAGGCTGAATGGACTAATCTAATCTAATTGGATCTAATCTAAGATAACAGAGTAACGAGGTTCTTGTCAGTCACTTGATTTGGGAGATAATAAATCCTGCTGTAGTTATACAAGGGCAATATCAGGCCTCTCTACACTATCGAATCACGCTATTTGTGAAAGATTTCGCTGCGACAATAAATTGGATCGTAATAAAAAGCAAACAGCTCTGCAGTACTGCTTTGAGTGAAAAAAGGCATTAATCATGAATCAATGAAAGTGTTGTTTTTGTAACCCCAGGGAATGAATCACAGATACATCATTTCAAAGGCAATGAAAAGGATGTTGAATATTACAGTAAAATGTCATTGTTTTATCACTGGATAATATTTATCACTGACTTTGTTCATGTAATGTTGTGTTTTACATTAAGATGTGAACTCTATAGCACAATTTCAAGCAAGAATATGTGGACTTCCTCTTTGTTTGCATGCATGCATTTTGCAGGTTGCATTAATTTCATACATTGTTGTTAGCATGTACATTTATTCTTCGGCGAAGCTGGATGCATCAATTTGTTTGTTTTCTGTCAGTTAATTTTCTGTCTCCTTTATGTGATTACTAAATACAATTCTCCTTTCTCTTTCTGCAGAGAACACAAACAGCAGATGAACTATGAATGCTGAACAAAATGATCTCCTCCCTCCAGCGCCAGACAATGAGAGGTCGTAGGCTGAAGGGGGCGCTGTCCAACCCCCTCTTTGTGCTGCTTTTGGCCCTCCAGATCCTGGTGGTGGCAGGACTGGTTCGCGCTCAGACCTGTCCTTCCGTCTGCTCATGCAGCAATCAGTTCAGCAAAGTGATATGCACCCGCCGCAGCCTACGGGATGTGCCGGATGGCATTTCCACAAACACTCGCTACCTGAACCTCCAGGACAACCTCATCCAGGTCATCAAGGTGGACAGTTTCAAACATCTGCGCCATCTGGAGATCCTGCAGCTGAGCAAAAACCACATCCGCAACATTGAAATTGGCGCCTTCAATGGACTGGCCAGTCTCAACACCTTGGAGCTCTTTGATAATCGGCTTACGACAATCCCCAATGGAGCATTTGAGTACTTGTCCAAGCTAAAGGAATTGTGGCTACGGAACAACCCTATCGAAAGTATACCATCTTATGCCTTCAACCGGGTCCCTTCGCTCCGAAGGCTGGATCTAGGCGAGCTCAAACGTCTCTCCTACATTTCTGACGGAGCCTTCAAGGACTTGAGCAACCTGCGCTACCTGAACCTGGGAATGTGCAACCTCAAGGAGATACCCAACATCTTACCCTTGGTCAGGCTTGAGGAGCTAGAAATGTCAGGAAACCAGCTCTCCGTCGTCAAGCCCAGCTCATTTTTAGGATTAGTGAACCTCCAGAAGCTGTGGCTGATGCACGCCCAGGTCCAAACTATCGAGAGGAATTCCTTCGATGACCTTCAGTCACTGGTGGAGCTCAACCTGGCTCACAACAACCTTACCTTTCTACCACATGACCTCTTCACGCCGTTACATCGCCTGGAGCGGGTCCACCTCCACCACAACCCTTGGAACTGCAACTGTGATATCCTGTGGCTCAGCTGGTGGCTGAAGGAGACTGTACCTGCCAATACTAGCTGCTGCGCCCGGTGCCATTCTCCTGCAGTCTTTAAAGGTCGCTACATTGGGGAATTGGATCACAGCTACTTCCAGTGCGATGTTCCCGTCATTGTGGAGCCACCCAGTGACTTGAATGTGACAGAGGGCATGGCTGCGGAGCTTAAATGTCGTACGAGCTCGCTGACCTCCATCAGCTGGCTTACGCCAAACGGCTCGTTGGTGACACACGGGGCTTATAAAGTGCGTCTGGCTGTACTAAATGATGGGACATTGAACTTTACAAGTGTCACAATGCAGGACACTGGGACTTACACCTGTATGGTTAGCAACACAGCCGGCAACATTTCTGCCTCTGCTGTGCTTAATGTCACTTCTGTGGAAAACAGTGGGGTGACCTATTTTACCACAGTCACCGTTGAGACCATTGAGACCCCGGGGGATGATAGCCAAACGCCGCTTCCCCCATTTGGCTGGGTGTCAACCTCGACGACAAGAGGTACTCCCGTTTTAACAAGGACCACGGAGCGGACTTACACAGTTCCAGTTCTTGATCTGGATGGAGAGGGAGCCCTCAATGGCCTAGATGAGGTGATGAAAACCACCAAGATTATCATCGGCTGCTTCGTGGCCATCACGCTCATGGCTGCTGTCCTGCTGGTCATTTTCTACAAGATGAGGAAGCAGCACAACCAGCAGGATCCCGATGGCCCCGCTTCCTCCATGGAGGTCATAACAGTTGAAGAAGAGCTTGCAGGTGTCGCTGCCATGGAGAGGCACCTATCGCTGCCCCCTCTCGAGCACTACAACAACTACAACACCTACAAGAGCTCCTACCACCACGGTCCTATGCTCAGTAGCATACACAGCTCAGCCACACAGGAACCTTTACTGATTCAAGCCTGCTCAAAAGACAATGTACAAGAGACCCAAATCTGATCTTGAATTTGACAAAGCATCCAGTGTCAGCAGTTTCATACTTGGAGTACAATGGACCAAAACCTGAGGAGAAAATGGAGGCAGAATTGCATTGACTTGACAAAGTTGATGGCGTAAATCAGCATTTGGCAAAAGGACGACATATGATACTTTAACAAGTGTCTTTACAAAAACAAAGATTATTTATTAAAAGTATGTCTAGTGGCTAAATGAAGAAAAACATTTTGTGATAGCTTTTTAGCTCACTTTATTTCTCTCTCTCTCTCTCTCTGTGTAATACTGCACAAGGGAAGGAATGGTTTACAGAACCTGAACGTGGAATCTATCAAATGCAGCTCATGTGAAACCACTGTAGCAATTGGTCTTGAACAAAAATGAATGCAATTCCATCGATTTCATACTTTGATTTTACCTGACAAGAAGTTTTGTTGAAGGGCATTGCTTTAGTAGCTATAAGCGTTTATGAGCATCTATTTGTTCCGCACACCACGTCCCATTTCGGCAGAGGTTTACGAGAGACAAAACCCAGAATGTGGTTATGTTCATTGCCATCATATTCTAGCTGTCACTCAACGCAAAATGGGATCTTTTAATGACACAGCTCTGGATGATATCACAGTGAAGCCAGCATGCCTGAGGAGCAGAGCAGCCAAATTAGTAACTGTGCATTTCCCCCGTGGCTCCTAAACAACAGCCATACATCCTTCACTTTAATTAAGATTAGCTTCCTGCTCCCACTCCTCCTACCTATCTTTCCTTTACACTTCAACCTTTACTACTTCGCTCTCCTTCTACTCCTCCTCTCCTCTGTCTGAGTGCTTCGTCTTCCCCGTCTACCCTCTCTCCTTTCCTCCGTGTCCTATCGCTTCTTTGATTGTCTCTCTGTCACTTAGCTCAGGCACGTTCCTCACCCCCCTCGCCATGTCTCATTTGTCCCGCTTTATCCGCCGGCGTGTGCCGCACGACGGCAGAATATTGCTCGGGGAAAATGAGGGGGAGCATAAGGCTGCAGTCTGTAGCATCCCTGTTAACCCAGTAATGATCTACGTCCACTCAGTGTCGCGTTACCTTGCCATCACCCCCGGGGTCACACAAGCTCAGGCGCTGATGGTCCATCTGTTATACAGATAAAGAGGCAAATGAGGCTGCTTTGTAATGTAGTGTGACCCTGTCAGACTAACACAGACTGGGGCGAACATAGTCAGTGAGGCAGTTCGGGAACCTGCAACTAAATAAGAGGAGATGGGTTATAGCTCATTAATCTGTATCAGCAGTTCATTTGCAGACGAACAGAGGAAAGCTGATAACGGAACAGCGGGAGTCTTTTCCACCGTTGCTCAGTTTAATTTTTGTCTGAGAAAAACGCGCCCACTTTGATGTTGCATCATTGATAGACCATCAGAACATCGTCTCTCCTGTAGTCTGTTTACGCTTTGCTTTTTTTCATTTAGTCTTTCAAAGTGGAAGGCTCAAGGAAGAGGGAGGCAGGGATGAAAAGTGAAGAACAGTGGGGGGGGGGGGGGGGGGGAGTGTGTGTGTGTGGGGGGGGCAGACCCACAACGGCCATGAGGGGTCTTCAAACAGATATATTACAGATATGAAGGGAGAGGAGTGAGACAAGGAATAAGGAGGCAAAACTAGCCATCAGACTGTCGCCATGGAAACAGTGACCTTGTGCAGAAAGTAAGACGAGGTAGATGCCATTTGCTTTGGTCTCTGCGCAACGAGCATATTTTAATTTCCCACTGGTCGATTTCACAAATGTGACAGATTTATCGACGTAACTGGCATAACGGAGTGTGTGTCTACAAATGGTCGTGATGAGATTTGACCCGCGCGTGACGTCACCCTTTTTTTTGCAGAGCAACACGCCGTTTCAAGTTAATCAAATGGAAATATCGCCGCATGATGTGAAAAATTGAACATGGCTGTCCGGCAGCTCCTCTCGCCTTATCGACTTGCACCTCAGTACAGACAGCTACCACAGCTTGAAGTGTGACTCAAACTCATGCTGCTTCTTATCAGTCAGTCTCCTGAATCTATTCTTTGACTCTGTACAATAACTGAATGGCGAACAAAGATGGTGGAGGTAAAATACACATTTAAATACATGGTCCTGTCTGATGAGGGAGAGACAGTGGAGCAGGAACAAGTGAAACAGAAACCTATTCATCGCCAGCCTTTCACTGAGCGTTGTGGCCGATGAGAACAGTGCAGATGATGGTCACGTCGTGGTGTGAACCATTCTTTCCCTTTCAACTGTTTTCTTTTTTCAATGCTCAAATCCTTTTCAATGCTTTTGGTGGCTTAATGATTCAATGTTGACGCTGGCTACAGTGAAAAAAAAAGAAAAAAAAAGGTTGAGATTTTTTATATATATATTTGGGGATGAGGGTTGTGAGCTATTCATAATGAATGGGATATATCTCTGTATTGGTATTTGCTGGAGCCGGATGGCTTGATGTGGAGAGATATTTGAATGACAGAATGAAATTAAGCCTGACCCGCAGAATGTTGGACTTGAAATACCAGCAGAGTGAGCTTGATTCTTTTGTGCAAAACCCCCCCCGAGCCAAGGTGATCCAATTCTTGTGTGTTATTCTGCCAACTGTCTATGTATAGGGAGGGTTACTGTATGTGGGAATATTCTCTCATTTTCGGAGAGAATAATCATCAAATGGTTAAATTTCTACGAAAAAAAAAATATTTTCAAAAACATAATGCAAAAAAAAAAAAAGATCTTCAGATCATAATTTTACATGTGCTTCAATTGTTAAAAAAAAAAGACAAAAAAGCTAAACAAAAACAAAAAAAAACAAGAGACTGTGCTTGTAATGAGTCCAACTAATTTCTCTGAGGATGATGTTCAATTATTGATACCTGAGATTGTAGTTCATACTGTACATGAATACAAATAAAAATTGCAATTCTTTTTTTCCAATAGATTTCACAGAACGTATTATTCAGAGGGAAGTTGTCATCATTTTGCCACCTTTGTCCCATTTGCACATGAAAACGTGTATAAAAATAGTCAAACAAAGACGGATTAGTAAGCAGCTCCCAGAATGCTGAACTGAGAAGAATGTGGCGAGACGAAATGTACTGAGCTTATTTTATGGAGGTCAGAGGGGGGAAGTGGATCTCTCTGAGAGGAAAAGGAACTGATCTCGCTGTGTAATACATGGGCGGTCGGGTTCTTTTATCTACTTTGAATCATTCCATCTGTCTGACAGAATCATTTGATTCACGCATGCAAATTTGAGAGTTTCATAACCGACAGCTGAAGAGATGACGGATTTTTGTAGGTCACTGCCAAGTTAGCGTCGAACTGGATCCTTGGACAAAAAGCCAATGTGATTTTTCCATTGGATAAAAAAACACAAGTTTATGACATTTACAGGTTTTTTTTTATTAATCTTATCAAATGAACACCATACTTTGAGTGCGTGCATGCAATGGGCAGTATAAGAAGCTAATGCTATAGGCTCACATGAGCATGAGCATACACAACAAGGCAGTAAATGAGGACTACGATTCCATTTTGTCGTCTCATTTAGCCACTTGTTAGCAACCGCCCTTTTTTTCAGACACGTAAGAACTTCAAAAGTTAGGAGAGGGGCATTTACTGATGTATTTTATGTCATGAAACAAAACATTAAAGTCTCTTAAGCTTGTGTTAACCACATACTTTATTTCAGGCATCGAACCAAAAACACATTAAAAAAACTTCAAGACAAGGGAATCGGCAGTGGAAAACAATCCCAACACACTTAATACGATGAACAAAGAACCTCACAGAACCTTGTCAGGAACAGAAATAAATAAAAAAGCACACTCCACTCACCAGGCATTTCAAAATGCATTATCATTCAATCAATTAAACTGAATATCTGCAGGAAACAATCACGACAAAAAATACACTTCACTTCAGTGAAGAGACTGCTTTTCATTAGGGCTTCTCCACGATCCAAATAGCACAAAATGGCTCGCAGTCACAATTGCCTGTGGGATTGTTCCATTTCATCCGCCGAGTACTTGATGGCTGCCCGGCAAAAATGTTGTGAGGCAATTGGTGCAGGCTTCAATTCAGACACCTACTGGTATGTATGGTCAGCCTGGAACAACGGGGTCGTTAATTCATTCGCTGACTGATTGCTATTTATTCAGGAGATGAGAAATGATGCCGCACCCAATTCCGAAACTGAGCCGTAATCTTGTTTGTTTCCAGACAGTATTAGTATGAATGTGAGAGATGGAAGTACATTCACAAGCAGTGAATCAGATGATCATTTGTTGTCTGTGGCTTTAGAGTTGGGCGTTATTTTACACACTCCTTTATTTTGCAGAACTTCCATTTTATTCCATTCCATTTTCAGAGTGTTGCACTCGGATGCAGCTCCGTGTCCAGAGAGGGCAAAGTCCCAGTACTTGTGAGGATAATCTGACAAGGACAGAAGAAAGGGGGAAAAATAAAGAGCCCAGG
Source organism: Melanostigma gelatinosum (assembly GCF_949748355.1). Lineage (NCBI taxonomy): Eukaryota > Metazoa > Chordata > Actinopteri > Perciformes > Zoarcidae > Melanostigma > Melanostigma gelatinosum. Next base: position 29,672,957 of record NC_136635.1, read on the forward strand.
CTGCTCCTCTGTGGCTTTGAGGCGGTGTGCTGGTGTGAAGCACTGGTCATCTGAAATTCGGGAACTAGGCTGCATTCACTGAGGGGAAAAAAACACACAAAATCTACAAAACAAACAGTATGGCCATTTGCTTTAAGGATATTCAGAGTTTTGTTTAAAACACTGCTGTTGATCAGTAGACAGTCAAGTCTTAGAAGTTGGAGGTACATAAATATACAACAACACAAGAAGCGTCAGCGAGGCGCAGAGCAGCCCTGCAGTGGACCTTTTTTAACCAGCTAAAGAAAACAGGTGCATTCAGACCAAAACACTTGCACGAAGCAAAACAACGGCAGAGGGTTGCTACTGGGGACCAGGTTAAAAAAAAAAGCATCATCTGATATACGACACTGCAAGTCCACTCAAGGTTCACCACACAAAGCCTGAACAAATAAATGAACCATCAGCAACATGATCAGCACAACGGACCTTTCTTCTGCAGAGTCAGTGTGAAGGCGTCGTTATTATCCCCGAGGAAGGAGGAGGCAGCGGCTCTAACGTTTAAGAGAACATTTATCATTTATTTCGAAAAAAATCAATAATATTTATTAAGTAATATAAGTTTACTTAAAAGGATTATGTCGTACTGTGAGACCACAGATTTGGTAGTGCAACAAAACAACTGCTGCATCATTGCTAGACAGTTCCGAATATTATTAAATACCAACGAGTAAATCCAGATTGAAGGATTATCAAACTTTAAAATATCAAAGTGGTTTACCCTCCTTTTGAGGCAGATTGTGCAGCTCTAGAAAGTGATTCCCAGAAAGGTGTTCTGTCTGCTACTCTGTGTTTAGTTGGACATAACCTGTTTATGAGTTTATTCCTTGGGTATGATCATAATAAGGAAATATTTAAAAGCGGTCTGCTTTAAGCACATCGCCCCTCTCTCTCTCTCTCTCTCTCTCTCTCTCTCTCTCTCTCTGTCTCTCTCTCTCGCTCTCTCTCGCGCTCCCTCCCTCCCTTTGTTCTGTTGGCCGAAGCCGCGACTGTTGGAGGTGGACGGCCCAAACTAAAACCGGTCTGTCACCCAGGAAATCGCAGTTCGTGCCCCGTGTGAAACAAGAAGTCAACATTGGTTTATTTGTCATATAACTTCCGTACTTAAGTAACGTCCCTTCCATGCTAATTTCAACTCAAACCACAATCTTTTTCCCAAACCTAACGAAGTAGTTTTGTTGCCAAACCTAAATAAGTTGTTTCCTGTGAGGACGGAAGTTTATTTTGAAAAGAACGTATGCAGGTAACAAGCATACATCAACACGTGTTGTTGAACTTTCGTATGAAAACACAAGTCGGTGGTGCTCAATAACCGAGATAAGGTATCCTGGTCTTCTTTCAGGGAACTCCAGCGAGCATATTCAGGTTTCTAGAAACGGGATACAAAGTTTACATGTGCAAACACAAACGGAATACTCCAAGAACTCGATCATGAACGGATTATTCATGCAACATACTGTACATTAGGCTGTCGAGCCCCTTATAGCAAAAAGCACGATGAACATTATTTTTAAGGTCTCATGAATAAAGAAAGGGATAATTCAATATTCTGTAGCTAGCCATACTATGTAAATACCATATTTACTGCTGCGAAGGCTCTGTATTTAGTCACGCGTGACCCGTGGCACCGTGACCCGTGACGCATGGCACCGTGACCCGTGGCACCGCGACGCGAGCCTCCGCCGATGGCATGCGACCTACGAGCACGCACTAAATGTGTTTATGGTCAACGTGCGTTCCGTTGCATTTTTCTTCGAAACCCCAGAGGGCAAACAAAATGCACTGCGAAGAAGCAAGAAGACAGAAACCTACACCGTGCAGAGGAGGAATTGTAATGATCTGTAAAGTCATATCTCACATTTGTGGACTACTTTGATGCCTTTATAGAAGCACGGGCACGAAAGAAGTCAAGTATGAAATTCATTATGAAGAAACGAAGGTTGAATATCCTGCAAACAATTTGATTTGGCTGGCAAAATATTTCCTCAAATGTAGAATTTTAAGACCTCCAGTTTCTAAAGACTTTTAAAACGAATTGGCCTTCTTTGTAAAAGAATGAACTATTTGTGATAATCCCGTTTGAAAAGCTGAGCCAAAGCAGAACAGGGTGCAGAGCGTGTCTAGTTACAAAGAAATCGCATGCGCATCCTGTTTTATGTTTTAACCTCTTTCACGCCCCCCCCCCCCCATTTGTAGGCTTCTGCTCGAAAATAGCATACCCATACTAAAGAGACCACAGTTCTGTACTAGAAGGTCTATTTTAATAATTGTTGAGGCTATAATCAGATCATAACACTGGTGAGATTGTTCAGTGGGTAATATTGTGTATATGTTGCTGGTTAATATAGTAAATGAAGACATTACACAGCTCAAATTGAAAATATTCAGGTTCGCCTGAAAAGAAAAGCACTTTTATTGATATTGTGTTGTTGAAACACTGCAGCAGCCCCCTAAAAACTCTCCCACATCATTGCACAACTGATCAGTAGTTGTTGAATAAAGGTTAAAGTCGGATAAAGTGAAGAATAAGAGCCTTTAGTACTGAGAGGTCACGCGAGGTCATCATTTTCGAACCAGCTGTTGCAGCTCTTACATTGTACTTTTATACACTATATAACAATATATTTCACTTTTTTATCACTCATATTGTTCAATACATCCAAATACAGATGTTAGGAATCATTTTGAGATTCCTAACATCATCAGAGTATGTTTCTGCCTGTCATTTATAGGATTTTCTCAGTTCATGTGTGTCTATGGGGCTGCAGGTCAGCCTATGATTGGTCGATCTCAGTCATTGAACCCGCCTTCGAAGCGTCAGAGTCTCAGCAAGGCGGGTGCCGAATCGGGTGTTGATTGACACATTTTTCATTGAGTAAAGTTGGAAGAAGTGCTGCGTCTCCCTGAGTGTAAATTTCCGCTCACAGGAAATCTGACTCACAAAAAAGTGAGTCAATGTGAAACAGATGTAGGCCAAGGCCTAAAATTGCATTGCCAGGCTCCGATAGTTGCCTCGCAATATAGTTTGGCATCTCTCGCAGTTTCGGCAGATTTGTGCCCAAAGTAGCTATAGACTGTCTGCACAGACCGGAGAAGAGAGGGAGCCAAGTGTATGATGATTTTATGGAGAAGAGAAAAGGAAATACATTCCTCAATGCTCGCTCACTGTATGTCTGCGTGTGCAAGGTACCACATGTTTCTTTTATTATTTGGTTTGATTAATATGCTAGTTAATGTATAATTCATTACAATATCCGACAGAAGCAAAGAGCTGAAAAACAGATTTAAAAAGGTAACATCATTCCAACTTTAAAGGCTCATACAACTCAGATACTGAGTTGTACAGTTTTTATGCCACGTTTAGGAGTTTTGTTCAGTCACAGCTGATGGATGTTTTCCGATACCGCCGAGTGAAAACAACTCCGAGACCTCGACATTGGGACATATGCGGTCTATACTGGCAGATAGGACGGGGATATATGGCAGTTGTTACTATGAAACTGCAATTATGAGGCACAAGAAATGGCTGGATGTTGCCTTGACAGCAGCCAATCCCACTTCCACCTACAAGACATCCGGCACCGCGACAAATGATCCGAGGGTTGATTTCGAGGCATGTGGTTGCTGCCTGAACACGATACGCGCTCAACGTGCCTCTGCGACTCATGTGGGCTGAAAATCTAAACTGCGTGTTGCAGCTCCGGAAATTTGCTCTCCTTTAAAAGAGAGAGCTTAAAAATGGTCTGCTGATGTTGCCCTTTGGGGTGCACGAAGACGTCTGCTTTCCTTAATCTGTAGTAGTCTGTGTGATTGTGTGACCACAAAAAACACTGGCGGTCTTAATCTGACAGGCTGAGTATCATCTGATGAAAAAACAACAATGCTTTTATTTATTTAGGACTTTTCATGAAGTGAATTTCCAAAGGGCAGAGAAAAAAAAATGATAAGAATGTTTCCAGACTTGTATTCCAATATTTCATATTGTGCTGCACTTGTTTTCTCCGTATCTAAGCTGCTCCTCAGCTGTATTTACATGCAAACCAACAAAACAAGCAATGCATAATGTTAAATGGCCTATAGAGCACTGTAAACTACGGCAATTATTTTCCCCGACTTGTATCAAAATCAAAATTGCTTTATTTAGGAGTGCAAGGAAGCGGAGGGAACGCCGCCCGGCTAATTGGCGCTGACAAATTGGAAGCGAGTCGCACAAGACAAGATTGACACATTCGGTGGAGGACAAACCATAACAGGACCTCACATGTCGCGCAGACAAGTCAGAGAGTCAAGTAGCAGATTACGCATTTTAAACGCATCAATAGGCCTCCTGTGCGTCTAAGACTGAGGTAAGCCTCGCCGTGCTGGTGTTGCAGCTCTGGCATAGTTTCAAGCAGTGCTGACATCGTCATAAAACTGTGCACTGTGCATCTAGGTTGACAACGAGGAAAAGCTGCAGCACAGAGAGCAAACACAGGTGTGTAGGTGTAGTGCTGATTAACTGTTACCTTTATCAGCCAAAAACCAGGAAAGTCAAAATATCCTCTGGTTCCAGCTTCTTAGATGTGTTATTCTCTGTTTTACATCAGTGTAAACTTAATATTTGAGTAATTTTGGAGATTAATTGACTCATTGACAGATAAACAATACTTGTTATTTGTAGCCTTGGGCATCTTTTTGGGGACTGCTTGTGATTTTAAGAGTCAGGAGAGTGTGGCCGCTGCTGCAGCCGCCGCTGCTGTGAACTCAAATGCACCAGGAAGTGTCTTATGCTAAACATGTGTTTACCTGCGTTGGCAGACACGGTTGGCAGTGAAAGCAATATTCTCTGCCCTTTTCCACGCTGTGATGGGCTGGCAGCCGACAACCTGACTGTTCAGCCGTGGAAATGACAGTCTGCGGCTCCGCTCTGGCACCCCGAATGTAAGAGCTCTGATACAGCAGCAACGACCACCAGGTCCCCGATTGTGCATGTCGTTATGACGGCAAAGCCAAAATGAATTATCGATCAGCCAACCTGCTGTTACACACTGGATGAACGGCAAACTATTGCTTCAGTAAACTGTTCAACAACATGTCGGGGTTATCAACAGAGTAACCTGACCAAAGACATGCTCTGCAGTTTTGCAATTTTAGTAATGTTATTATTGATTAGTAGCTTCAGTAGGTGGACTTCTGCCTTAAACACTGAAGCTACCATTCAATATTATTATCACTAACAATATTTGTATTGGCAAAATGGGAATCAGTCATGGATGGCATGAGAGCATGAACAATCCACGGCAAACAACAAAAAAAAAACATGTAAACCAAAAAAAAAGTATTAAAGTGGCACTAGACATTATGAGGTAAATGCTGATTGCACAAAGTAATGGCGGTGGAATAACGACACCCTCTGCGTTTCCCTATGAACCTCATTTTCACTGTGCAATTCAGTGTACCGAGGAGAACATGAAGGCTCGATTTACGGCACAAAGGAAGCTCTTTATCCATTTTCCAACGTACCAATGCAAGTTCTTTTCCTGTCCCTTTCCCCGGTAACAGAAATGGTGGACGGTGGAGTCCCCTGTGCACTGTTGGCAACTCTTTTCCCAGTGAAATTAGCTAGCTCTGGCTTCAAAAGTCACTAAAGGTCGACAGATGAAGCCAAACGCTCATTTGCATATTGATGACATCATTGCACATTCCTTAGTGGTTGTGTTGGCCCGGGTTTTTTTTACAATTCAATATATTTTGACATGTTTTGCATTGTCCTTGATGGTCTGCTAAATTCGCGAGTAACGGGCTCGGAAAGCGATCCGGTTGTCAGTAATAACACTTGGAAGCACTAAGGGGGGAAAAGTTGAAAAGTGGCCTTTTGCCACTTAAATAAAAAATGCAGAATAATGACAATTTAAAAGAAGAAAAAAAGAATTTCTCTTAATCTCATCTGTTCAAATGTGAAGGCTGAAATTGAATGTGTTTGGACAATCAAGAGCTGTTTGGCCCAGATGGCAAAGGCTCAATCACCCATACTGTATATGTATTCATGGGCAAAGGCACCATCACCTAGACTGTATATGGACTTGTGCCAGGAAATATGTGGCCCTGCTTAAGAATCTCATATGCAGTCTGTCCTTTTAAATTCATTCAAACATTTGAGAAATGGCCCAGCCTTGACGAGATTTCTGTAAAATAACAATAAAAACTTGACAGGCGGCGAGTGTTCAGACGTAGGATCGTTGTAATATGATGCTGATATGCTGTGCAGGTGGGATTTCACAAGTTGGGACCAGATGACACAAAGCCACATTGGATGTCACACACATTGCAAAGAACCTTATCTTTGCAATCTTCCTGGGCTGTTAAAAGAAACAAATGGCTGCATCAGCTTTTTAGCAGGTTGATCTGGCGTCACATATCAAACTTCATTGAGTGATGTTCAACTTCAGCACAAGCGTCCTGGGTACTGCATTAAAGGGTCGAGAGACGACTTCTTTCATTTTTCCAGAAGAAGATTTGGGATTTAGGGGCATTCTGATAGCAGCGTATGCTATTTCCATAATCAGTACTGAGTGCTGTAATCCTGCACAGTAATCTAATTTCAATGATCAGTATCTAGAGCAACAGAGTAATACATTACTAACACACATGTAAATGTAATCACACTACATTTCCCAGTAAAAGAAAGTTCCTGATTACAGTTACTGCACTGGTGGAAATGTCCATGAATCACATTGAAATTGAACTGTACTTCTCCTTGACGCAACTTATATCCAATAGCCTATATTCACCAAACAATGTAATCTTTTTTTTATGTAAATACTGATATTCTAATGCAGCCATGAGCTGTTGCCTAGCAACAGTTGCTGTAAGTGGAAGAAGAGAGATGTGCGGTGGGAGGACAGACGTCGGACAGAATCTTTTAAAAGGCAGTGGAGGAATACGTAGAATATCAAATATGAAGTGTGCAGTTGTTATCGAGAAGAGTGTGCAAAGGAAGAACAAAAAGGAGTTGATTCTGAAGTTATTTAACTTTAGGGTTAATAAAACAAGATTTTCTTGTATTTCCTTCTAACTGACGTAATTAATAGTTTGAGTGAGTTTTCAATGACAAAAATAATCCAATTGTAAATTTGAGGAAATAATTAGAAATGTATTAGGTTTTCAGAAAGCAATAATCACACGTACTGTCTGCCGTACAAACACCGTCTCATTACAAGCACTCGGCTCGTATTTAACTGGGTTATCTACCCTGATGTGTCGTCCTCCGAGAGCTCCGTGCTTCTAAAATGTTTTGACAGCGTCGATGTGAATGATGCGCCTCTTATCAGTGAGCCAATGCATCATGGATTTGTTGGGATATGTCTTTAAACTGAATGATTTGAATACTAACTTTTACACACACCACCTCAGCCCACATACATCCTTGGAAAACATGCGTTTTTTGAAAGTTTTGCCGGCGTTAAATAAAATGGAGCATGCCACTCAGGATATACTGTACACTGCTACTGTAACTCCATATGGACTGATACCAAAATAATCCCTTAAAAGCAAGAGACAGAGAGAGAGCAAGTGCACAGGAGAGTGAAAGTGAGAGGAGAGGAGAATGGAATCAGAACTCACCGTTCACCTCCAGAACGTGGAGTAAGCACTTTTCTTGTTATAAAGTCTGGAGTGGCGCCAAGCTCTAACCCAAGACCTCATCACCTCTTGAAAGGATTACATGCCTTGACATTTTGACATTTGTATACATACAAATTACATCTCCCTTTCTTTCTTACGGGTGTTTTTTTCATTTTTTGAGAAAGTCTGTGCTGCAATGCATCCATGGTCCATGGGAAGAAAATATCATCCGTTCCTACACCGGTGTGTGGAGGTGACAGCTGGCAGATTTGGTGCGTTTCTTTTTGTTGCCGTTGGCAGGTAAAAGGTGTTCATTCCCAATTTGCTGTGTAATTCTAATACTGACATTTGGTGAGAGTGTACGTAGGTAGGCAGCTATCCCCAGTGCATGGCCATCTATTGGACAATTCTACCTAATTTCCTCTCATTTTGTACATTTTCAACACCGAATTTTCACAATTCCTCTCACATATGTGGTCTGATTTGTCACATAATATATGTGAATGAGACCAGAAAAATAAGATTTGTTTTGGTTTTAATGATTTGTTGTTGGCCTATTAGAAAACTGTTTGTAACATGTGCAATTGCAACAACCATACATGTATTATTAACTCGGGCTGGGCGATATGACCCAAATCCTTCATCCCGATAACGGTATCTATATCACAATATAGTTTTCTATATGAAATGAGACCACATGCTAAAGCCTATTTCTGCATCAATTAATCACTTGACAAATGAAAAGTAATGACTATTTTCTCATTTTAATAAGAAGCGTCATGCCAAATGATCGCAACACTTTTAAATTGAACTATAGAGAAAATAAATATGAAGCTGCTGTATATTGTTGGATATCAAGAACACACTATGTATAGAAAAATCAAGGATCAACTTGATTACTCGAGCATGTAGTGCAGCATAAAAAATGGGCGGGGGGGGGGGGGGGGTGCTCAATCACATTCGGAAACTGCTAGTATGATTGTTGAGTCCCCCCCCCTCCCCCCACCCCAACTGCTGCACATTTTTGGGAAAACCAATTTTCATCACCTGAGAAGCCAGTGTGAGCACCAGACAGGTTTCTGCAGTGAGAACTGCCTTCATATGTAATTCCTCAATGGTTGGAAAAGGTTGCTGCTCTCGATAGAGCTCTTATCTGTGGCAGTCAAAGTAGACGGTGGAGTTATCTCCCGAGGCTTTTATCCTGAAGCCTTTTGTCTGTTTTCCTCATTTTACCAAAGACACGGAGAGGAAATCCTGGGGTTGAGAGAGGCCTCGTTGGGGAGATAATTATCGTTCTCCAGTTGTTGACTGTTTGCCGTCGCGTGGTGAACACATTAGGGGGCACGCAGTTCGCGTAACTAAAACAACCTGACGTGCTGCTTTTACTGCTGATGTGCTGAGCAATGAGATGATTAACCGTAGAGACAATAATTGTTATGTTTTGCATTTTGCATTCTCAATTGTTGCCAGCCAGACCGGTTAAGTGGCTGGTAATCATGCATTTCTTTCATATTTTGTTGCCGTTTTCTTCAGTGTTGTGTAATAATATCTTCCTAAATAATGATGTTGTCAGTCATGACAATTCTTGCAGTTCTCTTCATTTTTTTTTACTCAACAGGCTAACTTTTAAAAGTGGTCGCCAGGCTGGAAACCAGACATCGTAGATGTCAGAAACTTCGCCTCCCAGGACTTAACAAATTCCCTTTTCGTTTTTTTTTTGTTCAGCGTCATCTGGTTATTCTTACTATCAATTTCTTGTGGTGTTGATGGGTTAGTTAAACTTTGTACCCCACATTCAAACAATGTCAAAAAGTAGTTGGCACTGGGGCTGAGCGATATGGAGAAAATCCAATACCACAAGTAGTTTTGACCAAATACCCTGGTGCTTTTACAAAAATATTTTTACAATGAGGTTTTTTCGATAAATAATCTTAAGAAATGTGGATATACTGACTAAGTGGGTAAAGGCAAATAATAGAACAGCTACACGAGTCTGGAAAAGATACTTCTGCTATATCACTATATCCAGATTCTAAGACGATATCCAGTCTCATACCACGATATCGATATAATATTGATCTATTGTCCAGCCCTAGTTGCCACCGATGGCAACCAAAAGCCAAGAATTGGTTGCCAATTTCTCAAAATGGTTGAGAATGGCCACCGAGCAACGCTTACCGGCGAGCCCTGCTGTATGTGACAGCACTTTGTCTCCCAGCGTGGCTGTTTTCTCCCCTTTGTCTCTCATGTGTTTGGGTACATGAAAGTCACAGGCTTGAAGTGGAAGATTTCTCCATAGAATTAATTAAATGTCATGTTGCCGTTTCCAAAGAGCTCATATGCAAATGAACCAACCAGTTTGAACCGGTTAACAAGCACTTCACTTGGCTTGACTCGCTGCTGAATATGCAGCCTGCTCTGTAACAGGTGCCACATCTGTGACGCCGCCACAAGTGGCCTGAAAGGTCTTCATCAGCCTTCATCGCCTCCAGTCCAATCATTTGTGCCTGAAGCGAGAACAGAAATGAACACCTGTACATAACTTGTGGGATAAAACGTACAAACTTACACAAGCTGGGTTCTATGTAGAACACAATTAACATACAAGACCATTTAATTAGTTCAGAGTATGGACAGTAAAGTATGGACACTCAGGTTTCATAAGAGGCTGGACTACTCGAGCGGCAACACCTGCATGCGACTAACAAGTACACTTGAAACACTTGTGCAGACACTGCTTGAGCTGATCATCAGTATGCTAACACGCAGACTTTTAAGAGGCAAACTACAACAAAAGATAAAAGCTTCTTCAATGAAGAGCTTCGTAATAGAGACGATAGTTTCTCCGTTCCAGAGGTTGTGGAATGTTATATTTCATACTTCAGCCTTAAATTTCATGAAGGACAAACACGATTGCAAAGTCTCGATCTCCTATTAGAAGACATCAATAGCAATTTGCCACTATTTACTGTACATTACAGCAAAGTGCTAATGTCGCAGTTGAAAGTCATGAGTGCTTTCTTGAGTTTCAGTCGCCGTGCTTCTGGTCTGATCGCTCGCATAACAACATCGAAACAGGTGGCGGCTGCCTTTAGTCGCAACTTTAAAAAAAAGTTATAAATATGTCGTCATGTCGTCCTCGTAGCCTCGACGCATACCGTGCAACTGCAACTTTGTTGCACGTCATACACCTCTATCTGTTGATGTACTGCTGCCCCGGTGTCCAATAAAAGGAATAAATGGCACAAAATATACTTTAAAAAAACGTGTTGGTCAGCGCTTTTATGACACTCTCGATTTTATACAATATTATTTTCTTGACTATTTTGTCTCTGTCGCATGTTCTTTCTTTTATTATTTTGTATTTATTTGGGAGGGAGAGCGAACATTAATAAAACATTCCTGTAAATGAGAAGCGTCTGTGTTTGCGCGACACAAATAAAGTGGCCTTGCCTTGTGCCGTTGTTGTACTTTGAGTGGGATGGTGCCGTAAAGGTCATCAGAGGCAGCACAACAAACGTAATAAAAGGTTAACGGATGCCTTACCGAATATGTGACCTGCTCTCCTGTTTGGTAATCGTAGTCGTCATTTCTCCATATTCAAATGTTTGGAGGGCATTCAAAAGAGTGACAATAAAATAAACTATCTTCTCAGTCTGCTGCAGATACACTGGCATTCAAATGTGAAACTATTTTATGATGCAATGTTCAGAAAAGAAAGATTTCCACGGCTTTATCTCAATCATTTAGCAGCCTGACTTGCACTCAAAGTACATATAATTGATCAAGGGAGAGAAACGGGCCGGGCGGTCCCACAGCATGGGCGTATAACTCATCTTAAGCTGGAATCTTATCCGCGCCCAATACTACTCCCTCGCAAAGTTTCTAAGAATCCTCCAGTTGCACAGCTGAAGTTCACCAACGATGTGGGTTAGATTAGGTGTAATTGAAAAATGAGCCACTGGTAGGGAGAGGAAGGCTGAGATGGTGACAGAAAACCCTGGAATTGAACTTGAACAAAGTGTACAGACTTCAACACAACACCTGTCAACAACCTCTGCAATACCCCCCCCCCCCCCTATTCCTTCCTCCACGAGTTTAGCCTTGCCTTCCAAAAGCAGGGAGATCCTGCAGTGTGTTCCTCCTACAGACGCTGATGTCCATCCTCCTCAGGGATATTATGTCGGTGTGATTCTACACAGCCAACATAATGCAATCGATCACCACCTCCTTCACAACTGCCTGCTTCTCCCACTGCCTCTGCCAAATCCGAGAGCAAACCGCAGTGCATCACATTGTGAAGGGAAGACTGTGACTTCCTCCCTCCAGTGGAAGTATACAATACATCCGAGCGTGCGGGGGAGATCTTCACTGATCCCTTCAACTTTTTCTGGAAATTTCCAACGAGAAAACAAAATTTATTTCCATCATCAATTATTATTGTTTTCGTATGATAAGTACAGTACCGCCACCGGCAAAACTACAAATAACAATCGAAGGCATGCAAAGGATGCACATGGTTTTGCACCTTTGCTCTGTTCTTCATTCCCCGAGCAGAAATGCAGGCTGTGGATGTTGACATTTACGTAGGAGGACGGAAACACTGAGTGTGGATGAGAAAACTTTTTTGGAATGAACAAGCTGTTTGCTCGAGAAAAACAAAATGTTTGCATATGGATGAGTCAGAAATGGGTCGAATTTCGAAGCAGATTGTTCATTAAAGATACAACAGTGAGCAGAATGCTGACTGTATGTTTAATAGGCACCTGGGACAGAGGATGAGAACTAATTCATGAGCCATTCGAGGTGCGCAATGTCCTCCCGAGAGGCTACACTTTAGACTGAAGGTCTAAAGTGAAAATGATCCATCAAATCCAATGTAAAAACATTACATATGTGTTTGAATACAGTTTACCAGTGTGCCTACTATTAGAGATGCTTATTATAATCAGTGAGGTTTCATTTAAGAACAGGTAAGCTGGTCCTCAAGCAACAAAAGGAGAACTCCATTCTCCCACTTTTAATGTCTCCTAGTGAAGATGCCTGGTTGTCTCTTGTCAAATTTCAAGTTTGTTTGCTGTATTTTACAGTTCTCTCTTCGTCAACACAAGGAACTAAAAAGTCTGAAACCAACTATGTTTATTCCGTCTCTCAGTACTTTCAGACTTCTCTGCGCTAGAGCACAGCCCCGAGCCCATCCTTCCGTACTTAAGATGTAAATAACAGCTGGACACTTTAGCTTCAAGCAAATGTTACTCATATTGGAGTAAATATTGCATTTGTTGTGGACTATTAGACTCGGATTAACACACATTTGGTGCACGACCGAGTATTTAGAGCAACAGGAAGGCACATGTAGCGTTGACTCAATGTAAACCTACAGTTCATCGTATTGAAGAAAAAACGCCATCCAGTGCAACGATGTGGCTGATTTATGTGTTGTTTCGTAAAGGAAGGTCTATGGCACCGGCTATAGTGTGTTTTGTGATTTGTTTGAAATGGGAAACATACAGAACATTGCCAGCCATACCTTTTAAAGCTACTATTTATAAGACTAGTTAACTCTAAATACACTCTGCAGTGACATCTGTGTTTACCCATGGGTAGCTGAACTGTTGACTTATTTATAGATGCCATGTGATTGTGTGATTTTTCTCCCTGTACTACTTTCCTCTGGTATGCTCTCTTGCAAAAGAAACCTTCATCTCAATAAATTACTTGATTTAATTAAGGTTAAATTATAAATGAATTGCTGAAATATAACCCAATAAAGTTGAAGTGTAGTTAAGAGTCTTTTCAGCTTTAGAAACAAAGACCCACATTTCTCTGTGGTTAACAGTTCCAAATGCCCGACAACTACATCTTTTTTTCAACACTTTTTGCTGTGCCACTGAGACACAGCAGCTCAGTGATGTAGGAGACATTTACGGGCCGGCAGAAGGGACAGCTGTCGTTTGAAGAGGCAGACATACCTGCTGTGCCGCTGAAGACTAATTGCAGTAACGCTGGCATTACTACCATCAGAATCTCTTCTGTACAAACACTGTCATTTATTTGCCAATTGTTCTGTGTTCCTTTCTTCATGCTTCGCAATTAAGGTAATCTGACAAAAACATCTCTTTCGAGTGGATTTACAAATCGATTAATTGCTTAGAATAAAGTTAATGTTTCAAAATCCTATTTTCTTTCATAGTCTCAACTTGTGTTATGGCTTTGAAACCTAAAAACATAAATATTTAACACAATGTATTTAATATGTAGTAACAACAATAACTTATTTCGTCAGTCAAATGGGAAACTAACTGTTAAACACCGAAAAGAAGATGCACTAGATGGCAGTAGGGTACTTTACAGTGACAATAAGTAGAAATCAAAAACACGTTTTGATAGATTTTTGGTTGCTATCGAAATCGTGACACCTCTAGTATTCTTATATTGTTTTGTTTATGCCACCTATGTTCATATTCTTATATTTTGTGTGTAAATGTAAAGCACTTCAGTTTACGTATAGTGAAATAAATGTGCTATATAATTCAATTTCCATTACCAATGGTATTTTTATGATCGAAGACAGAGATGACTGGTTGCTTTGTGTACTCAAATGTAGATCAAAAGCGTGCCGGGTGCTCTTGAAAAACCGGAAAACAGGAAGACAATCCATGCACTCCAAAATATTAGAACAACTAACGACGAGGAAGGAAATACTCTAATGTTCTGTATTCTGCAGAAAGGTGACAAAAGGTGTAATTCTTTTAATTCTTTCAATATACTGTACATGAATGCTAACTCACTCAGGCTCCAACCTTTACTGGACTGTATAGGTAATACTCTTCTCCAATCACGAGCATGCATTCGCCCACGGAAAGTTGGGTGCCTGTTACTTATGTTTTGAACCCTGCGGGGTTGGGCCATGGCTCCACCCAGTTCAGTTGCGTACTACCTGGGTTGGCCAGGGCCCCGTCCTTCTCCGCTGTCAGGTTATTCAGAGCATGTCAGGCTGCGGAAGCTAACCTTTAGCCAGTCAGGGTCAGTGCGGTTGGGTCGATGTTATGTCATGTCAGGGTGTGCATTCGTTTGGCTCCTGTGTGAGTTAGAACAGAGGTTGACGACATTGTAACCCTAGTTCTATAAGGCCAGGTGGAGCTGCTCCGTCCTGAAGATGGCTCCGTCTGTGCTTATAGAACTAGGGTTACAATATTTGTAACCTTAGTGTTTACACAAGCAACAGCAGCCCAGTCCGTGGAAATATTAGATTTAAATGGTGGATTTGCCCCCAGGTAACCATCTTATCTTTCTGGGCAGAAAATAGATGCAATGTGGCGTTGTAAAATACCTTTCAGGATACAACTCACTGTTGTAATAGCTAAAAAAAAAAACATTTTCGATTTTGTGTGGTCTTTGAGTCTCTTTATGACGATATTAATGTCTGTCTCATCAACACACTGCAAATGCAGCACCGCACACAATGGCTGGAGGTAAATGATGATTCATATTTGGGACGGCAACACAGAGAATCTTCTATTTGACATTCCCTCAGGGATATAGCAAAGGCTGCTGCCTTTAACTTTTCTCGATTAAAGTAAAACAATTATGGCGTTGTCACTTAGAAATGATATAAAGGCTGTAACTTCACTGCACTGAGCCTCTCTCCACGTACTCATTTTGTCAGTCAAATTCAGTATTTTTGTGCCTTTCATGTACTGCAGGGACACATGCTGACACCATATTGGAACAGCTTGTTACTGAACTTATAAGAACTGAGGGAACAAAAGGCTGAAGGGACATGAGGCTCGAATTTGAAGAAGAAAAAATAAGTATTTTGTATAGCATTGTGAAATAAAATAAACTTCTTTTTGGAGCTGGAAGATGTTCTAGCATCGTGAATGAGGACTTCACATCCGACTGCAGAAGTCTCCATGGCCTAAAATAGCCAGTCTTAGCTTTTCCTGCTGGGCTCCACTAACTAAGATAAGGATATAATGTTGAAAGTGGCTGACTTCCAAGAGATGAGTGGAGTAAGCTTCAAGCCAGAAGATGTGATTTAACGGGTAAGTGTGAAACTCTGGGAGTCACTCACTCACAAGGCTGCCTCATACTGTTGCACTCAGAGGGCAGGGGAAACTGGAAATAATGACGTTACTACCTTATGTTCACCACGTTTTTTTCCCTTTCTTTTAAGCCTAACTTTAATAAATTGAACGGATTATTTTCATTTCAGTTGTGGCTGAGCTCATGGACCCAAGTCATGTGTAAATGTAAGTTATGTGCTTTTTCTAGTCCCATCAAAGTCTGCTTACTGAGACATTACAGACTCCAACATGGCCAGTATTCTACCGTTTCTCCCATACCAGGTTTGTATTACAACTGCATATGCCCTTTTAGCTGTTTGAATAATATGGGGGAACCAGATGTTAATGTTGCTGTGCAGGCAGAGTAGCTGCTGAAACATACGCTAACCTTTGCAGTATCTTTTTTGTTTGTTTGTCACAGGCTTCCCATTCACAGTTGTACAAATGGCAACGCCTGATGTCCTCAAGCTAAGGGTCATTCTTGATGAAGTCAATGCCGAAAAGCTTAACTTGCACACTCGCCCTGACACTGCTGAAGTGAGTGAAAACATACTGGGACACGACACAAAAAACAAAGGTGACGTGTCTTACACACACACACACAGACAACCAACATTGAATGTTGCTTGATTTGATTTAAAAATGTATTGTGACATTGTCCTCAGGATCATTTCATCAGGGAAACACAGCTCATGATTTATGTGAAAAATAAATTACTTCAAATCTTACTCTGGGAAACTTGCTTGCCCTTTACAGATATGCTTAGAAAATGTAACTGCTGTCCAATGCTTTTGTGTTTGGTACAGCTCTATGGCGAATTCCATAGGATCACCAATCAAAGCCTTCAATATTACTTCTTCGCTGCGCTGGATAAAAACACTCCACAGCTGCTCAAACTCTACAAAGAGAGGAAGACTGGAGCTTTTGGTGAAAAGATGGCAGATCTGTCGATGGCGTATGACGAGCAGGTAAGGGTGCTATTAATATGTTTACTGAAGGGTGGAAGTAACTACAATAATAATGACTGAACTGATGAAACAACTATCAAATTAAATGGTCAGTTTAATACAATTAAATGTTGCATCAAATAAAATCAATGAAATAAAATGGTCAAATCATACATTCAATATTTTAGTTAAAAACCTCTCTCTGTGTAAAAGGACAAGAATGACATCAGTGCAACTACAACAGCAGCCCTGGCTGGGCTGCCACTGTACCTAAAGACTCATCAGTGATCTTCAAGAGTTGCAAGGTAACATTAACTTCTCATTCTCACTCAGCCTTCATTAATCATCATCTCTTGTTTGCACTGATGAGCCACTGATTTATACAAACTTGATGACTTTAGACTCGACAAAATTCGGAAAGACTTGCAACCTTCTTCCAAACCGAAAGATGAATAAAAATGTTGGAAGAATCTTCTTGTCTTTTTAGTGTACCACAACTAATACATTAGAGTTTGGTGAAGAGTGTTTTTTGACTTGTAAGGACTCGTCAAACGCCAATGCCAACTTGCGCAAGCCTAGTCTGTGCAATTACAATTTGCTTCTGTTTAATCGGAATGTGTATAAAACCAGTCACTTTTGATTTGATGAGAGGAAATTGAAAGAATGAGGCAGCCTGTAAACGCTGCCGATATGCATTTATGAAGTAGTTCACATATAAGACATGCATAAAGCTGGGTTGTGATTTGTCAAACGTACATCTCTTGTAAATAGCTGGTTTACCTATTCAACATAATACATCGGCATGTGGAAATCGTCAGGAATTTTCATACAATCTTTTAGGGCTGGGCGATAAATCGATTTAATCGATTAATTCGAATGTGTGCTTTAAGGCGATGTGTTTTATTGAAAATCGAGAAAATCGCCCCCACCCCTCCCCCCCGTTGGGTTCCCGTAGTAGAGTGCGCGCGCATTGTTTACAAACTAAAACAATGGCGGCCAGCAGCTTCACTGCTGGCCGCCGCCGCCGCCACCTCACAACAACAACCCAGCATTTTGGAGACATTCACCAACTGTACTCCGCATGAGAAGAAGAGTGCCCGGTGGAAAGCCATCACGGATGCAGTCGCGATGTATATCGCAAAAGATATGGTGCCCATATACACCGTGGAAAAGCCGGGGTTTATTCACCGTCTCAAAGCTTTGGACCCCAGGTACGTGCTACCAAGCCGTAAACATTTTTCTGACGTTGCCTTGCCTCGGCTGTACAATAGTACACGCCAAAGGATCTCTGCGGAGCTGGAGGGGATGTCATTCTACTCCGCAACAACTGACCTGTGGTCCAGCAGGTTGACCCAGACACCGATCCACTTGACTGGTGGAAGCGTCACCAACTTAACTTTCCAAGGCTAAGTACTTTAGCAAAGAAATACCTCTCTGTGCCAGCTACAAGTGCCCCCTCTGAGAGGCTTTTCAGTGTGTGGGAGGGCATTGTTACATGCCACCGTGCATGCCTGAAGCCAGAGGTAGTAGACAGGCTTGTCTTCCTGGCAAAAAATATTTAGAAAAAACATGCACTACTGTTTAATACTGTTGGTTATGTTGTGAATGCACTTGATTTTGTTTACATGCACTTATTTACTGTGCAAAATATGTTATGTTGATGTTAGATCAGATGTTGCACTTTTGAAAATGTGAATGTTAAAGGGTCATATACATTTTATTTCATGCTGTGTTTGTATCAGTGTATTCAGTTAGAAAAGCTTACTGTAAAAAGTTACATTTGCACAGTTGTTAACAATGGAAGGCTACTATTTAATGCCATTTAATGTTATGTTTAATTTAATTTTATATTTAAATGATTCAGGCAAACAAAAGAGTGACCAAATACTTTTTGTATACTACAGGCACCTTTCTACAATGTTCAGGTTTTGTTTGCACTTTATTTTTATCAACCTACTTGGGAAAATCATCACAAAATAAAAGAAAAAATTGTTTTCAACAGCTTCTGTCATCTGCAAAAAAATTTGGGGGAAAAAAATCGATTTAAATCGTGAATCGGATTTTTTGTAAAAAAATCGGAGATTTTTTTTTTAGGCCATATCGCCCAGCCCTACAATCTTTGTACAATTGATAGATAAGGGCTGTAGAAAAAGCTTTTTTGACATCTGCATTGTAAAGAAGACTGCGAATATTATCCACCGTTTCTGGGGGGGGGGGGGGGGGCCTTGTCTTGTCAGCACTAGAGGCTGCGAGCTTTCGCGAAGAACCGTGTCAATCACTGCGAGGCACAGCTGACAGGGTCAACTGATCTGTTATGCGGTATGTGCACTTTCCAGGCGGACCCACGGGATGCGCCTAGGGAAGCTTAAGAACAGCGTCGCCATTCACAGGACTACCAATGACCTCCGAACCTTATCGGTGTTCCTAGAGGACTCCATTTATCCTCTGAATACACACAGCAAGGTGGGTGTTTAGTTTTTACCTGAAGTCAGCAAAAGCAAGGGAGTTGTTTTTTGGATGAATAACAACAGTATTTCAGTCTTTCATCAAGCAGCATATTGCTGACCGTGCAGTTTCCCGGGGTAAATACTTACATCATTTTTACTTACGTAATACTTGACATCTGATCTTTTTCTTTTAACTTAAGTTCATGAAATTGACATGGGTGGAGATTCAGCCTTGCATTCCAAAGTGCATGGAAAATAGAGCTCATTACCGAGTCATGTCATGTCATCTGCTCAGTGTGATGCAGCTGGAATGCATGCAGCAATGAAAACAACCTTGTTTACTGACAGAAAAATGCATTCTAAATAGCCCCCCCCCCCTACTGTACAACCCAGTTTGTGGGTTTACAGTTACATTTAAGTGGGTCAACATAAAAAATTAATAAATAAATAAAAAGTTTGGGAACTCAAGTTACCAAAGGCTTAAAGCGACACACAGGCAGAGGAGGAAGGCAAACAGCTTACTCCCCTATCTTTCTCCACTCTCTCCCACACTGGATTAAAGGCAGATAGGGAAGTTGGGCATGGAAATGGAATGATTTATTTAAGACAGGTCGCTCCACCGGGAGTAAGCACTGTCCCTGGGGATACCCTATTCTCTGTACACTGCTCTCTCTCTCTTGCTCTCTCTTCATCTCTTTGAGTTCGTGCAGCTTAAATGCGCCTCTGATCGAAATGGAGCAGATGCACATTTACGAACACTTAATTTGGGCGGATCATGAGATGATATTCTGCATAATCTGTGTGGCATCATGGCGCTAGAGGGAAACATTTTTTTAACCCAGGTATGTTTATGTTTCCTTCCCAGGACAGAAAGGGCCACACGCACCCAGCGACCATGTTATACATATTGTACACAACAGTTAACGGACTCAAACTTGCAGTATCAGTTGCATCCAAATTTCCAGGGGGCAATGATTTAAATGGAAAACACGTAGTAATTCTGCATACAAGAGATTATTTCCATAATTACACTCAGTACATCTTTCATTGTCAGTCCCATTCACTGCCAGGTACGAGTCCTTGATGACAAATGCAAACTTAAAACATTAAATATTCAACTTGACTTACTTCAAAGCTCTTAATGCTGCTGAATGCTGCACCTCTACAGACTCAATTTTTCATTTTTATTTCGTCACAAACGACCTTTAAGCAGACGAGCGAATATGTGTTATAGTCCCACCAGAAGTGGGGCCTTTGGCATTGTTATCGCTCATTCTTAATTGTATTACAGATTTTGTGGAAGTTGCAGACACAGCTGTTAATTGGTTTCATATCTCAGCGATGGGTTGTCCTCTGCTTGCTCACTCGCTCCATAACCTCCTTTGGACTATTTAACTGTACGAGTGGGGTTTCTGTATATACGTGCAAATCCTGGGGGATTCAAGTAACTTTTTGAATGATGTCTTAAATCTTATAAGAAGGACAGTTCTCTTGCACAAGCACATTAGCAGATATTTGTTTTATTTTTGCTTCTGGTTTGAATTTTGGACACCAAGTCAAAACAGTTTTCATGGATTGGTAACTCAAACTCAAAACTTGAAATCAAAGAATTTGCGTGGAAATACAACTCATCATGCCAACATAGGGAAATGACATGGCCGTACGAAGTGGCTCCCGGTACTACTGCGTGGTACTACACCGTTTACTCCTGGGAAGTGAAGAAGAGTTTTGTTGCAACATCAGTGTATCCAGCCTCCATCAGCAAAAGTGAAGAGCAGTAAATACTAGGGGTGGGAATCGCCAGAGATCTCGCGATACGATATCGCGATACTTGGGTCACGATATGATATCACGATACTTCGACATATCACGATACTGCGATATATCACGATACTTTCACATTCTGAGTATTGTGATAACATATATTGCGATTTATTACTTTTTTCAACTTCAAATGATGTCCCCAAAGGAAAACTGTGTCAACATGTTATATCTGATAAGATAAAGTTTTCAGTCTGTTCATCTCACTTCAATCATTTTCATTGCAGCAGAATAGGATTGTCAAGCAGACAGACTGACCAACAATGTCATAAATGTTGCATGAACCTGACAAACTGAACTGTTTGTATTACTACGTAGTCCAACTGAACTAAATGCAAACGTGTGGACTCAGCATATGAACTCTTAACTTATATAAGTAGGATATTAGAGTTATATAACTCAGTATAACTTGCGATGCGTGGACGTCGAGGGCAGAGAGACAGTTATGCGCTGCACTCTCATCATGAGCCGGCTACTGTTGGCAGATTTAACCCCGTTGTGAGGCCAGATGTCTCCATCTTTGTGTTGACCAACTTCCTACCAATCACGCTGACCCAGGACCTTTGCTGACCTCACCAGAAAACAGCTCAGCACCATCTAGTGGACTGTAACAGTAGAAAACTATAAATGCCAGAGAAATGTACTTGATTTTAAAATAGATTTATTCATTACAACTAACATCATTAAGTTATTCTTTGACTTTGAACAATGATGGAACTATACCTGAGTGACCCATCTTCTGGGGTGTCTTCTTAGCAACACATAAGCATAAAAAACAAGAACTGCTCCTTAATGTTATGTAGTATTGTTACTTACATCTTGTATTGTTACTTACATCTTGTATTGTTACTTACATCTTGCAAAAGAGATTTTTAATCTCAATGGGACTACCTGGTTAAATAAAGGTTTTTAATTATTGTTATTATTTTATTTATTTATTTTTTTTATTCAAATGTATTCGATTCGTCATGCGTACCGAACCGTGAGCCTCGTACCGAACGGTTCAATACGAATATGCGTATCGTTACACCCCTGGCCTGTAAAGACCCGCTGCAGAATGACATGCTAAACTCAGTTCGCAGAGCCCCGAAGCCCCGCCCCCCAGTGCTGCAAGCGGCGCTGTTCAAATTGCACCGGATTCGACACGGCATTCCCTCGGGTCCCGAACAATACACCCGCCAAGTGTGAAGTAAATCAGATGAACGGTTCTTGAAATATATTATAAGGACATAACCACAGACGCGCTTGCTTTCTAGCTGCAGAGGCTGTCGGTGGCCACAGCAGCATTATACTGTAAATAAAAATAAAAAGATCAACATTGTCACTTGAGTGACTTGAGTGTTGAGGATTTTCAAAACAAAAACAAAGAATTGTAGGCAGAAACTACTGCACATGCCACAACCACTGGAGCTGCCAAACTGCAAGACTTAACACAGTGGGATTTAATTGCTCTCTCTCATGCACAACATTTCCTTGGCTGTAATGTGAAACTCAAAGCTTTGCAACGAGTAATTACCAAAGCACACACTGCGCGCAGATTGCCGGTAGGGTTTTACATGTAGATAATGTCCTTTTTGAAATATGTCAAGGACCGCCAGGAGGTAAAAGAAATAATGAAAAAATAAAAACAGCAGACAAACTAATTAATTGACTGTAAACAACAGGCATTTTACGAAACATTCAGAAATTAGGGGGAATAAATTGTGTTGTCAACAAGCTCCTATAAGACAGTGAAGTGGTGGCCACCCACTGAAGCTACCGCCAGAGACTAAAAGTGCAGCTTTAATCACATTTAGGCTTGAACTTTGTCAAAAAAAAGTAAACATGAAGTAGTGCTTATCAACACCGCAGTTTTAATACTTGAAACACATTTGATTCAGAAATATTTTCTTGAAAGGGGAGGCAGATTTCTTCATTAAAGAAAATCTTTGCCCTTTCTCTTTGAAACATGAATGCATAATCACTGTGTGCAGGGCAACTTTAGTTACAGTTTTTCATTTTTTTTTTTTTTATGCAAGGAAGACGTGCCGAGAAGATGTAGCTTCAGTCTTTTCCCCTGAGCCGGAGAGCTGCTTCCCTGTAACTGTTAGGGAATAAGATCTCATCTTAAAGCCTTTTGTGGGGTTTTTCTTCATTTTATTGATTCACTTTTCCAAAGTTTTTCAGTCAGAACTGACCCGAAAGGTTCACGCGAGGTCGGGCTCTCGGACTCCTCTCAGGTTTAATCACATTTCAAATTGATTGTGTTTGTTTCGGTTTTTTTCTTCTAAAATCAGAGAGCGTGAAACAATGTGATGTGCTCATCTGTCCTCTACCTCCAGCCCTGCCAACACGGTCTGTGACATTAAGGTGCTTCTCAGATGAGAGCTGGGCAATTCATCAAGTCTTATTTTCAATTATGAAATCAGGATAATCAAGATAAAATTATTATTGTGCCGTACTCCTTTGTGCAATGATGCTCTTGTTTTTTTGGTGTTGGTGTTTTTGTCGCACCCCTTTCCTTCACAGCAGCATGCTTACGCCCCACTCGACAATGAGTAATCATGGTAATAATAGTTATATTGACAAGAATAATAGTATCATCGTAAATGTAAAAGAAATAAAAAAAGTTCATTAAAAATGTAATAAAATTTAAAAAATCGCACAATCGAGCAGCCCTATTAAAATGCATATTAACTCTGGAAAACAGACACTGACAAAGTATCAATGAAATTAGCATCGGGAGAATTCACACAGATCACCAGGATGTATGACACTACTTTAAGGTTATTATCAGCTGCGACAAGATATCCATTGCTTTTGTTTAACATGAGCAGGGTAAGAGCCTGCTGAGGTATTGCTGAGGTTTGACAGTGAAAGGTATGAAGAATCTATAGCAGCATCTGACTCACATACACAGAAAAGATCTGTTTCAAGCTCATCAAATGGTAAATTGGGTTAGACTCCGTTTAAACAACATCCACCTGCAGTCCATGTGGGTTTGGGCCAGATTACTTGGAACCAATCGAAACTCCAACCATCTATGTCCAACTACGCCCCCGAAAAAAGTGTGAGTCAACTGCAGTGTCTAACACACAGCTGCTCTCCCACATCCAAGAGCACCAGCAGACCACATCACCATACGACTGCCTCGCAGCCTGCTGACTCATGGCTGCAGAGCCTGTTGAGCTGCAGCAGTGAGGGGCACAAATAGTGCGACAATGCCAGCTTGTACTTAACAGATGACAGTTAATATCATAATGAGTACGGCTGGTTTGAAATGATATGACGATAGTGTTGGCAGTATGACATTTTAGTTTCAATACATCCTACCATACTGTTTTTAAAGACCTTTCTTTTAGGAATGTAACTTGTTTTTTTCAAAACAGGTTTGTATTTAACAAAAAAAAGCAAGAGTTCTCAAACGTGAAAAGTTGTCTACAAAAGCAAAAACACTGGAATATAAATGTGTTCACATTATTTAGAATTAACGATTGTGAAACGACAGCATCTCAACAATGAATATATAAACACGATGAGATATCTAGGCATACACTCGATACTCAGTTTGTAGAAAAAAAACATATCACGGTTTATAATCCATATGATGAAAATTCAACACGTATGGAGATGAAAGCTTCCAATATAAATATAGATAGTATGTAATAAGTAGAGCTAGACCAGCGCCATGTTAATATATCGGTCGATTATTGGACAGATATCTGTACTGCTGCATTATGTGTTTAATAAGTGATTTTGTTATCTAAAAAAATAATGATAAACGTGGCCGATATACAGCTATCAGATTGTTTTAACTCACAACTATCGGTAGGATGAGCCTTAAAAATCCAGTCACTCTATGTTAACGAGGTGGTGAAATTGGTGTGTTGGATATTTCGTGAGCTCTGTTGCACTGGCCACAGCTGGAAACCTCCAGCTGAAGAGAGAAAACATGAATGGTAGGATAAAACCTCACCTAATTCGTCACAGCTTGAGACCAGCAAGGTAAAACTGTGTTGCTCTAACAGGTCACTCCTTGTAAAATGTTTCCCCAAGTGCAGTGTGTGAAAAAGTAGATCTCTCACAGATAGCACTTCACAGTTCTGGGGGTATACACAGTGGCATCCTCATTATCTGCTGCGGCGTAGCCCTTATCTCTCTGAGTCATGTGGATGCAGGTATATTCCATTCGGACTTCTTAACGAGGTAAAAGAAAAGAAAGAAATGCTGGTGCTTTATAAAAGTGTTGTTTACAACAACATATTCGTCCAAACCTCTTTCTGTAAATGGATGGAACAGAAAATTAAAGTTTTAGGATCATTCTCAAAGAGCTGACTTAATGTGGCAAACGGTCCAGTAGCCTACTGTTATTTTCGTCATTGAATGAATATTACTTATATTTTCAATGAACTCATCAATTGTTCAGCAGTCACATTGGAGAAGCTGGAACCAGGGGATGATTTGTATTTTTTTTTGTTGAAATAAAATTGATTGTCAATATTTTCTGTCAATATTGATCAACTAATTAATTAACAAGTTTAATAATTATTATTAAATGCAGCTATACAGACATATATAGACATAATGATAAAATAAAGGAATTCTGCAGTGCATGACTTCCATCCAGTGTCAACGCTCAGGTCCAATGCAGAGAGTCGTGTGCCCTTAATACAGAGGACGAAAGAAAGCACAGAGGTGGGGAATGGATGGGTAGTTGTTCCCGTCTCATCACCATCCAACAGTTATGGCCTTGTTGTATTATTTAGAACCATAATAATGTGTCTTTACAGCGGTGTTATCGATATTCTTAAAAATAACAATCTATCAAACGACTGTGATAAGAGTGTGAAAGGGGTCGCTCATAGTCGTGAACCTGCAGAGAATTATCTCGCAAATTTGCAGCGCCCCTCGGCTTGATGGAGCTTTTATGGAGAGTTTCAGCTCATTGGTCGCTCTCACTGCTCTCACAGCGGCGCTTTTGTCCACCGTACACAGGTCGTGTCGTGCCGAAACGGTAGAAAGACACAGTTAGTTGAGTAGCTGGTGAACACAGTGGAGCATTTAGCAGCTAAAGAGACAGTTTCCCCTCAGGAGTTGGTAAAGTCGGCAAACAGAGCTACCTGACCAATCACCATTGGTCCAAATGAATGAATAAACAAGTAGGCGGTCACGAAAATGACGTTTTTGACTTATCGTACAATATGCTCTGAAAGGACATGGCCTGAATCATTTTTGCTGACGTCGATGTTGCCCCATACCTGTGTTTGTTTACATGGGAAAGTCACCAACATTCATGCTAACATGATGCCAGATCTTCCATTATAAAGACTTGTGCACAGCACCTAAGCCTTTTTCTTCACAGTGCCGAGGGCGACTGAACAAAATCCCCAAAGACCGTCTGCTCTCTATGTCGGAGCCTTGCCGTGGGCGGGGCTCAGATTCGTGGCCAAAAGGCGTTTTTCGCGACAGCTATACTGACAAGCCAGAAAGTTTGGACGAATAAGTTCAAATGGACTTGGTTTCAAAGCCGCACTCCACAGCTCTGTTGTGGGAACATTTGAGGTTTAAGCAGAATGAGGGAAGAGTATTGTTGTTCATTATATGTAACATATAGCTAATATGTTGTATAAAGTAGTTATCGGGACAGAGTTCCGAACAAGATTGTCAAACATGATAAAATGTCAATGTTTTGTTCACAACTTGTTTCTGCTGCCCCCAAGTGGCCAAAAGAATTGCAGGTTCAACCAAATGATTTAGTTGCCATAACAGCAATATTTCCCCAACCTTATCCACATCATGTGCAGATATTGGAAACATATTCCTAAATGTTGGCATTCGTGGGTTTGAAAACAAACATGACCAAGAATAGCTTTTCTTCCGATGATTCTTCAACCAAAGGATCTCAGTGTACACCCTTCAATAAATACTTAGTTCTTCTTCATGCAGTTAAAGATATACGTACATGGAGAAGGTCGCTTAAGTACAGGCTAATATACTACAATTGAGACACATTGACTGGCAATGCAACCAGTAATGTACCCAGTGGTGGGTCCAGCAGAACTGAAGGGGTTAAGTGCTACTTCCTTCAGATAGACACACACAAAACATAATCCCCCCAAAATACACACTCGGGGTAAATACTATGTGGGAACCATCTGCCCCGAAATAGAATCTAATTTGATGCAATCTCTCGAGTGCCAATCAGTCTTAAGAGCAAAGTGCCTGCACAGAGCAGACTGAGTTTTCTGTTAACATCAAACCTCTTCTCATTCCATACGACGGGTTTCCTACCACTTGCTGAGTTTCCAATCTTTGCACTCTACCGCTACGCTAAGTGAGTGCTCCCTGGCCAGGAAAAGAAGCCTGTAGGGTGTGTGTGTGTGTGTGTGTGTGTGTGTCTGTGTGTCTGTGTGTGCGCATCAAGGGTGAATTTGTTTGTCTTGCACATGAGGGAGCATGCTCGCTTTCTAAAAAGCTCTCACAGTTTAATGGAATTGTG
Organism: Melanostigma gelatinosum; assembly: GCF_949748355.1. Taxonomy (NCBI): domain Eukaryota; kingdom Metazoa; phylum Chordata; class Actinopteri; order Perciformes; family Zoarcidae; genus Melanostigma; species Melanostigma gelatinosum. The sequence goes on from NC_136635.1 coordinate 29,700,360, forward strand.
TGCGGTGAATGTGAGACAAGACCAAGAAATGAGCCATGAGCAACCCCACGGGTATCGCTTTTCCTTTCACCGAGCTTTGTGTGCAGAGAACACCACATATGAACACCGATCACTGCTTTTGTGAAATGGCAGTGAAGCGGGAGCCTGCTCTTTTACCCTCAAAAGAAAAGAAAAAACAATCTACAGCATATGTGCTGTAAATTGGGTATCATTATTATGATAAGGCGATAGGGCCAAAGTCTTCCATCTCCATATAAGTCATTTCATATATCTTGATCACAAAAAATGTCGAATCCCTGTGTGAGTAATGGAGCGATGCACTGATCTATCGGCCCCAAATTGCAACCGGCCCAGACAGGAACGTAACAGCCACACATAGACACACACACACACACACACACACACACACACACACACATGTCGTCAGTGCTGAAGTTATTCGCGGTTGAAGAAAACATAAAGTTTGTAATTTTTCACAACTGCAAGTCTAAAATAAGCCTTGGAGGAACAACCTGAAATACATTTGGAACAACTAACTTAATCATAAACTTACATTGTTTTTCAATCTGCTCAAGAGTAATCGCAGCTCCAATGCCAACAGCTAACGTTAGCCGAGGTTGCATGGACCTGCATTACGATGCGTTCAAGCTCAAATCAGTAAAAAACAAAACAAATGTAGTGGGTGAAAGGAAATTATAACGGCATCATGATGAGTTCAAATGTAATCTTGTCAAATTGAGTTTTTGGCGGGAAACTTGAATGAATCCAGTTGTTTGAATAAGGTTTTCATACAATAGAAATAGAAATTAGAGAGGGAAATATGTTTACTTCCTAACACTAGCTCGAGGCAGCTTAAAATATATAATTGAAACTACTAACACTGAACAATTTCTTTCTTGAATTTTGTGTTTTCAAACAAAATTACCACCATAGATGACTATAACAACTTACAAGGATAACAATTGAGAATGTTTGATGGTTTACATTGACTTCGGGACGGTGGCAAAGAAAAACAACAGGTCAGTTTTGAGGCCTTGCTGTCAATTATGGTTCTTAGAAAGAAGTAAAAGAACTTTAAAAAAAACAAATCTGATAATTGCAATCGGTGCATCTCTTAGTTGACAATGAAAAGTACTGAGTACTTTCGTATTTAATTGAAGAAATTGAGTGCAAAATAAAGACAGCAGTTTAAAGTGATGATACAGAGAAAAAATGTAAACACAGCAAATAAATATTTCCAGCTGTACACTGACTATATTTACATGCTTGCACACAAAGACAGAGTAATCAGATTACAACAATAGTCTGATTGAATGACAGTGGGGTGTTCCCATCGAGTTAGTTGGCGTTTGTTGTTGTCAATGTAGACAACGTAATTGTGTATAATGATATCTGGATAATTTAATATTTTTAATTTAATAATTCACTGTTTGATTATATAAGGTAACACCTTTAATTACGATGCTAAGAGGCATCATGTACAGTGTTCATGTCTGGATAGTACCATATTAGGCACCACCTCATATACTGGAAAAATCTATCCAGAGACACTTATGTTGTGAAGAACTTATGACGGTGATTTCTGGATCTGCTTGATGCTGATGAAGAGCCAACTGATGAAATCAAAGCATATTATGATGCATCTAGCTGACGTTGTGATTAGTTTTAGGTTGAATCAGAAAAAAGGCCGTCTTTGTACAGCCAGCACAAAGAAATCCACAGGGGAACAGGAAGGAAGTCATTTCTCCACTGACAATCACAGACAATCACAGACTCGCCCCAGTGTTCAAGAACTCATGGGCGAGACATTTATATTCTTTTATGCCCACCTTTGATCGAAAGTAATGAGTTAATGCCCCCTTTCTCTCCAGGTTGTTCAGTCGTTTTGGGTGACAAAGGAAATCACAAAATGAAGAAGAAGTGCGTCTGCCAGGTCGAGGAGGAAGTGGGTGTACCACAAAATTAAATTACTAAATTTAAATAAATCAGTTCATCACAAAATAACTCCTGAACGTCACTGAATATATCTCAAAAGCGATGATATCTGCCGGAGTCTCCTTTTTCATGCAAATATCTGCAGGGACAATAGTAATTGCGGCTTCGCTAATGGCTTAATCAACACCCCTTTTGGGCGGCATTACTGTGAGAGAAGTGATGACAGTTACACAGAAATTACACAGTCAACTGGAAAACCCTCAGAAAGCTACAGGACCCTGAAAATACAGGAAGCTGAAGATAAAAATAAAAAAAAAACAGAAAAGTTTGGAGCAACATATTCAAAAACATAATTACAAGTACCATTACATTACTCTCCTCAAAAACGTGTTCATGAACACAAAGGGGGAAACCTTACTTGCATCTCAAAATACGTAATTTTAAGTATTCAACACAGTGAATCAGGTGCTGTGGAATTGAGCAAAAATAATTATTCATTATATTCATTCAAATCTCTGTTTCAACATTCAAAAGGTGCTAAATTCAAAATTCTTAGCATATCCAGTGCGTCCACACGGCTCTCAACCGTCAGCTCGTAGCTAACAGCGCAAACGACGGCAACAGTGCAGACAGAGCAGTGTTTGCCTGAGTGGGAACTGGAGGGTGGGGAGGGTGGGTGCTGTGCTTCCGCAACAATGTCGGGACGGCGTTATCAGTTTCAACCACCATTAAAACACGGTGCAGAGCGGTGGACAAAAGCCAGCTATCGTGGGGCACGCTCACATGCACTAAAAGACCGCAAGGCCGGCCCGGCTGTGGCAACAAAGCACAGAGAAGCTCGGATAACAACACACACAGGAAGTGACTTCATCGTCTGCTCGAGTTGACATTACTCTTCTATATCTTTACATTGCAAATGCTTGTTTGCTGCCATATTATTGCTCTGAATTTATATAAGACAGACCACAATTTCACATTTCCTCCTGTCTATTATTCATTTTTCTTTTTAAAAACTGTAATAATAAGCCTCCAGAAACTCCAGACTTGTGTTTCATCTCCCATTTATTATATGGAAAGTGGGGCTGGGCAACATATTGATATTGTGACACGAGACTAGATTTTGGATATTGCAGCATAAGAGATCTCTTTTCCAGTTTTTAAAGTCTGTATTACTGTAAAGTATCAGACTGTTCAAGCTGTTCCTTGACCCTCATCATAATAGCCACGTTACGGATGATAATTTATCAAAAATATTATGTGACAGCACCAATAATCAGCCCTACAATGTTGAGGTATTTGGTTAAAATATTGTGATATCTGATTTTCTCCTCATCGCCCAGCCCCTGATGGAAACTCACATTTAGTCACATCTCCTAGTTGAGTAAACTTGGCGCATATCTTGCAAAACCTGAATGATCATGCATGAATATCAAAGAGCAGTGTAGCAGCATGCAATCACACAAGAGTGTTGTGATGCATATCGCTAAATGGACGTAAGATTCAAATTCAACAGAATCGAATCATTTTAATCATCTGTTGCATTAAAATGTTTGCGCACCAACGTCTACGAATACAATGCAACGCTGCTCTCGCCAGTAAGGAAGCAGCGATGCTGTCTGCTCTCGCTTCAACAGAGGAAATTAAAGTATACAATCTAATAACGAATCTACTCGAACGGAGAGAGTCTGCCACCAAGTGCATCGATCTCATTCTACCGCTGTGCTGTCTAAAGACAAGGAGCACTGGCTTGGGAGCACAATTAATTACACCGTGATGTATTTCCAGAGGGAAAAGCTGAAAATAAAGTTTTCTGTGTGAATGCCGGCATTTCTAATTTGTTATGACCTATAGGCATAGAACATTTGGAGATTTCTGCTTCATGGCCACTGAACATTATTCGGAATCAATGTGACTGAGTGTTGATGGCTTTATATACTTTTACTTTGTATAATTCATGACAAAGTTGTCACTGTGTAATGAGGATGAGCATAATGATGATTTTTAAAACTGACATTGCTCCCACACGCGCTGAGCATTTTCCGCGTTATTAATTATGTATTAAAAAAACAACAAAAAAAAGCCGTGTGTTGCATTCATGACAACTGCTAATTGCTGCGTCTCTGGCCTGAAATTCAAGTCATGCTTGTTTACATGCTTGACTGCAGCAAAACATTTTGTGGCGTTCCATTTTCCAGCCTGATGCGATCGATTTGAGATTCATGGTCATAACAAGGGATTCATTCAGAATAGCCGTCATGTCTAAATCATGATGCCAACAATATTTTTAAATCCAATCCACCCATCTACGCCTGCTGGGGCATTGTGGACATCCATGAGAGCTTCATGGGACCACCATGAACCACCTATGAGGACTAGGGATGCGTCATGGTATCGGCACATCATCAGTATCGGCAGATTAAGGCTTTAAAATCGGCCAGAAATAAAAAAAGATTTTTCTCCGATATGACCAATGAGATAATGTATGTGTGAAAGTAACACGAGCCGCTGAAGAAGCTAGTGAAGAAACAAAGATGTCTGCTGAGGTGAAGTTTTTTACAGTTACAACCAGGGATAGCAACTTTGCTATCCTTTTCAAAGAAGAAAATAAAACAAGAAAACATCCAAAATACACATTCAGGTGTTTATTTGACTAAATTGTCTATTAGCGTCAGTGGATTTATCACAATTCACCAAAAGCCAGCATTAAATAATGCCTCATCTCCGGATTTAAAACATTTCAGAGAGCTTGTAATACAAAAAATAATTAACAACTAATTAATAACTTTTTTACCTTTTTCAACTGTCTCCCCATAATATTTGCAAAAATCCATCATGCATCACGAATGAGGACCCGGGTGACCCAACCTGCATTCCGAATTGCATACTTCTGCAGCTGCCAACACAAAGTACATACGGTTTCATGAAGTATGCATGAAATTGGGACACAGTACTACTTCATAATGTTACACCCTCAAATTTGGCACAGAAATAGCATGAAAAAGCATGCTGGCTTGCATACTGTCAAATCTATGCAACCAGATGCGGTAGGACATCCTGTTTATTGGGGGGGACATACTGCATTTGAAATACCACGTATTGGGGCATACTATGGTAGTATAGGTATTGGTCCCAGTATTGTAAATCAATGTAAAATGTTTTACCTTCCTGGATAGCAACTCCCTTCCTGGATAGCAACACGTAAATACTGTAAATATTTCCCCACCATAATTACCACGATATCTTAATGATGGAATTAATAAAACCACTGTTTACATCAATTAGGCTTTTTTAACTTGTATTGGATAGAACAGCCAAAGAGACAAGAAAAGGGGAGAGACAGGTAGGGCTGGGTAATATCGACCAAAAAGCATATCTCTGTATTTTTAGGCTGAATGGCAACATATATAAATATACCAACCGTAATCTACACTGCACATTTACTACCACAAAGCTTTACAGCAAATGTCTCCCCCCTTCTTCCCGTTTTGATGCATTACAACCTTGAATTGGAACCTTGAAAACCCCACGAAAAATCTGCGATACAAACAAGTTCTCCTATAGCTATGACTCACTTCTTTGAAAGCAAAGCATATACTTTTGGCACACGGAGAACACTCACTGCCAGTGAGGAAAGTCAAGAGGCCTTCGAAGTCATCAAGTGAGGTCGGTGACGAGCGCAACTTCATGAATCACAGCCGCAGCCGGTTTCCTTTAACTTCATGTGAGCTTCATTTCACATGTAATGCATCTTTTTTGCACAGTTGCATTACTTTTAAAAGTAAACAGAAACGCCAGTGGAGAGATGAACTGACTCTCATGGTATCAAGTCGTGGGAAAAACAATTGCCGTCAGTTAAAATAATTCACAATCAGAGTTGGGCCTGTTGAGAGATTTGGACCTTAGCAGTATGTGGAAATTGATTTTCTGTTTTCAAATTAAAATCTATGAATGCCACATTGATGAGGTATATAGATGAGGTAAGTATGTTCCCACTTAACTATAAAATGGAACTTTGTGTGAGAGAGAAAGTGTTTTTTGTGGCATCAAGTGAGAGGTTTTAACAGCATTCTGGCTCACCATTGATTGAATAAATGACTTTCCCCTTAATTACACAAATGCTAGGTCACCACGTGTCTTAACTAGTTTAAGTTATCTCATTAACTAAAACATCCAAAGTGTTTTCTCTACCCTTCTGTGGGTTTAAGAGGTCCCCGCTTGATGAATGCGTTGGTGAAATAATGCAGCAATAGTTTGAGAAATGAAATAAAAATTTATATGAAATTAATAGCACAATATTTACACCTGCATCAAATGATTTTGGCCACTTGGGGGCATCAGAAACGGGCTTTATACACAAAATAAATCGCATTTTAAGTTGATGTATAGAGAGTGCACAGATCAACATTAGCATTCATGTCACGTTTTGGTTAACACCGCCTCTGAAGTACAACGTTCACCGCGGGTTTTGGTCTCCACTCATCATTTCTGAGGAATTCACTGATTCAAAGCCACATGATTTATCTCAAAAGCTTTGGAGAATGTATGACAAAGCAACATCAGGAGGTGATGGAATGAAGTAACAGTTGAAGAGTGACTTTCCCACAAAATTTGTATTTTCCCTGTCAAGGAGATAAAACGTCCCAGTCTCCAAACTAAAATCTGTTTCTCTTTTCCACTTCAGCGTGTGTGCCGTCTCAAAGAAATGCCTGCGCGCCACCTCTTGACCTACGCTTTGTAGCTTCCATCTCCTATGAAGCCCTTTAACAAAAATATCAACTTGCATGAGAGTTACTGTAGAGCACAACAAATGCAGCTTTTCCTTTAACTGTATGACTCACCGATTATATTCAGGGGATGGAAAAAGGAGAGGAGTTAGCCTATACTCTTGGTAAATGTTTGAACCAGCGTATGAAGCTTCTTCAAAGTATTCTATTTCATAATGGCATTTCTCTGTGAAGACGCTCCAGCCACTCAACTCTGCATTCCCGTGCTCTGAATTCAGATGTGCACTGTGGGGGCTACTCGGCAAATAATGATGGATCTATTCGACCCTATAGTCTGCCTCTACAATAGGACATCTACAACACTGCTCCCCCCTCCACTTTTCTACAGCTCAGAACAGTGATTGCATGGTCAAGGATGACTTTGTAGAAAACACGCTCATCATCGACTTGCTTATCCTGTCCAACCTTCGCTGGGTTGATTGGATCCTCATCGCCTCCACTTCGTGTGGCTCAGCACAGCTCAGTGTACCATTACATTGGCCGATCCACCTTAAAAAGGTCAGCATACCCTTAAGTGTGCTGAAGTTGTGGCTAACTTTGGGGCTAACTCCCTTCACTTTAGAAGACTTGGAGCCAATATCTCCTCAGGACCACCCACAGAACACGGTCTTCTACAAGTCCCCAAAAATAAATATGGACTGGATGGACCAACTCCCATGAACCCCTCCAACGGCCCTGTGAGGGTAAAGAGCTGGTCCACTGAATGAAAAGTTCGGTTTCATTGCACACATTCCTTGACATTTTAAAACGTGGAAGTGAAGTTATAAGAAGAACACCACGCAGCTATACCCCTAACACAAACCAGAACAAGACACAGCAAAACACAAATAATTAAGATAAGAAACCGACCCAGTTAAATTGGATTGTAGAAACAACATGGCAATAGAATGCGGCACATGTAGGTTCAGTACGATAACGGCAAGTTGCAGAAAATGGCATGTTGGAGAGGTTGGTAGATGTGAAAACCTTTGATGCAGAAAATGTATTCATAGACCATTTGACGGCTGTGTGTTTGGCAGTATGGGTGGCTGAGTGTGTTTATTATAATTTAATCTTCTGTTAAATAAATTTCCATTTTGTTGTTATCTAGAGGTCTTTCATTTGTTGACATGTGTTTCAACATGACGTTATAAGCCCTTTAGTGTTCCACATTCACTCAGTGGAGGCCCAGTCACTGCAAGACAAAAGAAAACTCACTTGTTTGTATGTGTTGTGGCACGAGTGTCACAACACATACAGGTGAATGGAACGGCTGCAGATGGGCTTTATGAAAGACAATACCATGAGGTTGGGCGTCAGGAGGGCGGCAACGAGCAGCGCCGAGACACTGCAGTTGATTGGTTTTAAAAAAAACAGCTGTCTCAAAAGGTGTTTACTCAAAAAGGACCAGAACAAAACAAGACATCTCGTCAAAAGTCCACAACAAAGACAGACTAGCCGTAAGACCCACGACTACGTCATCTCTCAGCGCGACACACTGCAGTGAATGTAAACTAAAAATAAATGACCAGACGTGTATCCGGCTGCATGATTTAAGTGGCAATTTATAAAACTAAGATTTCTAACCCTGAAAATTCGCACATTTTGCACACTCTTCCCACAGTTGTCATATCATAGGAATTCTTTTTAGAAATACATTTTTCCTGAACGGTGGCTAACAGTGCATTAATGGTCAATGTGCTACAGGGCTGTCCTTGAACAAAGACGTTCTTTAGACTCATATGTTGCCGTCGATGAGTTGATTTAACCAACAACAGATCTGAGTTTCTACACGGCAAATTACACAAAAGCATCACTTTAAATCGAGTGTTTACCAGAAATGTGCTCACACTTTTGTTGAAAATAAGTCTTTCAACATGAAAAAAATAATAACAAATGACTATTTGACTGAAGACACTTCGTTGACAAAGACCGAAATGACCGATCAGTTGACTCATCGACTGAAAGGGGGGGGGGGGGGGGCAAGTGCTATAGTTAGCTCTGCTAGTTTTAAAAACTAAAAATGAAGGGTGCAACCAACAATTGTTTGTATTAATCATTAATCTGCAGTTTGTTTTCTTGATTAATCAGGTAATTGTATTTATTGTACATAGAACAGCGCACTGAAATTTACACTTGCCATTTCATACGTGGCTTCTTTTCATGTCTGCAGCCTGAAGAACACTTGTCACGACAGTTTCCTCCTTTAGTTCTGGTCTTCATAACCTACAACAGAGTTGCTGTATAAATTCACACAAAATACTGTCCTTTGTATTGACAGGGAAACCCTTGTCTATGTCTATGAGCTCATTTTTGTCCGTACATATTGCTTCTACATGAGGCCCCTGGTCATTATAAAACAACCTTATATCTATTATAACACCTTTGGGTTAGGGTTCAAACAGTCAGCAGGACTCTACAGGAGGAGGTCACTGCCGTGTCTTTGCAGCTGGTGTTGGGGAATCCAACAAAGACTTGAACAAGGGTTGCTATTAGATATGTTTTAAAACGAACAATAACAATAACAACAATTGTACAGTGTTTTGAATAAAAAAATTTAAAAAAATCTTATTTTGTGTTTGTTCTTTTAACATTATTTCATATATATATTCTTTTATTTGTAGTTATTATATTTATATGAATGCCAAAACAATAGTTAATCAATATAAACTATACATAGGTTTATTATTCAACTGCTCAGCGCCTTAATCCCGGTAAATGTGATCTAATCCCTCTGATGAGCATTGTGAATAGCAGAGCCGTGATAATCCGTCCTCCACATGTTGGAGTGGATTTAAACTCAAAGAACATTCACTGCCGTTCTCTCCATCTCCTAGTCTGCATCGCTATCAGGGTGATGGTGTTCAGCTCATATGTACGCTACAAAATGGATTCAGGATCCATTAGTTTATTAGGCGCAAAATTACATGATCTCCCCCCCAATCTGAACTCCGTAGCAGCCATTGGGAGATAAATGATGCCCCCCCCCCCCCCCCCCCCCGACCTGTCAATCAATACTCTTATCAGTTCGTCTCCCCCAGGGATTGCAATCACCCATTCACTGCATGCTTTAAATGAATGGAAGTGCACTGGCTAATCCATGCAGCATGTTGGGAGACGGTTAATCTGGTTGAGGAAGATATTCTGAAGTGTTGGAAATGCCTGAAGAGAGATAAAACGCCTCGTAAAGGCTGGATTGACGATATTTACACATATGAGAAGCCGGAGCCAGTGGACATTAGGGAATTGTTGTTCTTGATTCAATTTCTGTTGATCAACCAATCAACCAATCATCTGATTCTTTAAGCACCACTGTACAATGTAAAACAGTACTGAATATGAGGTGCATCCAGATGTGTCCCCCGGTTAATGACCTTTATAAACATGGTACTTCATGGCTGCAGTTACAATTTGAATCTGTACATTCTGAAGGTGGTTGAACTGAAACTTCCAGTGTGGCCTTGGGAGGATGAATTAGGAGTGAAATAGTGAGTCTCTGAAGGTTCCGCTGTACTCCAAATTGGAATCTCTCTTCTCCTTGCTTCATTATCACAACTTTCTCTTTGTGTCTGCTTGGAGGCTAATTAAGGGGGGACAGAGAGAGAGCGAGAGAACAAGACCTGATGGAAATCAAATGAGAAGGACAGGAATGGGAGAATAGAGGAACAATCAGTCGTCTGATGAGCGCTCAGTGCCCTTGATGAACAGCGCCAATGCCTTCCTAGAATGGATGAAAGGCGAGCGAAGAAAGTGCCAGGGACAAACTCCTGGAATTTGATCTTGTAAGAAAGAGGAGTAAGCCGAGTGTAGGAAGAACCGAGAGTAAGTAGAATGAGCGTAATTTACTGGCCTGAGTCTTAATACGTGTCCACCTACTGCCTCACAGGCAGAACCACATGGCAGGAAATCCGCTTGCCAGAATTTAATCTTTCTCCTTTCTTTCCATTCGCGCTGCTACAGCAGGCCTTTAATTACTTACTGTCTGTAAGAGGCCATGGACAGCAAGGTGCCACTACTAATACCGATTCATCTGAAAAACTAGGAATTGCCTTATACATAAAAAGAAAACTTTAAGAAGCCTTCGACCCAGGGTGACGTCATCAGACGTTTTGTCCAATTTATTGACAGTCAACAATTTTCAATTTGCATGATTTAAAAGAAGAAAAACATCAAATCTGAGAAGTTGGAACCCTGCGGAGAACGATTGCTCTTTTTATTCTTTGTTAGAAAAAAATGAAAAACTTCAAAAAGGAGATGAATCAGAAATTCAAACATGACGCAGCATTAAATGAGTTAGACTAAAACCAAAACTACAATTAGTTGATTATTGACAAAGAGGGGGCAGCCCTGCTAATATCAATCAAATATCATTTCAGCTCTGCATGTTTGACTCGGGGAGGTCAGTCAGTCACTTTTAGTTTTCTTTTAAGTCTTTTATGACAAGTGACCTTGCAAAGCGGCTTTTGTCAACATCTCTGCATTGTAATGCATGCTCAGCGACACACAGCCACGACCGCGCCGCCGTGCAGCGTCATTCAAATTGGTCATCTAATCTAATACCAAAGTCCACTTTATTAAATAAACCGCATCTCAAGCCATCTCTGAATGGAATAACGTCTCCAAAGCACAGAAGAAAGTCAGATCACGAGCAGCAGCCGCTCTGTTTGAGGTCACCGGTTTAAATGCACAGTCAGGCCTGCAGGGCGAGGCTATACCTTTACGTTCCCCTCCGACTGGCTGTACATTTCAGAGCATGCGGCCATTTGATTAACATGGAGATGAATGTGCCGGTTTGTCTTCTCTTCTCCCGAGCACTCCCAGATGAAAAAACACAATCATGCCAAAAGCCACATTTACATTTCAGACTTGAGCTGTAAAGAAGAAAGAGTTATTTGTCTGCGAGGTAGAAGAGAAAGAAAAGAGGGTAAAACAAATAGGGACTTGAGACAAGGGTGAGTGCTGTTTGAATGGCACTACAGTTTGATTCCTGCATTCGTCCGTCGATGGAAGTTCTATGAAGCTCTTATCCTGAAATCGCTTTGAAACACAATTCTGCAGACACACAATCGCTGGTGAATGAAGTGTTGTCATGGAGACACAAAAATCAGTCGCACTTTGTGATGTAAAAAGCGGGTTTGATATGACGATGCGCTGTCACGTGATGGATGAAGCGCCACGCTTAACACACACACACACACACACACGTAACGATGCAGCAAATAAATGCTGAAGATCGCTTTATCTAAGGAGGGCGGCTTGTTTAAGTCTTAAACTCGAGCTTAAATCCGAACATATACTGCTCATGAAACTGCTAATCTGGTCTGTCACCATGTATTTGCTTTTCCAACACAGAGATTATGATTGCAGCAGTTTGATAGTTTCACGGTACAATAACCATCTCTGAAAATATCACTTTCATGGTATTACACCATTATTATAACTGTTATTACAATGACCCTTAAAGAAATGAGAACAACATTGAAATAAACAGATTTGTACACCTGAAGGCGTGTAACTTTAATATGTTTTATAGCTGAAGCTTGTTTTGTTTACATGTTAGCAGCACTATAGGTTGTTAAATGAACTTCTAAATAAAAACGATCATCAGCTTTGAGCTCAGGTGAGCGGGAGCCCAGCCAGACTGCTCCCGTCTGTCCTTTAACTCACACACACTCACTTATTTCAGGTTTTTTGTCAACACCTTGGATAAGCAAATTTACACGGTGATACTGCGGTAAATCGTTTCAACTTTGAATGCGCTTAAACGGAGATCATCTTTGTTCTTCCTCGTATACCAAATAGGAGGAAGAAAATAACACAGCTGGTGCGCAATTTCCTGCCAAGTGTCTTCATCTGTTTGGCAGGTGGACAACCGTCAGATCCGCAGCATCTCTTTACGTAATCACCACCACCATGGAGAGGGGGTTTGGGATAAATGTGTACATGGATGAATCATGCTGCATAGAATGGTAGATATAAGAAACTGTTCGAGCATTTGTTATTTGTTCCAATGTCTGGAACAACACATCAGGTGGTAATGCATTGCTGTTGTTTAACTTCCTACAAGCTCGAAGCAGTTTATAATACAAAATTAAAACAACCAATGCTGATTTTTTTTTTTTTTTTTTTTAAATCAAAGCAAGTATTTTTTTTAAACAGCATCATTCATTTCTTAATCAATTTAATTGTCTCTATTTGTTTATCTATAGTTTGTCATTTTTTATTATATTTATTTTATTTAACGCAATGGTGAGTGGCCGATATGCAAGTTTAGATATCAAAAATGTTATCGGAAACATCTCTGTCCACGTCACGTTTGTTGTAAGTGTAATAAAACCTTTACGGGTAAAAGGCCAATGTTTTATCAATACACAAATCTGCTCTGTCAGCAGTCTCTCATCCACCGCTGCTACGCTTCGCATGAGCGGCGGCGCCAGCTCGACTAATGGCGAACTGTTACAAACCAGCTAAAAGAAAAGCTGTCGTGACATAAATGAGATAGATATAAAGAGATACAAAATGTGAGGCGGTTTTAAAATAAAACGTAATGTTAACCTTGATATGGCACATTGGAGGGAACTAAGAAATACTGACGTCCTGCTAATCAGAAAAATGCTCACATGGGTTGTTTTGCGAGGCAATGACAAACACTGAACAGTATTTTCTCATTCTGTTTGCAGCTCAAATGGACCAGAGACAGGAGCCAAAGTGTCCCAATTTCAGATGTTTAAAACTAATCCAAAGGGCACTTTGTGTGAATTGTAATTTGACATCACGACAACAATGCTCTTGGGGTCACTGAGGCCCTCAAACCCCTTCCACCAATATGAGATTTAAATTAGTTGCAACACCATTTGATTTGAACAAAAAAAACTTCAGACGGTATCAACTGACCCAGATGCAGGGATGCACAGGATAAATACAAAATTCAAACTGCGAAATTGTAATAATCAACATGTTTACCATCTCATAGCACATAATGAGCATCATTTTTCTGGGAGGAAATGACAGGGTATCAGAGTCAATGACTCCAGGGTTACTTTGCCACAAGCTGAGTTGTCTATTGGTGCATCTAGTCTTTGCACAGTTGACACATAGAGCTCCAGTCCACTCAATGTGCTGATGATTGGACAATTAGGGCTAAAGTTGTGTAATGTGAAGTAGGTGTAACAGAGTTAATGATTCCACTTGCCATCACTGGCCATTGGTTGCTAGTATTACTTTAGTATTTAAGTTATTGCTAATCCTTATCATTTTCATATTATTTCCTTGTTTAAATATCATTTACAACGTATCATTAGTTCCCCATGGAGACAAGTGGGTTGTGTGTAACAGCGCCCTCTGCTGGCTGCTTGCAGACTCTAGTGGTGCGCCCAGCTTTCATGAACTAGTCTGAAGCAAGCTGTTTTCATGGTAGGTTGACCTGTGACAAGCTCCGTTGTGAAACATCTCATTCGATGTCTGATGTACATATATACACACATATATATATATATATATATATATATATATATAGAGAGAGAGAGATATATAGAGATGTCTAGAAGTCCATTTTTGTTCGTATAATTGTTTTAATTTATAATTTCTAGAGCAAATGGTTTTAACTGATTTAGCATTTAGCATTTAGCATGAGTAACATGCTAACCACAGTTAGCTTAAGTATTTGTCCCTTTTAATTTCACAGTGTTCCGGAGCTTGTGACCACAACGTTGTCCATGAGAGTCACTGAAGCTGTTCTGTCTTTTACCAGCTATATTCTGTCCGATGAATAAACGTCTGGTTGGAGCCATCAAAAGATATCGTGTCCTGAATTAAACACAACGCAACGGAGAGTACGCAACTGCTACACAGGCATAAGGCTCAGTATGTCTACTTGTTCATCGATACACCACTGTGTCATCACATCGAAGCTGTAAATATTCTCTATTTTCAAAGTCAGCTCCATGCTGAGGTAATGGGAATGTTTGCAATCTATTGCCTCAATTTCTCTCGGGAGTCCAAGTCTCGACACACTCAATATGCACCAGTTACTTTCATTCATGATTGGGTAACTGTGGCCTAACTACGATCCACAGGAACCGCAGGAAATACAATAAAGATACGTATTATCTCTCGGATGGTGTAGAAATATTTCATTATAGACTCTTTGGGTCTCTAAACACTGCACTTCTCCTCATTTTCATTTAGCAGTGTTTCTGCTGTGTGTCGGATTCATTGAACAAATAGGAAATTCAATACAATCCTACATATACAGTATGTCATGCATTTATTGTCCCCAACCATTGTTGCTCCATGTGCTCACAGAGAAAGTCGAAAGCTCACATTGAAACCTCCGGCCATCATCAGTGACATACTAAATGAGGTCACATCACACAAACAGCGGCAGATTTGTGTGTATGAAGCGATTGGTACGGCCTTAAACTGCACGTTAACTATTAGATCACAGTAAATGATGTAAGGTACTACAAAGCTACTGATAGAAGTCCAGCTGTGCAATATCTACCTTGCAGACTCACCTTATCAAACTGAATTTAGCCCGGTGTGTCTGACCAGCAGTACAGCAATTACAAAACTGACACAGCGCACCGATCGGATACCAGCTGTACGCCTCGCTGTGTGGAAGTGACTGATGGGATCATTCTTTTATGTGTCAGGTACCTAAACATTGCTTTCCAAACTGTGTAAAACAAAAAAAACTTTTGGTGCAGCAAAGAATTCCAGAAGTTAATGTATAGAGAATATAAACATAGAACTGAATGGAATAGATCTGCCCCGTTGTCACAGATATGCGATCCAGCTATTTGAGTCAGAATCAGCTGGATATCTTACCATCGGTGCGTTCCTCTGTCGTAGTTACGGATAACTGCATTGCCTTAAGAGTTTTTGGAAACATAAATGTTGTTTGTTATAAATATTCAAGCAGAAGACAACTTTGCTTTCAGAAAGCCATGACTCTAATTTGCATAGCCGACACTTAAAAAAACAGTAAAAAAATGAATCACATGGACCATTTGATATGTGAACAGAAAAAAGGCAATATCAAGCAGTAATATCGGACTTGAGAGCAAAAAATTTTTTCTTTTAGAAACATTGTTAAAACTTATGCTCCTTTAAAAATAAATCCCTTCTCAGTTTTTGTTTTCGTTCCACTTACAAGCCGTGTAGTCCTGTTAGATTGCTCGCCTCTCTCCTCTCATCCAACAAAAACGGAACGGCTGATTGCTTCGGGGCGGACGGAGTCCCACAGAGTCGCTCAATTATTGACTTTGCTAAGTCAACCTTTAATGTACAAATCCCGCTCAGACTCTTGTCCTTGTGGTGGCCGAGGGCCTGCTGAAGGCTCACAGCCCAGCAGACATTAATTCCTCTCCATCTTCACACTCAATTTTGTCTTGAATGTTCCTGCCAATATGGCTGAGCCTTGGAATTAGAAGTGGTAAATTATACAAATAACCTCTGAATAGCATGCCGTGCCCAAATGAAGTGAACCTGCCAACGCGGCGGCGATATGCGGCTGCGGCAAGTGAAATGGAAGGGCAAGTCCAATCATGTACGTACATGTGCTCAGTGAGCAGACTGTGGTGGCATCACGAGGACTGGTGCCCATAACAAGTGAGTATCCACAGTGTCTTGCTAGTTTGTCATATCTTAGTGTCTCCATCCTCACAAAGCAACAATCCAGAGTCTGTGGCAAAATTATTCAAGTCAGCGCTTCTGTTTGACCCCATGACTGATGTGTCAAGACCCAAGTGGTTTGAGATATATCAGAGTAAGAGAAGTCAGATTTTCAAAAAAGGGAAATAAAATGTGGGTCAGGGTTATGAAGTTGCTGTGAATACATATATCACCAGAACGGCTGGCATGAATCAGAATTTGTCAGTAAATTGTCCTTCAGAGTTGCTGAAGAATTGTAAAAGGGACATACTTATTCACTTTTTCAAGATGCATAACTGCTCTCAGGCAGCCGCCTCACGTAGAACAGATTTATTGTGTGAATAAAGAGTATGTTCAAAGTTGATATGACGTGTCAGACTCTGAGCTTGTCACCCCCCCCCCCCCTTTATAGACCCCACCTCACCCCACCACAATCCACCCCAGCTCACTTTATAGAAGTATATTACTTCTATAAAGTGAGTTGGGGTGGATTAATCACAAGCCATGCAATCCACTGGATATGCTGCAGCAGCAGCAGCAGGCTCAGACACATCAGCCATGCAGCAGACTATTATTCATTTGTACAATAAAATCACAAGACCTGCAGGCCAACAATCTCCTCATCAGCGATAAGAGGCACATAATCGTCATGGGTATAAGGTTGACAATGAAGGAGACAACGTAGAACGGGAGCTCGGCAGCTTGGATGCAATTATGATGTGAAGAATAGTCTGGAAATATGTCACATTAACCCATTTCTATTGAGTTTAAACAAGTATATCGCCTGCTGCACACTGAATATGAAGCGTGTGTGGAGAAATTATGAATGGGGCTATTTTTATGTTTTCAGCGAAGCAGATATTAGTTATGATAATGGTCTGTGGCCAAGACAAGAGTTATGTTTGCTCAAGCCTAAGTAGAATTTGACTCTGCATACTGGACCCTGTGCCTACGGTGTAGAATTGTGATGTCAAACGTTATTTATATGTTTCATGGATTTAGGCTGTACGTGCCACGGAGCATATAGTGACACGATAATATCATACAATGTGTTTAAACAAAAACATTAACAATTTAAAAGACATACGAGGCAACAACATGCGTGTTTCCAAAGCAAAGAAAGTGATTGACATTGTTTTGTTCATCCCTTAGGGTCCGCAATCCGCTCCTATCAATTCTTACTGTCATGTGTGTTTTGTGTTACATTTTGTTCTTGAAAATTCAATAAGGTATTGTTTTAAAAAAACATGATTGACAAGTAAACAGAAGAGACGGTAAACAGTAGAACGTATGCAAACTAAAACAGTCGTCAGTCCTCACTGTCCACGCTCCGTCTAAATAATTAGATTGTGCAAAACATGCCTGTTTTCTCATGTCCTCTTACCAAAACAAAGCAGTTTAAGAAATCTATAATTGGCAATATACTGTTATTTTTTTAAAGTAAATTAAACTATTAAATGTCTTGTTTATCTACAAAGTACTATATCACAGAGGCAAAAGTCACAATATTCAGAAAATGTAGTATATTGAATCTTTTATGAAAAAAACAATGGCCTGTTTGAAACAGCACAGTCATTCCACAGAGCTTCACGGTGGGAGGGGATATCCTCAATCAAAAGGGAGATTTTTCTTGTCTAATCTAGGCCAGGAAGTTAAAGAAACCCTGCAGCGTGGAGTGTGTTTTCAGCTGTCACGTGTGCGTAACTGCAGAGTGCCTTCGGTCTCACAAGTGGAGATTTGGGGGGGGGGGGGGGGGAAGCAGGACATCTGAGGACACTGAACCAAATGTCTTTTGAGAAATGCTCCACTAAAATCAATATTAGTTCTGTCGCCTTCGAATGAGAATGTCCTGAATGTGATATCTGTGCAGAGTTTGCTTGTCCTCTCGTGGGGCTTCTTCCTCCCACAGGCCGTACACACTTCAGCAACCATAGACATCGAATAGGAGTGGAACGGAGGTCAAACTGTTTTTTTAAACTGTCATTTGACACGTAATGCTATTTGGTTCGTTTTCTATTAAAGCACGGCGGAATTAGTAAGCTAGCTAACTAGCCAGCTGTCTGCTAGTTAGCTAACGATGATGTTAATTCCGCCATGCTTTAATGCTACACTGGCTACAGAAAACGAGCCGGACAAAGTTGTCGCTCATCTGGCGAAAGCAATGTGCTTTCCTACGCTGTGACAGGAGAGTGCGTGGACGAAGCAGTAAGTTGTTGCTCCGTAACGTCACGACTCCACCGCTCGTTTTAGCCGTTACTGCAAAAACTCACCTCGGCGAGTCCGCGACTTACCGCAAGTCGGTTTGGTTTACACGGAAGTTAGCCCACTACAACAGTCCCAATGGCAACGGTGCACTTAAAAATGGCCGCCACTCTGTTGATTTGAAGGGGAATGTCCGTTCTACTCCTATTTGTTTGTGAGCAACTCTCAGTTGTCTGTATGTCAGTTTAAGTGTGCTCGTCTGTCCGTTGGTCCTGTAATAGACTGGTGACCTGTTCTGGGAATCACCCCAGCAACCTCTCGCTCCATGGACAGAAATGTGAGCGCAGATGGATGTTTAGAATTGGTGGAATATACGACGGCTTTAGATGCGCGGCAAACTAAGAGGAGATTGCTTCAAATAACTTTTACCTGTGCATCAATACTCAACACCTATCGCCAGTAGTGGTGGAGTGAATATCCAGGCTTTGACTCTCAGTAAATATCAACAAAACTCTTTTGTGTTATTAGTTAAACAAAACACTGTTGTGTAATTATGTTGAGAAAAATGTGATTTGTAGAAAAAGTGTTTATTCATTGGCTAATTAAATTTAGATTAGCAGTTTATAAATGATTAAACAGCGGTAGACTCAAGTCTGTTGGACCACAGAAAGGAAAACAGCCTGTAACCTCAGCCGCACTGCAGTGATCACTGAATTAACTGAAGAATAAAGCAGACGCGAAAGAGTTGTTTTTAAGCCTCCCTCACAAAAAAAGCAGATACTCAGATAACAACCGGAAATCAAACAGGCTGCAGCTGGCATACAGTGTCTGTAATTGAATACATTTATGCAGCAGACATCTGCAGAGTGTATTTCTCAAAAATATTTTTCTATTTTTCTGAAAATCATCGAGAAACTACAAAACCCGTTTACATCCTCGATTCAAAGAACCGCTCATTCATCCTGTAAAAGCTGCTTTGTAATTGTTTGTTTTTGCCTTTTGGAAACTGAAAAGTATCACATGCTGTTTGCAGAGATGACGCAGACGACATGGAGCTCGACTGTGAGAGGGGGGAAAGCGCTTGATGATACTCAACCTGGTGGGAATGAATTGGTCACAGGAGGACTGATTTAGTCACAAAAAAGAGGGAGGCAGGAAAAAAATCCACAGTTAGAAGGGTGGAATTTTGTTTTATTGCAGAGCCCAAGAAGGGGGGGGGATTTGGTTTGTTTCTCTGGAAATTAATTTACGGTTCAATTGTATCAGACGTACAGATTGCAGGTTTCAATATGCAGTCAGGCTGGACTGAGAGGGGGGATTGTTGTATAGCGCATTATAGTTTGTGCTATTTAGCTATAAAAAAAAGTGTATCAATAGTGCCCCCACATGGAAAGGCCTGAAAGACATGAATGGCTTTCTGTAAGCCACCATTAAAAACACAGCTTTTCGTGCGTGATTTCAAACACCATTGATATGAGACTTGATGCAGATGTTTAAGTTGTCAACATAACATTTTACAGATTATTTTGCATAAAAAAAATAGAGGAAACCGGCCACGAAATATATTCGAACAGCTTTATGACTCATTTCAAAATCTTAGCAGCAATGTGTACAACTTTGCATTGGGAAAGTAAAGCGTTGCAGAAAACCACTACACAACAAAGCACATTTCCTTTGAAAATATTGATCAAATGTTTGTTTTTTTAAGTGTCTTTTGACCAGCTCCATCACAAGTCTTTACTGTCTTGACTCGGTGCGGTCTCGTCCACCAGTGGTGACGTTTTTTTTACCAAAAACTGATTTCTTTTTTTTTGCAGGGAAGCCAAATGGGTCAAACGTGTCACAGCGATGAACAAACGCTCCTCTTGAGGAGCTCATCTGGTGCTCCTCCTCAGGCTCTCCACGGCCCGCAGGAAGGACCGCAGGGCTTGGTCCTCCTCCAGGGTGGAGCAGTCCTCCTCCTCCTCCTCGATGATGCCACACTGCACGCAGCGGAGGCGGGGCTCGCGTTGTCCGGCCCTGCAGACACAAGCTGTGGCCAGGGACTGGGGGAACTCCTCCATCACCAAAGGCAGCAGATGGGCAGGGAGCGTGTCCATGCTGGTCGCCATGGTGAACGGTGGCCCAAATGCGAGGAGGACGACGTGGGGTGCCGACGGCGAGGCTCGAGAGTAGAAGCGATGTGGGATCTTAAAGCCTCTTTGTTGAACACATTCTGGTGTATCTGATCAGCTGTTTCCACAAGTTTTTGGTAGAGATGATTAAGAAGGAAAAAAAAGAAATTCTTCAAATATGAAATACTCAAATCAGTGAGCGCTGTTTAATATTCAGCCCTGAAGGTTCTGCTTGATGAGAGATGATTTGAGAGATCCTGCTGCTGCTGCCCTTCGCTCTGCTGTGAAATCACAGTGAGTGAGTGCGAGTCGGAGCGAGCCGTGGACTCTTTATATATATCTCGACGCACTCCCACTCGCTTCTTCCTTTGGGCATCCCTCCACACACAAACAGCTCCGCTCCCCCTCATACGTTCTCAGCGATGACACACTTCCGCAGCTTCCATACCGGTGCACCGGAATCATCTCCCAGAAAGTGTTGGCATGGGAACCGGACAGCGAGGTTGGGGAGGGAAGAGGCAGAGGAGGAGAAGGCAACACATTTGCATGGACTGTGAAGATGACGAATAATGGCACAAACCACTCGAGGGAGGTATACGAGCTGATCAGTAACAGTGTGTATGAGGCGTTTGTGTTACACACAAGACTGTAGTTTTTATTTGATTTTGGGGTTTGATGGTATCAGACAGAGATACACAGGAGATTTACAGATACTTTTGCATGCGATGTCTGCCTCCAAACTCCCAGATTTCCTCTCGTTAGGAAATAAAACCCTGAACTGTTCTCTTATCAGGCCTTTCAATGATTTCAGCATAATATGGGCTAATATGCGTTCCCTTCCAGGTTCTAAATCTTGCAGCCACACGATTCAAAAAGAAAGGCGAAACCGAGCAAAAGAAGACAGCAGACGGATGACTGAAGTTATTCCAATTTATTGAGAACAAAATGCAATTCAGTTTTCCAGGTGTTCTGGTTTGCTCCGCTTTCGCCACAAAACAACAGGCGCGGCAGGTATTAGGAATACGTCTCATGCTGAAGGTCATGAGGACATAAGTCGGTCCCCTGCTGCTGCTGCACCTAAACAGTACAAGATGCCCGCGGGGACCAACGCAGTATAAATTAAATCTGAGCCAAGACAAATCAATGGAACAGGAATACTACTCTATGAACACACAAACTCCACATACGTGTGGCTTTGAAAACAAGAAAAAGAAATGTTCGGTTGGTCTCGTCTGTACATTTGGTCTGGTTTAACATTTTAGGAAGGAAATATATTTAGTTTGTAAACAAAACGCACATTTTCATATTCCAGCAAAACGTCTCCGTCTGTGCTGGTCATTCATCTGCAGAGCCTCCTCCTATTAAATGTTCCACAGATGAAATGAGGTTTGGTGAAATTAAACACGCGGACCCGTCACTGCCCCGTCACCGCCCCATCACTGCCCCGTCAACGCCCCGTCACTGCCCCGTCAACGCCCCGTCACCGCCCCGTCACCGCCCCGTCAACAATGATTTTGGGGCTCAAGAAGAAACTTCTGAAATGAAAAAAAGAAGCTATTAATGTCACAAAAACACCCTTTTAAATCGAATTGAATATTGTTCGAGTGCTGCAGAAAGCGTGACCAGTAATTAAGAACCACCTCCAGACGGGTGGTTTGGGGAATTCTTTTTAGTTTCCGCATTAGCGTTCCCTTCGTTAAAGCCGATCACGCCGATGAGGAGCGCCACTTTGTTCGGTATTTTTCACAGAACCGCTCGGATTGAACACACGTGACGGCGGCCAGACGTCGCGTCGCCGTTGACAGGGAGTTATCGGGAGGGGAGGGAGGCCGAGGCGTTGCCTAGAAACTGTCACATTTGCTCTTTCTACGGTCCCCGCCAAGGCGGCAAGTCGGGGCGAGTCAACGCGGCTGGTCCCCTCCGTCCCCGGCCGCCAAGCAGGTCCGTCTAACCCTGCTTCTGCTTCTTAAGGTAGTGAGCTCGCTGAGACAAAACCACCCCCATCACATGGCTGTTGAGGATCCTGGTAGGGAGCAGAGCAGTAGTCACCCAGCCCTGTGGAGGGAAATAACATGGTCAGCTGGTGGCATTTACAAACAACAGATTAACATTCATTATTCATTTCCGAGCCACAGAAGCAACAATTGTGGCAAGCGACTGAAAATGCAGCCAATTGTGTTGTTTTAATGCCGATGGAGGTATTCTTTGACACAGGCCTCTCCGGTAGCATCTCACAGAGAAATTTAATTTAATTTCAGCATTTTCTTTTTAAATCATGATGAACTTATCTTTCTGGACAAATTCAACAAATACGCAATTATTGTTTCATATATTGCGCATTAGTAGGCAGTAGAAAAAAAAGCAATAAAATGTTTCTGCTTCAGCCGTAGTGAAGGTTAACTCGGCTTTAAGTCAGACAACGGCAGTTATTCCTTCTGAAGAAACCTTGGGTTTTTAATCTTCTTCAGTAAGTGGCAGCTTTATGACGCATCATAAATGGTTCTCTCATTGACTTACCATTTTCACTTAATCACCAATACAGATTTCCTCTTAATTGCATTATTTTAATTTCTCACACTGATTTACTTTAAAGCTGGAATGTGTTATTTCTTTCTAAATTGATATATAATTAAATCCATATAATGAATTATGGACATGGTTGAGAGGGGCGATACACTCTTTGGAGCGCGCTTCACTTCCATATCCATTTACTTTTATTACCGGCGGCGACAGCGCAGAGCTCGTGTGTGTGTGTGTGCGTGTGTGTGTGTGTGTGTGGGGTTCATGGCATGATGTGGTGCTGGAGCTACTGCAGGAGTGCCGTTCAGTACTTTGTGCCAGGTGTTTGTATTTCGCGTCGTCTGTCTGTGGACCCATTTTGACAGCAACAGTGTCACAACCGCGTAAGATGCTGCCACGAAACTTTACAGGCGTGGAGTTGAGCTTCAAAGTGAGGGTTGAGTTCGAAAATGGGTGTTATTCCAAGAAACGGTGCTGGAGGTAGGGGGGGGGCTACATACTAATGACATCCTGAAGACACCTCCTGTAGTAAACTACCACAGAGGCTGTTTCGAGTACTTTACCAGCCGTTTATATTTCGGTCTGTGGTCAGATTTTGTCAAACGCGAGGACGCAGTCACAAACTTCACAGGCGTCCAGATGAAAATGTAGGTTGAGTTGGAAGAGGGGTTCGGTCCGAGCGAGGGGGACGACGGGACGAACACCATACTTTACGCAAATGCTGAATTTGCTGTCACCAAACTAAGGCCAGCAATAAGGGGCAGGAAGTTGGGAAGGGCCCCCCACTTTACGCCCCTGGCCCGATTTGGCAAGATGGTCTCTTATTATTATTATTATTTAGGTTTCCAGGTTGCAGCAGTCTGAATATCATACCGGTGAATTGCGGATTATAACTGGGGAAGTCAGAGCTGTGCTGCACAATTGAAGAGAGAGGGATTATCAGATAATCAGAGCAGACGCTACAAGCTTGTGGTTTCGCTAAATATAAAGGCCGGTGACAGAGTTTACCTCATCGGCAACCAAACGCACCGAATCAACAGCGGCTCGCTTATGTCTAACGATTTATTGACCCCATGGGCACTGTAACGATCGCTGCGGTTATTGATGTGCATATCAAGAAACATAAGCATTGATATGCAGGTCACACAGTGAAGACTATGAAGAAGACGCCTGAACTAACTGAACTCAACTTGTGTTTCCGTCTCACTTCTGATGCTCGTGTCTCCGCAGAGTAATCGCAGTATCAGGATGCACACAGTACGCGACGTAATAGAGGCGCATCCCACTGCATCACTCCAGAGGATGTTCACCTCGTGATCGATGCTTTTCAGCAACTGTTGTCACATTAAGTCAGTGAGTGGAGATGAGCCGGTAGGAAGCGCTTTATGTGCAACGTGAACTTGGAGCCACTTTCCTCCTGTTGCCATGACAGACCTCGACTATTACTCCGTTACTGCGGAGCAGTCGTGTTAAAATGAAACATTTGACAGCCAGTCAGATTTGAACTGTTCACGGCTCATTATATAAATGGACTGCAATGTGCGGAGGAAGATCTGGCGGCTTGCTTTGTGTGAAATTCAAAAGGAAGCCCGAAGTGACGATCTGGGAGAAAGAAAGTACACGGTGTGTCTTTATATCAGACTCTTTGTTTTGTGTTACCAGCATTACATACCAAGACTTACCACAATGGCATGGGGCAGGTAGCCATTGGTCTGGGTCTGCAGCCCCACGGTGTTGAGCTCGGCTGAAACGTACCGCTCGGGACTGGGCTTGTGCAGCGTGGGCCGCCGGATTTTACTCAGCTTGGTTGCGACAAAAAATGGCAGAACACTCTGGGGGGGGGGGGGAGGGGAAGACACAGAAATGAACAAGGTGTCTAGTTTCATATCTTGGTTCAGTGTTTTTCTTAAGCCTTAAGGATCCTACAAATTGCATTTCTAACCATCATTGTGAAGCAGCAGACTTCATTAAAAGGCCCGTGTGCTCACAGCAGAAGAACGAAGGTTGCTTCACTTACCTGGATGATGATGCCTTTGTTTTTGTATTCAGCTTGCAGTCCTCGAGAAAAGAAGTCCACAAATGCCTACATTGAATAAAGGCAGGTCGTTAAGGCCAAAACTACAGTTCCAGAAGAAGAAAAAAAAAAAAAGATGTTGCACCGTTGCACTTCTATTCCCAAAAGAACAAGAACACTTCGAGTACAAAAGCTGCAGTCCTGAAGCGAGCTAAGAAGAAATACGTGCACAAAGAGTTCAAGTACAATGGGCTTTCGCAATGTTAACGGCAGGTGTAATGAACTGAGACGATCGTTAAATTGGGCATTAAAATGAAGATTCATGCTTGATGGATTTTGGATGCACTTTTTTAACTTGCATTGCTGACACCCGAGTTTAGAAGACAGAAAATGACCCGGCATTAAGACGCCAGCAAATTAATCAGTTAAAGTGTGTTTTTTTAGGCTAACAAAAACACACACACGAGACAGCCATATGCTCCTGTAAACATTTTTAATTGGTACACTACCTCGGGACCCGAGTTAGTCACCCACTGTATTATTTTTTGCAACAATTAAAACAGCAAATATGAAAAAAGGTACGAGGTAAAAATATATATATATATATATATATATATATATATATATATATATAAACAATGTGTTGGATTTTACAGTAGAATGAGGTCTAAGAGAAATCTACCCGGACTCCCCGCCCGTTAATGAATTGTCTTTGACATTAGACAACATCAACATGCCACACAGCAATCATCCGCGCATATCTCTATATGATAAAAATGCCAAAGAAAATAAGAAATGATTCATTTATAAGTTATGTAGAATAAGCATCACTTTGTTATAGATTGCTGCCGACTTTAATTGAAAACCATGACGGAGACGTGTTTGCCTTTTTCAGGGTTTATTACGTTAAATTCGACTGACTTCTTCTTTGGACACGTTGTTGGAGGGCCTGCTATGTCTGCCGCAGTGTCGGCACGAGGTAGAGGACTTGCTCTGGCTGAAGGGAAGGCTGGAGCACATCGGGAGAGAGGGCAGATTCATTTCTCCGCCATTGTTGTTCAGAACTTGCAGCCTACATGTAGGATCTAAAGGTTGGTCTTTGAGGGTACTTGTCCCCGCCCCCTCCTTCACTGCGATTGGACGGCTGGGTAAACGAGTGACACGTGTGACAGTGAAACGTTGAACGTGTTTCAGCTCTCGGTGACCAGAAGAAAAAAAAGAAAAGAAAAAAAGAAATGTGCAGCAAAAAGGAGAGGAACGCGAGGGCCGCGGTTGCTTGTAATCTAATGCTGTCGGCTCGTCAATAATGCAGGTGTTGCAACTGCCCCAGTCGATTCGTTTAACCTCAATGTGTACTATGAGACGGAACGATTCACCGCACGACAACAAAGACGGATTTGTCCTCACGGACCACAGTCTATGGTGTAGTGTAAACCGTTTATGATGCCGGGACGCGTTTATAGACAACACGTCAGCTAAAAGGTCATAAACCGTGTACTGCAATTACCTTGGAGGCGGAGTAGACGGTGAGCAGGGGAACAGGGTACATCCCGCTGGCAGACGAGATGTTGAGGATGGCCCCCTTCTTCCTGGAATATAAGCAGAAGCTCATTTATACTGACAGGAAACGCAAAGCACGAGAGACGGGGGGGGGGGGGGGGGCACAACCACTGACAACCAATCCCAGTAGAGGACGCGGCACTTTGTGTGCTTGCAAGCTGTAAACTGCTCTCGTCGTACATCAAAGCACAGCAGGTAGATATTGATACGATCAAAAGGAACGGTTCGATCCATATTCAAACATTTGGCTTTCGTACAATATTGAATCTAAACTCGAGGCAGATTATGTTTGGAGGAATAAAATCATTTTGTACGTGTAATGACGGCGTAGCAAGCAAAGACTTCACTCAGCCACAACAAAACTGATCTGAGAATTGTATCAATCAGTTGTAATGCAGATATATATAGATGTATATGTTCCATCATGTCACAATAACCTAAATGCAGAGTATACAGTACGTATTATGAAAGAGAGCCTCTTCCATTGATAATTAAAACTCTGTCGTACTATCTGATAGTCAAATATACGTAACATGAAGTTTCATGCGCGCATATTTCAGTGAAGATCTGATATTACATGTTGATAAGTGAGTTTTAAAAAGGTGTTGGTATATATATATTTTGTTTTAAATCTCTGGACAGAGAAGGGCTAACGGTCTCCCCCGTTTCCAGTCTTTGTGCTAAGCTAAGCTAAGCCTCCAGCTTCATATTTAACAAACAGATATGAGAGCAGTATCAACTTTCACACCTTTCTCTTACATACATTCATTCATGTTTAAAATGAGGAATGACTTAAACACAACCCCATAAAACAATGACATAATAAGACATCATCATTTTCAACTCAAAGCACTATGTGCACCTTTGTGCACGCGTTAATTATTAGAGACTCACAGACATCAGTAATGTCTCAACAGATCAATTAGTGCTAATATCAGACAAACTTACCTCTCAACCATACGAGGTAATACGAGACGTGTCATCTGCAGAAACAACAGAGAGAGAGAGGTGACAAGTGTGAGAAACAGAGTGAGAGCATCGACAGACAACAACAAAAAAGTTAATTAGCGCGTGTGTGTGTGTGTGTGGTGGAGAAGTGTGTGGAGGTGTGTGTGGGTTGCGTGTGGAGGTGTGTGTGGGTTGCGTGTGGAGAGGTGGTCGAGGAGGGAAGAGAAACAAAGAGAGGGAATGATAATGATAGCAGAGGGAGCCGTTTGAAGAAATATTGAATGACATAAATTAAGCGTAAAGAGAGTGGACGGACTTTTAGCTGTTGCTCTGGGAACCTGGAGAAGCGACCGACTACGCTGCATGTCCTCCTGCTGCTTATGTGCCTCTTTATTGTTCTCATTGTTATCATCTGAGGGACTACCCGTCAGCGGATCTCAAACCACCTCAGCCACTTAATTACTCGAAGGCAACACGGACGTCACAGCGAGTCGTTCGACTAACAGGGAGAGCCCACGGTTGTGCCGACTGAAGCACTTCATGATCCCCGCTAGCTACCGCCAAGTCAACTATACGAGAGTAATGTAATGAAAATAATGTAGACACGAGGCTGTATGTGCCTCTAGTAAACATCATCTTCAAGGGGAAAGACTTTATACAAATTTATTTCCTCTTTTTAAAATAATAACACTCACCTGGCACACGGACGTGATGTTAATGTGGACAATGGTGTCGATGAACTGAAACAACAAGATCAGGAGCATTACTACAACTTGGGGCGAGGCTGCGTTTGTGCATCATTTTTCGGAAATGTAAACAATTCTGTTCAAAAATCAACTGCAGGTGTTGAAGATGGTGTAAATGACTTTACATCCAGCTGCCAAACACACAGAGAGAGACTTCTCTCACATGTGATCTTTCTAATTATGTATTTTCACGGTCTCATACTTCAGTTTTACAACAAAATGAGACTTTTTTTTTAAACGTGTAAAATGATCTTTTAAATTGAGAAACACCATATGTCTAATTCATGGCAGAATTCTAACGGATTCAGAAGTGTCCTCTCTTGTGCTACAGCTACACTTCACTACTGCACGTCCTGTAGTGGCCTCTTGTGGCCTCGTTTCAGCACCAGGCTCGCTTCAGGTAAGCAACGTCGTGTAACTACAATAAGTCAGCACGTTTCCAGTCATACCAGATCAAATAAAAGTGCAACATTGAATCAGTTTATTCAGCAAAAAGCAGAAAACTGATGTGCGCATGTAAAGCACACTGGAGCTAGATTTGACCCAAATAAGATGTGCTTAAAAGACATTATGGGATGTGCTGAATCACCGCTTCTATTCCTTTCAATCTTGTAAAATGTTTTCCAGACATTTCATTCGTCGATATATTTTATACGTTCGCGGCGGATAGCTTTAACTTACCGTGTCGAGATTGGGGACGTTGAGGAAGAACTCGGGGTAAGAATATGATGTTCCAACATTGTTCACTGTTAACAAGAGGAAAACAAGAACAGTGACATTGAATGTCAAACCGATGGATGAAAAGGAAAGGGGCCATTTCTGTGGTGTGGAATTCCGCTTTCCAATCTTAGGAGGGCAGCAAAGGGCTGAAGAATTAACCCGTCTGATTGCATTCACCATTTCACTGCATCCCTGATGTCTGCAGGTCTTGATTCAGATTGAATGTGTAATCTCCTACGACCGTCTAATTCACTTCTGTGAAAAGTGAGACGAGCGAGTCTTACCCAATACTCCAATCTCCAGTCCCGCAAGTCCATCTTCAATCCTGGAGTAGATATCTACAGAGCTGAAGTCTGCCGCGATCGTCTTGGTCTCCACGCCGCATTTGCTCGCTGAAAGCACGAAACACGTCAATGTTGCACACTTGTAAAGCAAAGAAAGACCGACATTATGAATGACCACATCGCTGGCAAACAGTCACTTTGGAAGAGAGAGAGAGCGAAGAAGAAAAAAAACGTAAAGCCTGAAATAATCCTTCATCAACGAGGATATCCCTCCCTGAAGAGGCAGCTTTCATTTAATTGGACAGATTCACTTTCAGCTCCAGCAGGAGGCTTTACTGCCTCACAGCGAAGGAGCATAACAGTCCCGCTGAATCGCCACTCAATGAGCGGACCGCCGGTGAAAAAAACACGCAATTCAATATCATTTCATCGGAGTCATTTAGCCCCGTCGGACCGTCGCACAGTGCAACATGGATGCAACATTTGGGGTTGAGGATGAATGAGGCCGAGTGGCAGCACGGATCAGTGAGACTGAACGCCACTCCAGCAGCTGTCAGACCGAACACATGCACTACATTAGTCATGTGCCTCCCGACCAGACGTCCTGTTGATTTCCCTCCACTGTGAGACGTGGGATTAGTTAGACTGATGGATTAACTGGAGTAATATTGAGCGACATATTGTATTTAAACATGATGCATATACGCTACGCGTCAAAACAAAACACCCATCCTCACTCTCGATTGACTTTCCATGTCTGGCAGCATTTTTTTGTCGGCATGTTTAACAAACTAATGAATTAAATTAATATTCATAGAACTCACAGATCGCCTTGGACACGTCATCCAGCTTCTCCTGAGAGCGGCTGATCAGCACGATGGAGAAGCCTCTGCGGGCGAGCTGCAAACAGGAAATAAACATGTCAACAAAGGCAACACACGTGCAATTCACAGTGGAAGTGGCATTGAACAAAAGGTGTGTGTGTGTGTGTGTGGAACATCAAATCATTCATAAAGGAGAGTTCAGTCACTGTATTCGTAGTTCTGTAAACGTGTTCTGCATTTGATTTGCACCTGTAGTTTCTATTCAAAATGTCAAACAGGTTTCTCCTTTGCATCTTGAAGATTTAGGCTGCTGCCTGTAAACTGCAGGGTGGTGAATTTACCGCACTCCCAAAAAAAACCAAGTCACAACTTTAGGAAGTATTTAATATTCCGTATGTGTGTGACAGAAACAGAGAAACTCCGCCATGTGGTTGAGGTAAGGAGGAATCTTACCTCCTCAGCATAAGCTTTCCCAATCCCGTCTGTGGCTCCTGTCACAACTAAAATGGAGAAGGACACACAGAGGCGGAGTTAGCAGGACAAATGATGTAATGTCCTGAATCAAAACTAAAAACGCAGACGTCAATAAGGCAACATGTGCTTCTCCGTGTTCACTGGAGGATTCCCGCTATGAGAACAAGCTACAGATTCTAAACAACATAAAACTGTCCGGCTCATTATTACGCTTTCTTTAAATAAGTTTACACTTCTACAGTCGCCAAAGTACGTGGACACCCAAACCAACGGGCGTTAATCTGCTGCTGAAACAGCCTCCATGTAAGAACAGACAAAGAGCGCCACCCACAGGAACTTCAGCACCACATGAATCCAATGATTCAAAGACGTCAGAGTTATGGACTGCTCGGCGGACCAAGTGATCCCTGGAAAGTGCAGCGCAAGGGCAAAAAGAAACACACAGAACGACTTTGGAGGGTGAAGGGCTGAACGTCGGTGTGGATAGATGAGTATACCCGGAGAGCAGCAGAGGTGAATAAAGAGGACAAAGAGAGGGGGCCTATTCTTAGCAATCCCCATCTTTCAGAAGGAGCCGTTCATCACACCGCTGGCTAAATATAACAGGAAGTGGACGAGAGGAGGAGAGCGAGGACGTCACCCCGTTTGACCTGTAGAGCTCTGCTTAAAGATATTCTTCTGCTCTTTGTGTCAACTTGCATGTTCTTCTTCTCTTTGTGCTTTTAAGTGTCAACAGCAATTGTGTTTTCCTGCATTGTGGTGCGACCTACTTGTGGGAGTGAAGTGCACTTCAGATGGGAATATTGGTCGTTCGGTTCAAACCACATCAGTCTGCTTGGGTGCACTGAGCAGCGGGGGCCTCTAGGGGCCTCTAGTGGGGCTCTCAGACTCGTATGCTGATTAAATACTATACGCGAGGAGCACCGACATAAGTGCAGTGTTCAAAACTAACTTTGTCTCAGGAAACTCTGTCAACGATGACTTGAGGGCGGACGTGACGACGATTGAGATTCAAATTCTGTTTTCAAATTAAACACAAACCATAAAGAATTTTATTGGTAATAAAATCTTTCATGACTGCATAGTGCAAGGTGGCAACCGTGGTTTCAGTTTGGCCAATCAAAAGCCGACGCCTGTAAGAGTTAGTGGGGTCTGCTGCCGGGCACATAAAATCGATGGACTTATTGTTTCACACTAAAGCTTCGTTCATTTAGTTTTGATATGCTGGGACAAAGATCATCTTCTACGGAGGCACGACTAACACGAGCACTTGGTGTTTTTAGTCTCACTTGTTATAATATATAAACTGCGGCTGAAACTACATTTTGTCGCCTTAACTCTGGCTGTCTGCCAACACAGAGCACCAAACAGCCTTGATAACAACCCTGGCATATTGGCTTCGCGCAATCCTAATTAAATATGTCTTTTAGTTTTCCATTTGAGAATTATATGGCAGAGCAGTACACACACCTGAACCACTGCTGCTTTCATGAGATTGTTGTGCTTTTGCCGCAATCGCCCAATACAAGCATCCCCGCAGAGAGCTTTGTCCTTCCGAGGACACTCTTAATTCCTTCCCTTACTCATCTGTGGCGCTACCCTTCGCCGTGCCCATCTCCCCTTTCCGTGTGATCTTCCTCAGTACAGATGATGCCGAGGTGCCGAGCATCCTCTGGGGCTGCGCCAGAGCCAAGCCGGGGGGGGGGGGGGGGGGGGGGGAGGAAAGAAGAGCGGAAATGACAAACACGAAACACGGGGGATCCTGGGGGCAACTAAAAATAGCACAGATGAAATGGGTGGGGGTGGGGGGGGCGATGTCAGGTCTGCAGGCACGATGATGAGGGAAACATGGGCCGGGGTTATTTTTAGATGTATCAGAATGAGCTGTTTTGCAGTCGGAACAGAAAAAACAAAACAAAAAAAAAGCTTTTACAGCCGAGTGCATGTTCCCTTCAGTCAAATAAAAGCAGGTCTATTTCAGGAAGCGCCGTCTTCTGCTGAATGTAGGTTAGACTGGCTAGCTGCTCTAATGATGGCGCTACTGCGTGCCACCGTTTTCGGGGGCGTTGGGTTTGATAGCCGGCAACATTCCATTGTTGAAAATAATTGAAGGGCTGGGAATAAATCGTCTCTTTCTGCACCCAAAATAAAAGCCAGAGTCCTGCCCTACTTCCAGCCTCGCTTTCTCTTTCCACTGGAGGAGGAAGAGGAAGAGGAGGGGGCTTTCATGCAGAAATAATTGGCGGACGACATGTTTAGTTAATTCTACCAATGACTACAATTAGGGATGTTTAGGGGATATTTTGTGACACCGACAGGCTTTTGTTCATTAAGCAATTTGAGTTTTAATACACACTTTAAATGAAGGAACCTAGCGCTAAACCTACACGAGGTTTGCACTCATGCACATGTTAGAATATTTAAACCGGACTTTACATTTAAATCAGACAGCATGCGGACATATGACGTCGTCATAAAAGCACTGAGATGATTGTGAGCAATAGACTTGGCTGTAACTTTCTTTCTAGATGCTAAAAATAATTAAAGCATTGTCTCAGATAGCAAGACGCCATTCATTCCTTCATTCATTCATTAGGGTACCATTACAATGGTGCCCTGTTATACTGCCACAGACACACACACACACTCAGGAAAGTGGGACGTGAGTAGCAGTGAACCAGAGGCCCGAGGACCCGGACTCTCATTCATGAATGGCTCTGGTCCTCTTACGTAATCAGGCCATCCTCTAAATCAAGTCCACTTCAGCGAGACAAACTTTGTGAATGAGAGCAGCCGCCGGGCTGCTTTGCCTCGTTGGATATTCTGAATCATTGCGCATGTGGAGCCTGATCCAAAAAAACCCGTCTGACGCATTTCCATTTTTAGCTGCACACTAAAGAAAGATCAAAAGCAACTTTCAGCACGCATCCTCATCCTTTGGGTTTGTCTGTCAGACTGATGAGCACACAGCTGAAAAGACTGTTGTGAATCCAGATATGTTTTATTATATAGTAATATAATAAAAATTATTGATTTAGGATTGTGAAATATGATCTACAGATGCATGAAAGATTTGACCAGAATCAGACATCTTGTGATTTCCACTGACCGTGAAGGATGCAATGTAAAATAACTGCATCTAAAAAATACTCCTCCTTTCCAAATCGTTGTTCAGAAAAAAAAAAAAGTCTACGAGCTGCGGCGCTTTGGTCATATTGTGACGTGAACCTTGAACAGCAGACAAACATTGAAGCTATCCCCAGCGGTTCAAACTTCAAGGTTCAGCCGGTGAGCGAGGGACAGATGGAGAGCATTCAGTCTGATTTGATAATCCCCTCGAGCCGTAATCCCGTGACGAGATGTACTGCAGTGGACACCGGGTGACAAAAGGCTGATCATTCGCTGCCCGTTCTTTTATGACCACGGATTGAGACTGACAACGAAGTACAACAGATATCAGTAGACTGGAGACGTCACAAGCACCAGTGCGGGTCATGAAACTTATTAAGCTTATTATGCAATCTGTGCAGGTTGTTCGTGTCACGTTGACATCATTAAAGGAAATGTGTCTGCTTGCATCCAGAAGTTTATTAACAGCTACATGAAGTTTACCAAATGTATATAGAGTTTATGGATATCTGTCACTTCATCTATACCATATCTATATCTGAGGTCATAGGTGTAGCTGGTGTTGTACCAGACTGGACTACATTCTCATTTTGAATAATAGAAACTCCTCTCTTTTTAATGCAGTTATGAAACTATTGCTCTCAAATTGAAGTTGTATCAAACACGGAAGTAATTTTTCTCATGCAGAATAAAGTCACCACAAATGTAGTCAGCCTACAGGAACGTTGACAACAGTATTTATGATATACGTATTAAAAGCAGGAGGTGTTTCCTGGACGCAGCTCCTCTGGCAGGTTGGTCAAAGGCTTCATTGCTCAACAGCCCGTTATCTTTAGCTGATAATCTAAAAAAAAAAGGTCCAAACACGTGTTGGTGCGTTAAACATTTTAAATGTATTCAATACAAAGATGATGTTTGCTGCGAAAGGATTAAAACACTATAACAAAGTATTGTTGCCAAATTCAGCTGGAGTCAGAGACGCAACCCTCGCGTTCATCCAGAAGAGGTCAGTGAACAGTGCTGACAAAGACTCGCGTGCAGCTACAACAAAATGATTTGGGCTTTTGGTTTTTCAAACTAAAATGTAATTAATTCAAATAGATAACGGAGCCTACTACAGCATACACGTTCTCTTGAAGGACCATTCATGTTTACAGAAAGAATGGTTAGTTAATACAACAATGCAGACGTATTATCATCATTAATATTACTTTAGAGAGACTTTATTTCCTTTAAATTCAAGTTGACGCTCATCTAACTTACAGAGGAACCACCAGGGCACCAAACAATGTCATTCCTGTCCTTAACCAACATTATATATATATATATATATATATATCATGAACCATCTCAACGTTAGACAGTAACATCTGCTATTATGCACAGTTTCTCACCTGCCCATTTCCCCAGCTTGGTGGGTGACACGAGCCGTCCATTGCCCAGCACCCACACCCTGATCCCGGTCAGAAGCCGGTACACGGAGCACACGGACAGCCAGGCCGCGGTCAGAGCACCGAGCCAGAGCAGCGGCGTCTCCACGGTCCGTAACACTGCTTCCCCGCTGGACCACATACCTGAAACCACACGCGCCTCTGTCTCTGTAGGATCTGATACCTGTAACGTCTGGACTTGTAATATATGTGTTAGTCGAAAAAAAGTAAGACACGCTCAAAGTGCAAATGCGTGTGACGAAAATAAGGAATCAGGACGTTACTTCCGCGTTGGCCGCTTCCGTATCCGCGCTTGGCTGTCTGTGATTGGTCCGTTTTCTTCTTCTTTTACTGGTTTAGAAGGCAAACTGCAAAATAATCTGAGCTTTACTACCACCTGGTGTTTTACCTCAGACCTCCCTGTCACAGGTCCTGTATTTTATAAATACAAATATATTTTATTTTATTTTATTAAAAGGTATGTGATATGTCATTTTTGGGGCGGTTATATTATGTTATGCCTTTTTAAAATTACTTATATCTTCAAGGTTCTTATTTGATAGGCCTGGCTCTGTTTTAAAAAAAGACAATCAATGATTCAGTTTCACCCGAATGTTTTACAGTGAGGTTTGGCACTATTTTTTAGTATGTTGAAAACTTTGTTTGAAAATGCAACAATAAAAATCCAACATGAAAATCCCAGCCGTTCACGATTATGGAGTTATGTAAGTGGAAATAATATTTTTTTAAACTTTACCTAAAAGCCAGTGCCCTGTCCGGTTGTTTTGAGGGTGCATGAAAGCTGGCAGATTATATTGCAACAAGCATTTTTGCAATGTTTTTTGTTTTTTATGGAAATACTCATATCAGCAATACTGATACGTGGTTTAAAATAATTAGCAGTATTCATGAATATACTGACAGTACTGTGATAAATCCATTGACACAATAAATTCATGATATGTATTGTACACCTTATTCCCCCTGACAATTAGAAATATTTTTTAAAGTGTATTTTAACAAAGTGGCCCAAATGTGGGTCTAAATAGTAAAACAGTCTCATGAGGGACTTTTTTAATCAGATATTTTGTTTATTTGATTTTACAGTTTTCCCCAAAAACACGTATGCTACTTTGGCTTGAATCAGTTTTTTCCCCTTGTCTTTTAATGTCTTTTTACTTTCGAGAAGTTACAAGACTTCATTGAATCTAACTTCGTATACAGACACACACACACACACACACACACACACACACACACAGGGAGCACACAACTCAGCCAAGTGGAGCAGACAGCAGTGGTCCATAATGTGAGAGTGAGCGTTACATAAGAGCATTGCATCTAAAAATAGAAATGCAGCAATGGTAAACAGGAGTCTAAACTGCTGGCTGCAAGCTTTCAAAGGGACCTGAATGAAATTTAGATTAAAGCGCCATCTCGGACATAAATGGACCAGCTGCCGATCACGAGAGGCTGC
This sequence comes from Melanostigma gelatinosum, assembly GCF_949748355.1. Classification (NCBI taxonomy): domain Eukaryota; kingdom Metazoa; phylum Chordata; class Actinopteri; order Perciformes; family Zoarcidae; genus Melanostigma; species Melanostigma gelatinosum. The sequence goes on from NC_136635.1 coordinate 29,737,154, forward strand.
AGGCGGGTACAGTGGGCCCCGATGTCCACGTGTGAGCCGGTGGGAGTGAGGCGGATGGAGAGCCAAAAACTGTTGCATTGATAAAATGATGAAGCGAGAACTTGACCCGTGGCTTCGACAAAACATGTGAAAAGAAGCAGTCGGCTAATATGTGTAAGTATATGGACATATTTTAATCACACGACATTGTGCACTATACGAGCAGAAATTCAGCACCACGTGTGGATGGACAGCTCCTCATCATTATGTCATTGTTTTTATCTGTTTTTATTGGTATTTTTTGAGAATGGAACTTGGATACGTCTGTCGGAAAACGCACACATACAGGAAGAACGCCACATTCATGGAACAATTGTAAGAAATAATACAGTTAATATAATCTCTGTTCTTTGTGGATTTTACAGGATAATACACGTCGTTCTGTATCTTCTCTGCATATTCAGTCACAAGCTTTTATTAATGTTTATTTCCATGTGTTGTTTTACAGCACAAAAAAAAAAAGCACCCACTGGTTACAAGTTACTAAAACTACACATGCACAGATCAATAAAGAGACATGATGGAGGGTTTAACACTGCTTTTATTATAACACTGCTGAATAGAAATGGTTAAAAGCATTATTAATATTGTAACAAAACACACACACAGTTAACAGTATACAATTAAATCCATTAATACTCAGAGCAAATGAGGTTAATATACCTTTAAACATGAACTCATTCTTGGGATATGCTTAAAAACTATTTTATTTAAGTTTTGTATCCAGTCCAAAAAATGTGAAAAGATACGACAGAATGATGTGAAATTAATTATAACACACACACACACACACACACACACACACATTCCTATGTGATTACTATGTGAAGACTGACCACAAATCAATCATTTAGAGGAAAAATGAGGAGTTGAGCTTATTGGTATATTTAGAGGGGTTCCACATTTGGACAATTCTGCTGTTGGAGCCTGAACAATTAACGTGCATCTGATTGTTTCCCAGTTCACAACAGTTTAAATATTTCCTTGACCCACAGAGAGTGAGACCAAACAGTTGCAGATTGTTTTATTTCGTCAGCGTCAAGTCTTCCTCTGCTCGGTGTTACCGCTTTCTATATGATGCCCGTTGATTGATTGTACGTGTTCGCCTCGGTGTGCTCGGTGATGTTTACCCATCAGTGTAAGATCTCAACAAACTCATCAAAAATATACTGCATAGGCTGCCGTGAATGCTTGCACACTTGCATGATATCTAATTTCAGACTGTGTACAAATAACTGTGAAGGCTTTTCTATTGCTCCTTCTCACACACACACACACACACACACACCTGCAAAGTTAACACTATGGCTGCACGTTAACTTTATACACAGCTTGCTCTGTGTCGTGTCTTTCAAATAAAAAGATTTCAATGTGTTCAATGTCAGAGTTAAATCGTGATAGTATTGTCACAGAAGATACAAGTGAATAAAAGGAGAACGTTAAAGACAGAATAAGAGAGGGCATATCCTAATACATTTAGAAATGTCCGTGTGGAACATTACAAGCTGTGGGGTTCTCACAAAAAGAAAACGCAAAAACAAATTGAAATCTTTTTGATCAGGACGAGGACGACTACGTTTAGAATGACACCTAAAATGATGTGTCTGTAAAAAGAAAAACACACACACACACACACATATTTACACTCTGTGCACAGTTATATCATTTAATAATAGTATTTCTCTAATTGTTTTCATCGAACACTTTTTACAGAATTGTTTTTTATGTGGTTCTAAACTGTTACATCTCATAATCTCACAATTTTTGTCATTTTTGTGTTTTTAACCAAAGCTACCGTCCTCACACTTTTCAAAACTGAGACTGAGTCTTCCGACCAGTGAGTTTATTCTGAGTCGTTGTTATTACTTCTCCTTTAAGCAGGTGAGCTGATAAAAAAACAAATGGCCTGGAGGGGAAATCACTGAGAGAGAGAGACTTAAGACACATTCACACTCTCCAGAGACAGCTGGAAATAAGGGGGGGGAGGTTCTCTCTTTGATCATGGCCGTACGTCAGACCCCGGTACCCCTTTAGCCAGAGCTCCTGTATTAAGTGACTCTCATTAAAATACGTCTCAGTGCAAGTTTAAAAGAGGGTCATCTGGTCTTCTGAAGACTTATTAACAACTGTGTGGAGGATTTGACCAAACAGTTGATTTTTACATTTGCAGTTATAATCATCAAAGCCACTGTTTTTACATTGAAATATTATGAACGTTTCAAAACTGCACTTAAAACTCATCTATTTAAATCTGCTTTTAACCTGCGAAGCTAGTTATGTATGTTTTTGTTTTTTACTGTTATAATGTCATCTTTCTCTCTTGTTTATATTATTATCGCTTTCATTGTTTCTGTTTTTAACATGTAAAGTGCATTTGAGTATACCTTTTAAAGCGTTACACAAATAAAATGTATTATTGTCATTATTATTTCTGTGTCATTCCTCCATGTGTATTGTCAAAAATAGTTGAGATCCCAGGGAAGCTGCTTTAAATGAGGGAATACATGTTCGGTATGTAAATTAGGCTAAAGGGACATAAAGCGTATAATTATAGTTTAACGGATGAAATCTAATAATCATTTTAAAGCAAGCGTGTATTACATAACAAATGTAAAGTGATTTTAACAAATGTAAACCTGATAATAATAATAATATGTGTATCTGAGTGTAGTGCAGTCTGGGTGTAGAAAGTACGGAGAAAGAGGAAGTAAGCAGGGTGTTGGCTTCAAGGGATGGGGAAATAACGGTGGTTGAGAAGAAAAGACACAAAGCACAATAATGATGAAGGATGAGATCAATAATCATTTTATAAGCAAATGTGTACTAAGTAAAGTGATTAACAACTGTAACTGTGATTATGATAACTAATCTGTGTTAGAAATGTGTGTGAAGGAAAAGGGGAAGTACAACAGATGTTGAACACCCAGACACGCGCAGAGGTTGATTAAGTAAGCGCCCAGACAGGCAAGTTGGAGTGATTTCGTCATGCACACACACACAAAAGTTTGGTACTTTTCGAAGCACTTGCACCAAATCAATGATGTCATGTTAATCATGGGCTGAGGGAGGACGTGTTGGGGAAGAGGGGGGAGAGACGGGAGAGGCAGCCCAAAAGTGTTATAAAAGAAGTAACTTGCAAACAGCAAGACGGGATTTCTGCACGAGCCGTCCAGACGCTCTGAGAAGAAGATACGGACGATCGCCACTGAAGTATTCGAGGACTTCGTCTCTGTTCACGAAAAGAAGACCGCTGTTCGTGGACAAAGATTGAAAGACGGAGATTTTCCTCTCCCCACTGCTCGACTTTAACAACTGAACAACGGAGGAACGCGGCAGTCCTAGAAAGACTTTGTACTGAGCCTTGAGGACTGTTGAACGGACTCCGCTGCGAGAGCAGGAGGACCGAGGGTCCGGCCGGACCTTTCGCTCCTAACAACTCCAAAATAACTTTTTCATCGCACCATTGAAACCCAGCTCCCACCGGGCCGTCTCGGCATCTAAAAACTAATGAGTATAATCTAAGAAGAAAATTAAGATAACTAATCAAGTGTAGTAACATTTTATTTGAGCTGTAGCTTAACCCTTGCTAACTAACTAAATATAACCTTCATTAAATATCTAATCTGCATTTAAAGTAAATTTCTCAAGTGCATTTATTTGCTTACGTAGTAAAAGTTCCTCGTGGCAGTAAAAAGTTAAATCCATTGTATGTCTAACAACTGAGTTCTGTAAGGTTATCCTAGAGACCGAATCCACTTAACAATCCCTTACGGTTTTAGAAGTAATCCTAGCCGTTAAAACCTAACCTGGCATTTACCAAGAGCACGGATCCAGAAGAGGGAAGCTGCCATAACCGACGCGACTGGTAGGAGCGCCCGGGGCCAGGGTGGCCCCTCGGCCGAGTGCACTCAGACCGGTGGAAGCAGGGTCGACGTCGGGAGTAACGGCAGTGAGCAGAGCCAGGCGAGTTCCCTCGCAAGAACACCAGCTCGACAATTTTTTAATAGAGAGCTGAGTCAGTAAGTAGCCCCGTATCGGGCCAGAAGTACCCCAGGATCTAACAGTATCTATTTTCTCCAGCTGCAAACGGCTCATAGTCATCACAACGTTGTTGTGGCAGTTTCTCCTTGTTTTAGCGCTGAGCCTAAATAGAAACTAAACTATTGTGATTTGGACTCATCCTGAAGCTTGCCAATGATAAGAAGACACCCTGTTTTTTATTGCAGATAATAAAAGGAATGGTTGTGTGGACAAAGTGACTTTCCATTGTGGAAGAAACAAAATCTCACGGTGACACATGAGGCGTGAAACAAGAGCACGTTAACAGCAGTCGTTGCTGAATATGATGACAAACTATTGTTTACTTCTCTTTGACTGTTTTCCCACTCACTCTGTGGATTTCCACCTGCTGACCTCACTGTGGTTCACTCACTGCTGCCGTCTCCCAGTAGTGTGTGAGTGTGTGTGACGGGGACAACCTGAGTTCGAAAGGCATAAACACAAACAAAGAAAAAAAAGATTATATGAGAAAGCAGAAGCAGATATATCATCATTGTACGGAGAACTGTTCAGAAGGAAAACGAATGTGATATTGGGGTGCATCATGGGAAGTGTAACAGAATGCAGAAGACAACACTCTAAAGTTTAAACGTTAACAACATCATATGGAATTCTGTGAATGTATAGCAATGATTGCACTTTCCAATTTGCATTTTGTACCTGTGGATGGTGTATTTTAAAAATGCAAAATATTCAAATAGCAAGAAAACTCAAAAGTGACGAAAGTGCACCTGCAGGTTTCTGCTAAAAAATCATTCCCAGTGCATCATTTTCTCTTTGAAACATCAATGCAGAAAACTCAAAAACCCACAGAATCCTGATTTAAAGCGTGTTTAAATCAAGCCCCCCCCCCCTCACACACACACACACACACATCTGTCAGCATACGTCCCAGATGTTTAGTCAGCATAAGAATCCAAACAACACGTTGCCAAAAATAACCTGTATATTAGAAATATGCATCCTGTTGGAAGGCATAACCAGGCAGAGACCAAATTATGATGTAATTCTAAAGCCAAATAATTAGCCAATAAAAAAACAATATTTTTCTTTATTATAATAATATATTTCTGCAGTGTTGTGGAACAATCCCCCTCATCTGTTTCTCTTTCAGACACGTTTATTTATAGCACAATAGAAACCAACATTGTGCACAATATAGACACATCACAAAGCACCGGACAATCCGAGGACTGCTGAATGAGTGTTTGTGTGCGTGTGTGTGCGTGTGTGTATGTGTGAGTGGGTGGGGGGGAGTTTCCCCCCTTCTGACCCGGGGCCTTGCTCACTTCCTCGTGCATCACATCTGGAGAGGATTCATGTTCATCGTGCTATTTTTGGGCGACCGAGCTCTCTTTGACATCGGAGCGTGTTTGGAAGAAAAGCAATGGGTGGGTTGGGGGGGGGGGGGGGGTCACACTTGTAGGATGTAGACTTTAGTGAGTCCAGACCTCGGTGTTAGAACAACCGAGCCCATAGTCTCTGACAGCAGCGGCAGCACTTTCACTTCTTGGTCACTCACAACGTGAACGAGCGACGTTCAGATCCTCCACGAATGCTTTTTGGGGTAAGGGCTTCCCAGAGTCATGTATGCACAGCAAGCCCAGACCGCAAAAAGATTCGTGACGGACAACATGCCACTCCGAGTCTACGGCTCGTCCTCAAAAAAAGTGTCTCCAGATGAAACACTACAACACGCTGTGTGTGCACGAGGGGCGTTCGTGCACGAAGGCGTTCGTAGGGTTTTTTTTGTTTGTTTTTTCGTCTTCCATAAGATAGTGGCGACCGAAAGAAATCCGCCGGGGAGGCTCGGCGTTGCTTTGCAGCAGCGCGCAGCCTTGTTGTTAAAAAGAGCGGCGGTGAGGAGAGAGGCGGCATCACCGTTGCTGTTATACGGGCTTCAACGCGCAGCGGAGGGATGGCCGCGCGGATCTCATTGGACGGGACGTTCTCGTCGTCCACCAATAGTGATGCAAAAGGGGGGGAAAGAGCACCTAAGCAGGAGGCCAAAGCACCTGACAGCCCCCCCCCCCCTTCAAACATCCACTATGGACACCAGTGCGATATTAAACCAAACATAATTCACAACATGGGAAAAAAACGAAAAAGCATCGGTGTCTGATGTGCGGTTTCCCCCACGTCGATCGTTTTTACACCGAAGGAGAAAAAAAAACACGAGTTGAAAGCGATCAGCGCCTCTATGTTTCATTAATAGTAAAGTTTCCTTTTATTTGCAAAGGGTTAATTTGGCTCCGAATCTCCAGCTGCCGAAGCAAAGGGGGGCCCCACCCTCGCTCCGTTTTCATTGGGCCCGTCCAGCCCTTTTTCTCATTCGTGGACGCGTCTCCCAGCCGGTCACGACCCCCCCCCCCCCCCCCCCCCCCCCCCCCCCCCCCCACACACACACACACACACACACATCCTCCCTCTCCTATCTGTCTCGAGCGCACCGGAGCCAGACGCCACTGACGCAGCACGCGCCTTACTCACTTTTAGCAGTCACGACTCGAGACTCCTTGTGCACAAAAGGGGGAGAAAGAAAAAAAACAACAACCTGCACACCAAGGATGGGATCGTAAAGTCAGCGCTGTGTAGCTGAGCCGCTCGCCCCCTTCAGCTTCTGCATGGAAAAAAGATTTGCGATGATGGAGCTTCTTCTTCTTTTTTTGCACGTTTAAAAACGGACACAGATTGAAAGAGCGAGCATCGAGAACGAGGTATCAAAACTGTATGTGAAACCGGGTGCATAGAACTTATCAGAAGAAAATGCCCACAGTGGTATTGTCAGGATCCTCCGTGTAAAAAGAGCACTTCAGCACCACAGCCAGAGGACAGCTCCCCCACTCACTCTGAATGATCTTCAAAATAATCCCCCCAAAACATCTCTTTTATTCGATAACAGAGAACATCCTGAACCAACAACAATAACAATGATGTTATCAACTAAATCAAACTGACATCCACCCTTTTTCTTTCGTCATAACTGAGGGTGATTCCCGTGTAGATCGGTTTGATATCCCCTCATGGTGCAAAAATAGCAGAAATCCACTTTAAAACACTCATGACAACGCGTTTCTCTCCGCACACAATCAAACATTTGCTACTGCCCTACGTTTTGCAGTGGTGTGAATAAAAAATTAAAAAAGCACACATATAGCAGGGTGTTAAAGAAAAGGGGTGAAAAAGGGAAACAGGTGCAGCAAGAACTCACCATTGTAGCAGCGGAGGCTCCTTTAACACGAAAAGTAGTACCAAGAAAAGAGACAGAAAAAGGCAAATTTTCTCCATAAAACACGCTCTAGCTTTTCGCTTCTTCAAACTGTGCACACACTGTACTGTTGAATGGTGTGCCTTTTATAGGAGTGATGCCCCCTATCTATTTCTGGATCACGATCCAACCCCGTTTCTATTTTTAGCTCGCGCGTGATGATGAAAAAAAAAAAGCAAAAAAAAAAAAAGCTCGCAGAGGTTCCTTGGAGGAATTTCGAGCGTGCAGCGTTTGAGAACCGGGCGCGAGCTCCCCGTGTTTCTCTCTCTCTCTCTCCCGCCCTCCCCTGCACGACGAATGCGCGCGCGACAGCATCTCCCTCATAATGATGCTGCTGTGGAAAACCGCACGGCCCGGATTGTTTGACGGAGTCACGGAAAGTGTGCAGAATTTTGCTTTTTTTTTTTTAAATTTGCTGCACGGTGGCTACCCGCTGCACAACACACACACTCATACGCGCGCGAGCACAGAGCCTATCAAAAAAGACTAAAATGCTCACACGAAGCTACAATTATTATTTCTTTGTATTTTGTATTTTGTATTTAGCTTATTGCATATTATATTTACGCAGCCTACTTTTATGTTTGAAGAACCCCCAAATAAATAGAAGAATGAAATAGACTTCCTGCTCCTGGGGGCTGCGTCAGTCACTATTGACGTCAGGTGGAGAATCTCCCACTTTGAAGGTGGAAGCAGGAGCCCCCGTTGTCTATACGGTGGCTAAAAAAAAACTACATACAAAAAAACAGCCACAGTCCAATGAAACATCCGCTGGAAAAAAATGTAAAATAGCAGCGGATAGGCTGAAGAAGGCACAGTCCTCTCCTCCTTTAACACTGGAGGGGCCATTGTGTGCTGGCTGTGGTCAAACCTCTCTTTCATGTGACTGGAAGCAAAGACGTATCGGCCTGCATGTTACACACACATAACACAACGTGGAGGGAATTATGAGCTCCATTTGGCTACAATGAGACACCAAACATCCGATTAATGCGCGAAGCTTTCCCCCTCAAACATCGACTCTTAATTGTGATCTGTAAAGGTGTTAAATGACTCCGGGTTCTGGTTCACGCCTCCAGCGGACCCAGAAGTGTGGCCCAAGAGTGTGATGATGCAGGAGGCTCGTTACAGGCTGCCGCGGTCTCGGTCCTGCAGACCCCCCCCCCCCCCCCCCCCCCCGCACAGGGCAGAATGCTGAAACGCGTAGTAACGGAGCGGCGCTTGGCCGACCGATGATGCTATTTTTAACTCCCATACTCCACATGCCCGGCGCTGCGGGTTTCTGTATAGCTCAGGGTAGCCTACTACCGGGAGGGCAAAACATAAACACAGGGGGGGGGGGGGTGCTTCCAGGCGGAGATGGCTGGATCTGGTTTCCCCCACAAGAAGAAGAAATATAAAACCATCCTCGTCAGATTGTGTTTTCTTCCTCTTTATCAATGTGTCTCTTTAAGAATGAGATCGCTGTCTCATTCATTAAAGCTGCAACCTGTAGGAGGATTTCCTTGGCATTGCATTTGTATGTTTTGTGTTGTCTTGTCTTGTATTAACAATTGATGCATTATTGTTATTTCGGATTCAGATTTCATCAATGCAAATAGAATCTGTTTAAAATAATCAAGCCTGTGTATACATTTTACAGACCAGTGAACCTTGGTGTTGACTATAACTACGATGGTCTGCAATCCCTGAGGGATGATACCAGGCACTCAGAGGTCTTCCACGACCACCTGAAGTTACCATGCAGCTCCCTCGCACCATTGATAATGGAGGGTTCACAAACAAGGTATTAAAGGTGCAGTGTGTGTCGGATTTGGCGGCATCTGGAGGCGAGGTTGCAGTTTGCAACCAACTGAAACTTCTACCGTGTGCCAAGCCTGTATGCCGAGAAAGATGTGAGAATGTCTCTTCTGAAGCCAGTGTCCCTTCTGGGCTACTGTAGAAAAACGGCGGCCGGCTTCGGGAAGAGAATCCGCTCCGGATGTGGATATAAAAGGCTCATTCCAAGGTGACAAACAATCCTATTTTTATGTGATTATATACTAAAGAAAATATACATTTCAACATTACATTACATTTCTGCCATTAGATCCCCGTAAAAGCTACACACCCTTTGATATCCAAACTATCATTGTTTTTAGTTTTGTAAATGGAGAATGTTTTATTTACAGACTGGTTAGGACTGTTTAAGATTTAGGAATTATACTTTTACATGATCTGGTATTTGATTTACAACTGTTCACATAATCCTTATAACAGGAAAGTGTAAGAACAGATGTAAGATGTGCAATGTAAAAAGGTTTAAAAGAAGAAAACAAACAGATGGGAGTGTGTTCCACAATGACAATGCCTTCAGCAGAACTCGCTTAACAACTTTCCAATAAGTCGTTTCTTTCCTCCTCTCACCTATCTGTATGAGCAGGTCTGTAACTTCAGTGGCACAGCTGCATGCTGTGGAGATAGTGGAATTACTTCGGAGCTGTCCGTGGTACTAAAGCGACAGTGAAGCAGTTAACACAGTCAGGGGTGATTTCAGACTTAAAGACCTGCACCACGGAACCAGACTGATTGAGGCTGCAGGAAAGGTAACAGGGAAGAGGGAGGGGAGACAAGAAGGGACTTTGGTGTTAATGGCGGCGAAAACTATTGTCCCCACAAGGCAAATATATTTTTATTACACTGAGCTGCAAATAAACGGCCAGGAAATCCCTCGTGAATACACCCCAGCAGAAGACAATGCATGCTCTATGAATGTCTCGTGAGCCAGTGCAGTATTTAGATGAATTATTGCCAAAACATGAAGGGCAAAGGGTGGAGGAAGTGTATTTAAATTGCCACTATTCTACTTCACGTTATGGACTTTGAGATCTTCAGATGCACATCCTCAACCTCAAACACAGAAATCTAGATCTAGAACTGTCCGTTTATTTTGTACATCAAACACGTATGATGACATTTTACCATGGTGTGTATATCTCCAGATTTAATGCATGTTTACACGTGAAAAGGGAACGTACATGATGGACTCAGGAGGTAAAGTAACACAGCAAAAAGGCCAAAGTGAGAAAACGTGATGGAGTGCCATCTTGGATCGTCTAACATCAGATGGTAATACAACAATACATGCAAATGTTTGGAAGTCTACGCCATAAATGACAGACATTTAAATAAACTGACATTTTTAATCTTCCTCCACTCTTTCGGTCTCAGTGTCTTTAAAATAGTCATCTCCTTTCACGTCGAAGGAGGAGTTTCACTGTCGTTATGCAATGCGTTGAGTCAACATCCATTCAGTGTGACTACATTCAGCAGCGCCGAGCCAAATATATCTACACGATACGCAATAACAAACTTCAATGTGGGATTGTGCATCAAAAGTTTTGCATCAGAACAAACTCAAAACATCGCCCACTTCTTCCAACGTCCCTCGCCCTGAAAATGACCTTTCAGCATCTATTCAGAAGCGGGTTTTTCTGGCACATAAGTAACAATGATTTTACCATTGCACAAAAAAAGATTATTTCACTACTACTGACATGCAATTGATGAACTTAAGATAGCCAGATTAGTGCCACACTTCCTATTCAGGATATTTGCTTCATCAGCATCATGTAGCTCGACTATTTGCCAAAATGAAAATGTTTATTGAATCAATATTAAACACGGATGTGCACACTTTACTGCTCATCTATGTATGCATAAACATGTGTGTTAAACAAAGTGCATTATTTAAATATTTCAAAGGTGCACGGAAGTTTCTAACGAAGGCAGTAATAAAATGAGCTGCAGCAGACTTAACAAAGGACTCCCAGTGAGTATACTATCACTCTGAAACCACCCAATGGGTACAGAGCATCACACACACACACACACACACACACCCATTCAATGCAGTGTCTCTATGGTGTGCCAAGTCACATGCCTATTACGTAACAGGGCTCCTGCTCCCAGGCCTAATGCCCCTGACACATCCATGCACGCTTTGCTGGACATGAGCTATTTATATACTGCACCCAAGACGAGGCCGTTCAAAAAATACCACTCCGGTCAATTATTCATTGAGAAACATTCCAAAAACAGAGCGGGGAGCGTGTTCAGCCGCACGGGAATAGACCAAGGGGGCTAACAATAAATAATGTCCATTAGCAATGCAGCAGCCCGTTTGTCCTCAGCGGTACCGAATCTGAAGGAGGAGAAGGGCGGGAAATGTGTAGCAGCAAATGTGCCCTCGCATGTGTTGCGCTTGTATTTATAGGAGTCTGTGCATACACTTCAGCTCCTCTGCAACCATCTTGTTCCCTTACAGGATTCTAAAAATAGCCGGCCGCGCTGTGCTTGTGCCATTTTTAGGTATTGCAATTTAGAGGGAAAAAAACAGACAGCAGGGAGGAGGGAGGAGGGAAGGAAGTGCTGCTTTGCATGGATACTGTGTGGATGCACTTCTTTGAGGACACACTGTTCCATCTTTGTTCTAAGATGCTTCACGCTGCATCTGCAACATCTTATTCAAATGAACAGCTTTTAACTGCAAGGTTTTAATTCATTCCTCCGACATCTATTGCATTACACGCTGTGTGGAAGCATTTTGTTCTGTTAAGAGCTAAAACAAAATAACAGGGTTATGGTTGCAAAACTACAAAGCTTTTTCTAATTATTATTATTTTCTCCATCCGGAGGATGATGCTATTGGATTCTGCATTATTCAGTCATTTACAGTCATTACACGATGAGGTAGAGCTGCAATAGCTTGGCGAGCTTCATTTCGTTTTTGACAAGATTGTATGATACAACAACTTTGAGCCGGTTGCCTGCATACAGCCCAGTTGTTTGATTTTTTCGATATAAGTAGTGCCGAGTGCATACACTGCTGGTCTGAAGACGCTCATCTATTTTACAAATTGATCGACAAAGACCAGGGTTGTGTGAAACTGGAAGAGCACAAATGTGAGAGCAATAATTAAATGTGAATCTTAAGCAGCAATTTGGTGAATTATATTCAAGGCTTTTCTTTACCATTGGAACTTAAAAAATACAGGTATTTTTCAGGTTATCATGAAAACCATTGTAAAGTGTTAACACCGCTATCAAACAATATTAAGGTGAACTTTTGTGTGTGAAGACTGAGACTGCTTTGGACGTTTGATTATGGATCAGCTGTTATTAGCGCTGATGAACGGGTTTTTGATCACAAAATATAATATAGAACTCATTTTGGGGTATCACACAGAGGGGAAGACTGTAGGTGTCGATCTCAGGAGTGTGGCTAAAAAGTCAAACAGCGCCACCATTAGGCCAGTTTAAAAATGTTAACTTTCAGGTTTTCAAGCAAGGATTCATTTAGTGTGGCTGTTCAGTGTTTATGGTGAAAAGGAGTACACACTTCTGTTTATATTTTCCAACGACGCAAAGAATTGACACAGAGAAATGAACTAATGAAATCCACACACTGCCTTTAATACTGCGCATTAAATACAGATTCCACTTTTGTGTTTTAATAGATGGTCAATGGCAAAACCTTTTTCTGCCTTATGACTTTCATAAGTTAAGAAGCAAATGTAATAGCATGTTGTAGTTCCTCTCTTTTGTATTTAAATTACCTTGGAGCAAAAATCTAAGTATGTCGGTCCCATATAAATAGGAATGATATTGAAAAGAAAAGTGCAAAAAGTTGAGAATTCCCATCCATTTTATGAAGCAGAACCAGTGAGGGCATATGCTGTTCAGTTTGTACTCCTTTATCCTCGGAGTTGAGCGACGCTTTCCTTACCAACCCAGCAACAGACTTCAGCAAATACTGAATATCATCCTTTTCATTTAAAGTCCAAAACATGGCGCCATCTCCAGGCTGTGGTTATTATTCCACCTCCAAGTACCAAAATGCTAAAATGTCTTAAAGAAACGACAACGTGTGTTCCAATTAGCACAGATTGAAATCTAAATGTTGCAGAAGAATTAACTGGAATTTGCGAACCGTATTCGGTTTTATTCACCTTCCATTTTTTTGTGGAACCTAGAAAAAAAACAATCATAACCTCTTGATTGTTAGAGAACAAGAGGTCCTGCATTTGACATATACGTTGTGGGGCACAATTATCTACAGTTGACGTTTCAAACCTAATTCTTTTGGGGAGTTAGAACCCAGGTTCTACTGATATGAATCTTGATACCTCACCTTTAACCACATCTAGGTTTCTTCAGATGGGTGCGTGTCTGTCCGAGTGTTCGTTATCTGGTGTGTGTGTGTGTGTGTGTGTGTGTGTGTGTGTGTGCATGACGGTGGGGTGTTCCTGGCTCGGTGGTTTAGGGCTGACGGCGTTCCCTCTTGGTGAGCAGGTAACACTGAATGGTTCTTAGTCGATCTTTGGCGGGGGCGAACTCGGGCTGCAGCTTCAACGTGGACTCGTACCAGCGCATGGCTTTCTCGAACTCCTCCTGTCGTCGAGACACACAACAACAACCACGTCACCATCGGGACGTTTGAAACCCAAACGGACGTTCAGACAGCGGGAGAAAACGTGACGGCAGCCATTACCATTGCGATGTAGACGTTGGCGAGGGTAAAGTGGTTCACGACGAAGTGCGGGGCGATTTCTACCGCCATGTGGGCGACGGTGAGAGCGTCCTCCCACAGACGAGCGTTCTGGAAGATGTTGGCCAGGCTGATGAGGGGCACGTCCTGGTTCAGGAAGCAAAATAATGTGTTTTCATGTTTAAAACAAGCCTCTGTTCAGTATAAGTAGCAGGCGGGTTACCTGCCGATAGGCTAACTTGCCTTCATGTGATGGGGGGCGTAGTTGAGGGCCTGTCGCAGGCAGTCGATGGCTCTCTTGCCTTGACCTTTCACCCTCCAGTACAGTGCAGCCATGCTGGATAACACCCATGATGTTTGATTCTGGAGGAGGATAAACGATGAATCAACAGTAAAAACACCAATAACATGCTCATTGCATCTTTAGATATCAGAAAATCAACGTCTTCTACTTCAATCTTCTTGGCATTTCGCCGGTTTCCTCGGAGTAGATTTCGCAGAAACAATGGCTGCGATTATTTCATTTTCTGAAAAACCCATATTCAGAGAATCTTGTCTCAACGTGCATCGTTTGAATACAAAAGGTTGTCTTTCACTTAGAGGTGCGAGGGCTCTTACCTTCTCCAGGACTTTAGCGATGCGCGTTCCCACCTGCTCAAAGGACTGAGGAGAGAACTTATCTTTGCCGAGGTTCTGCAGGACCTGGAGGTCAGACACACACACACGGGACCGTTACCTGAGAGCTGATCATTTAATAACAGTCTGTCAATCACGTCAGTCTTTCTACAGTGTAGAACTCTCAAGTGAGTTTACATCAGTACTGACCCTTGAGCATGCATCTACACCTGCTGCATGTTCTATTAATTCAGATGAACTACTGTGGATACCCCGCTGGACCTTTTAATATAGTAGTACCACAGCTAACGAACCAAAATATGTATGATCATCATCAGCTATATCTAATAATAGGCTACACACACACACACAGAGAGCGAGAGAGAAGTGGTAAATGTTGTCTTCACCGGCAGACTTTAAACGAAGTGTTTTTTCTCATGAGCATGTTCAACATGTTGACATTGGTTTTGACTTGTGCTTCTGTTTCTTTATCATTGTGACCGCACATGAACGCTGCTGTTGGAACACACGGTTTGCGTGTAGAAAGAGGAGAGTGCGCATGGGCCTACCTCACGCAGCTGGCTCTCTCCAGTGTAGTGGATGGCGGCCCGATTGGCCACCCCGGCCAGGTGGTCGAGGGTGTGCATACTGGCAGCTAGGTTGGCGTTGCATAAAGGTTCGGCAGCTGGCTCCTGGAGAGGAGTGGCAAAGTCGATGTGCTCTGTGATGCTGGAACAAAGGGAAAAATCAGACATCAGACGAACAGGATTTACTGTATTTTAGTTGTTGATATGCTGTGATGGAAGATGAGAATGTGACCAGGACAGCGAGAGTCTTACTCAATGTTTTTGGCGGAAACAGCCAACCAGGTGCTCGCCACAGTGGTGAGGTCTACCCTTCGTGTCCGCTGGCACTCCTCCGGCCCCGGCCAGCCAAGGCTTGTGTAGTCCCTCCAGCGACCTGCTCAGAAACACACAAGCAAAACCAAAGACGTCTCTTTTAGTTGTCCAGCACCTCAGTGTTGTATTTGTGCGTTCATGTCGTTGTAAGAAAAGAAAAGAACCGCAGGTGTATTTGGTACCTGCGGGGCCAGGCGATGGGATAGTCGGCCCGCTTATCTCCAACACGGAGTGTCCTCCAGGCAGCGACTCCCCGCTCTGGCCGTCGTCACTGATCGCAACGCTCTCCGTCCCGTCCACCTTCGCCTTCCTCACCCGCTTCACCTGGAAGGTGATCTGGTGAACGAAAGCCATTCGGTTGGGCTGTGAGCGCTCCAGTCCCCCAGACCTCACCTGCTTTGGTGAATCCAGACCGTATAAAGGACGGGAATGCACACGTACCCACTCGGCTCCCTCGTCGTCCTCACAGTTTCCGAAGCAGGGCCCGCCACCGGCATGGGCGCCCATGACGCGGTCGTTCTTTAGCACCCGGATACCCCGCAGGTCCCCTCGCTTGCCCCCGACATCCAGCGCTCCCTCAAAAGCCCCCATCAGGTCCTCCTTCAGCTGCCACTCCTCCTCCCCTTCCGCTCCTCCTCCTCCAACGCCGCCAAACGGCGTGGGCATCTGAGCCGCTCCGGAGGCCGAGGGAGAAGCCCGCTGCTGTCCAGCTGCTTCACCTGAGCCGTTGCTGTCCAAGATAACCGCTGAAGAGGGAACAACAAAGGAATAAATACGAGTGGTGTCAAGCTCCAGGAGCACTTGGCAAAAATGTTCAGGACAGAAACACCCCATTAGAGCCGGATCATGATATTTTTTCACGGCGGTAAATTAAGCCAACGGACATGTGAGACGGTGGTGGTGTTATTCTCAACGACATTTAGTCAGTTAACTCAGGGTAATGACACTATTAACGGACTGACTGAATAAACGAGCCAGAGATCACGCTTGCAATCGTTGAAATGAATTGTATGAAGTTTGATATTGCCACTGGATGCGTCACTCAATCAGATTCGTACTCTCAAAGAGCAGGGAGTCCTCCATGGCAGAGATGGCCGGTGCGTCCTGCTCGTCTTCGCTGGCCTCCCATTCCTCCAGCTGTATGCCGAGGTCCTTCTCAGCCGTGCAGGCAGCGCCCTCTGATCAACACAAGTCAGGTTCAGGCACACTGATTATGGAAACACTACCGTGGTACGAGAGCTGCAGCAGGCAATGAAACACATGCATCTACAATCAAACTGATTAAGAAAGACTGATTAGAAGACCGGTGACAAACAGTGACGTTAAATGTGTTCTTGAATGTATTTTTATGATTGTATTTTATTCTGAGACTTGGAACAATCAGCCCACTCTTATGAGGGATACGATGTAATGTTACGACAATTCTCTCCTGGACAGAAAGTGATGCATCTTATATTTGGAGACAACAGAAACTACGTTTGTTTTTATTTTGGAACAAACAAATCGGTCCCTTCAGCTTCTCTCTCCCTCTCTGCTGACTCCATTCACGGTCTGAATGTACTCTAGCAAAGCTCAGATAACTCCGGCTGTAGCTGGACAGACACTCGATGTGTGCAGTTGATTACTAGATGTCACAATCTTAAAGGAGTCGTGGAAGAGACCCATGAAAACTGCTGTCTAGGTGCAAGAGACACCACGGATGGCGCAACATTTAACCCCGTGGGGCCATTTCTCAACTGCAGTAGTTGGCTACTAGCCAAGAATATGTATGATGTTGCTTTTCCTAAAAAGACACAGAGCCCAAATTATTACCACCTGATTGACTGCAGCAATACCTGCAGCGACCATGAAATATAACACGAGAAAGGTTTGTGTATATAAACCTTTTGCCCTCACGCTGAGGCGGGTGTGTGTTTTCTAAGTGCTTGTGCGACCTCATGTAGCCGCCGTGCTTTATGGGAGCAATATTTAGCTTTGCAGAGTAAAATATAGATCCTTCTAAATTTGGCATCAGCTATTTACTGCAGTCTAAATTATTAAGCGGCAACATTTCTCCACTTCAAAGCACTTTTCTCTTCACTCCCACTGATGTGAATAAAGAAGAAGGTGCGGCCTCTGTTCACATTAGAAGAGCAACATACTACTTGCTTCTCACGGCTACTCCTGCAGCTTCAAGGGACAGGTGTGAGTGTGTGTGTGTGTGTGTGTGTGCTCACAGCTCAATGCAGGTAGCTGGTAGAGCTATCTTTCTGCTACAGCTACAGGATTATTACTGCTCTGTCCCTGCATGTTTGTATTGAGAAACTCTCAGTCTCAGAGTCTAATGATGCAATCGTTAGGCCTTTGGTTTGGCTCGCAACAGTGTCTCCACATTCCTAAATCTTATTTAACAGTTTAGCTGCATGCTCCAACAGCAATGTGGGAGTGCCCCCCTGTAAGAAGTTAAGTAAGTAACATTCGGAGGAAACAACCCATTGTACTTCGGAGAGAGGGAGTGTGCATTTGATTGACTTACGTGAGCAGGGCTGTCGCTGGGCCAGGTTGTAGAGGAAGGGGTAGAACTGCAGACAGCGCAGCAGAGGGAGGCTGCTGCGACACTGCTCACAGCCAGCGAAGGAGGAGAAGGAGGAGGAGGAGGAGAGGGCCGTCACCAGGATGTGGCGGAACAAAGCCAGAGCACCTGTGACGTTGCCCTGAGCCAACTGCACGCTCACCATGCTGAGCAGGGAGTGGGGCTGAGGGAGGGAGGGAGGGGGGCAAAACAAAAACATTAGCTTGAGCAGATAGATGTATCTCCCATAACAGATACAGGGACAAAAGCAACGAACGTTCATGAATTCTTGTGCTTGGACAGCAAAGTTTGGGCTATTCTTCAGTTTTATCAACACCAGTTAAAGCTATAAATACGTCTGACTGACTGAACTGCTTGTTTTTGTCGACACATGTGTAACACGTGTACCTCATACGGTGGCCAACACTGTAAATCAGATGCGACACGGTGCACGTGTGCACGTGTGCGACTCTCAGAGGGCCAAACCCAGCAGGTGGTGTGCCGATGTGCCTTTACCTCCGATGCATTGACAGCCAACGCTTGCTCCAGCAGTGTTTGAGCGTGGGTGGTCAAGCCGTGGTGCAGCAGCAGGTTAGCGGCGTTGGTGAGGGACAAGTGGCGGTGGGGGGGTGCAGCTGAGCTCAACACTTGGCGCAGGCACTGCAGGGCACGGCTGGCATTGCCTTTGGCCCGCCAGAACAGGGCCGCCTCATTGTGGAGCAGCCAGCGGGGCACGGCGGCCTACACAAACAAACGTCTGTTAGATCTGAAGACGAACGACTGAAGACGACTCAGACGATTCACAATCAAATCCTCAAATGTGAGATTTAGTGGATTCTTTTCCTCAGCGCGGCGACTCTAGTTTGCTAACGTGTGCACGGTCTCACTAACGGGCACCGATGTCCCGAGACGATCCTAAATACCGGTATCGGAGCTGATCCGAGCATATTTTAATGAAGCGGATTAAATCCTTTCTGTACTGAACTCCAGCGTGTGTTGTCCGCTTCAGCCTGCTGGTGTTGCACCGAGGCTCACATACCGCCCGGCTCTACAGCGCCAACATTCCGCTCATTATGCGAGATCAAATTAAGAGTGTGTAAAGGTGAAAAAACATTTGATTGCACCAGTGATTGACTCCGTTTGACACCTGCGTTGGTAAAAATGTGCGACGCTCGGACAGAAACAAATCTGTGATCACATTAGCAAAGACCAGTGAGCAGCTTCTCCTGTTTAGCCAGCGGAACGTCACTTCTGCAGGTTGAAATGACAAAACGCCACAGGCAGAAGTTCACATCAGCTTCTGCTAAGTTGATGGTCGGTGACATTAAAAACTTGGCCCTCTTACTTGTTTCATAGCTTGAGCTATTCTGGAGCCGATCTGCTCCAGCGTCCATCCTCCACTACGTATCTGCAGTACCTGTGATCACACACAGTAACAACAATGATTGGGTATTCTTCTGCACAGTTCCACATACAGAGGCCGGGCAAAGTAATTCTGTTAACATTCTGCACATGGTACGCATTCATCTCCACACACAGATAAGGAGGCAGACAGAGACCTGGGAGGCAGAGGGATCTGGAAGCATCTTTTCTTCCAGAGGCCAGTCCAGTGAGGCGGGCAGGAGGGCTGGATATGGTTGGGGGACGGGACCACAGTCCGGCAGAGCTGCCGTCGGAGGACTGCTGCCCCCGTAGAGGAGAAGCGCCACTGGGCTGAATACACACAATAAGACGTAGAAGTTATTTTTACGTGGTCATTTTCCAAATGTAACTCTGGTCGCACAAGCGGACTCTTTTCCAACTTGAACTTCAAATTCTTCAACCTCATGTGGATCGGAGCTATGCTGCTACTATGTACCCCCCCCCCCCCCCAGCCAGGAAGGTGTACTGACCCGAGGCCCTGGGTCTCAGGGGGAAGGTAGTAGGTTGGCAGCAGGTGAGCAGGGGGAACACTCGGGAACTCGCGGGCACAGTCGGTCCTCTGAGGCCACAACCTCTTCTGCGTGTCCTAAAGTAACGAACACATTTAAAATACCCCCACATGCCATTCTGATCAGAGGTTGTATATTTGTCCATTACACCTCTACGGGTACACAAGTAACACAAATGATAATTGCAGGAATTCTGTAAGCTTTGGTTCACAATGAGTGACAATTTCAATCGCTCTAAAGTTTCAGAGTCCTCTGCAAAAGGTGCAGAGGCACCACTTGTCCTTTTGGTTTGATTTGATGCTGTAATACCATCCCTGTAGTTCTCTGTCTTGCCTGTGTGTAATCCTGCTGGCGGCCCCAGAGAGCAGCAGCGGGGTCCTGGTCTCCGGACACAGAGGGGTGCAGCTGGGGGCTGGCTGCCGTCTGGTTCGAGTTGCGCTCCGATGCGAGCGCCACGCTGGACGCCACCGACACCTCCTCCCCAAACTGTGAACAACGAGAGAAACAGACTGAGAACTGAGGCACAGAAGCTGAGGTAAGATGTTTCTTTTACTGGTAATATTCCCGCTTGTTTGCTTTAATTCAGAAATATCCGCTGGAAGTGAAATGGGATCTCAGGAGAATCACGTGGGCCGACCATCACAAAGTACATTGTAATATCTCAAGAGACTCACCTGGACGTAGTGGACATGCTCGAACAGATCGCCTCGGTGGTAGCGCACAGGCAGGTCGAAGGGGCAGTAGAGGCTGCGCTGCTGCTGACCCAGCGGACACATCTGATGGTTCCCTGGAGCACACAAAATTGATATATATATCCTTTCTTTTTCATATTTAGCATGCTGAATCACAGCAAACATGTTCGTTCTTGACCAGGTAAAGCAATGAGCTTTTCTTCTCTTATGATACACAATAAGACGCCTCTACGTGTTGTCGGATCTATCTGCTGTGGCATCTCACCGAGCTGGGCTTCCTTGGCCATCTGGGTCTCGTGGATAATGTTGCGCAGGATCTGCTCTTCCTGCAGCAGCTTGTGTTTGTCCAGCGCCTCCTGCTGGCGAAGGTAGTGGTCATGCTGCTTCTGGTACTCCTTCAGTTCGTTCAGTGTCCGCTGCAGGGATCTGAAGATATAGGAAAATGAGGAAGGCAAATACAGGACAGGCAGGCAAATAAAGCCCATCACATGACCACCAACTACAGAGACGTTTCTGTGAACCCACTTTGCATTGTTTGCATTGCAAAACAGACTCTCTGACAACTCTGGGGACCTTTCTTTTACTTACATACGGACTTCCCCGTGGATGGGTCCAAGTGCAAAGAAAATGTCCCTACAGGGAAAATGTATTGTTTTTACTGTTATCATCAAAAGCAAATCCCCTTTACTGACTGATGCTCTTACAATTTCATGAAATCCTCGACCAACCAAACAGAAATATGCTTTTAAAAATGCTTTTGTGAAGAATTGTTCTGGTCAATGACCAAATTGTCAAGTTTTAAGACATTTTTAAAACTGAACTGTAAAAAAAAAAAAGAGAGAAGAAAGCCTTCTCAGATAACCTAACCCAGGATTAAACGTGTGCTATACTGGTTGGCAGAAAGCTTGTTCTTATTGGTGCCTCACAGTTGTGTCCATATATCATTGCGAGTATCTTATCCAACCAAAGCACTTCAGAGAGGGAATGAACGAGCGCCTGCCTACCTGTGCTGGGCTTCCAGGCGCTGCTCCAGCTTTTGCTGACACAGCACAGAGTGCTTCCTCCTCAGGGCCTGCTGGATGCCGGGCTGGGCCTGCAGCGCCTGCTCGTAGCACAGCACCGAGTGGTTGTATTCCCCGAGCATCTGTTCAGACAGCGAGAGAAGGGGAGATGGACACATCGCGGAGACAGCAGAGGTCAAACAGTGATTTCTTTCATGGAGAAATCCCACTGTACTAACACGAAAAGAACGTAGCCGACTAAATATATACACGGAGGACTACACGCTGCTGGTAGGAAGCTGTGGGGACTCAAAGACAAGTGTTGTGTAAATATGAGTTGAGTCAAATAAAGGCGATTCAACTCGCCAATGGTCTGACAATAACAAGCCTCTGGGGGAGCCAGTAGATATCCGGGCCAAGACTTCCTTTTCTGTGCTCTGCTCATTGTTTACAGTCCGATTGGCCACTTGAGATACAAGACCAGAGTTGGAGTTTGGAGACGAAGCGTACGACCTGATTGTTTTACAAGTAGCCAGGTTACGAGCTCATTTCAAACCAATACAAAGCAAAATCATCTTCATGTGTTCTGCCTCTTTTCTCCACCAAAGCCTTCTCCGACGTGATTGGTCGACACTCCTCAGACTACAAAGGTGGGAAACCAGAAGGCTTTCAACACCAGAATCTTGTCCCATTGCCTCTGGATTCTACATATGAATGCAGAGTCTGTTTATAGAGATTAATAAAGTCCCTACACAAGTATGAAAGTCTTGTTTTTGATGGGTCTTGGATGGCAATACGCTGTATCTTCTACATATACTGACCAGTGCGAAAAGAATATGCTAGGAGCAGAATTCTGTCTCATTGGTGTTATGAGAGTCCTGAAAGTCAACTACAGACTGAAAAAATCAGTGTCAATAAATTTGCCACCATCTTCTTTCCTGTGAGCTAAAGTAGTAACAGTAAGAAAGAACAGGAACGAAAGCTTACTACAGTTTACTGAACCAAGTCTGCATTAACTACAGTGTCCTGACAAACGACAGAAGCAGTGGCTGTGATCCTGTTCAAGAAACCACACTGAACGGACGACCAGATGCATGTCTGTGGCTTAAATACACACGTGTCTACTGCAGTGGTATCATATGTCTTTGGCTTACAGCATAAATGTTGCCCAAGGTGTAGTGGCCGGTAAACAGATCTGACGTATGTTCCAAGGCAGCGTGGGCAAGAACAGCAGCATCTGCCGAGAAATGGGCGCGGTGCAGGATGTTGGCCATGTTGACCAGGGCTACATCCTTGTGCTCCCTGCAAGGACACACACACACACACACACACACACACAGCATGAGAACGTGAACACCTGTGAGCAGTCTCACACCATAAACAGGATACTATTGCCGTGTCGACAGTACCTCGGGGAGAAATGCAGAGCACGCACCACGCAGTCCACCGCCCTCTGAGGCTCGTTCTTCATGCGCCAGTAAAACGACGCCATGTTGTACAGCACCCAGGATGATGAATTCTGGAACACACAATCATCAAGATGTGCACACACACTATTTTAACCACTGGGAAGGACTAACTTCCAAGTGGTTTCCAAGTAGAATCTTCGTTTTCTCCCCCAACATAGTTTTGCTGCATTGACTAATGGACCTTGGTCTTTAATATGTGCGTATAGTGTAGAGAGGGAGTTGTCCAGGCAGACCTTACCCCCAGTAACTCTTGATGGACGCGATGGCCCATCTCGTCAACGCTGCGGCCCACCTCATGAGACAGTGAACTAAAAATGGGATCCTCCTTAGAGAGCAGTGGGGAGGTCAAGTTCGCCCTCTCCTGCACACCCTGGAACAGATAGCAGGTCAGCTTTACGTGGAGTTTTAGCATGTGATCAGTCACACAAAGGCGACATCTCTGTTGTGTGCAGAGCAGCAATGACCTCACCTGACAGAAGGGCTCACTGAAAATCTCAAGTACTTTTTACAACTACATAAACAAGTCTGAACAGCTGTGTTTTGAGGGCCTTTTTGAATGACCGTATGTTTGGTAAGGAGTTCCACCGAGCGGGGTAGACAGCAGGTTAGAATCCGCAGACTAGAGGCATCGGATGATATGTCCTGATGATATTCATATTTAAATATAACACAAACAACCGTGTTGATAAACTGCAACAAAAGCTTTGTTCACTGGAGCCAAACCAGCTTCCCTCTGAGCTCTTCTTCTTTTCAGCTCTGGATTACTGGGATGTGACATATCTAAATGCAGCTGCCTCAGGCCCTTTAGAGTGCATTTCCCATTAAGCGGTCACGCCAGCTTCACACTGGACGCCGAAGAGTTGCAAAACGCAGCGCTGTGTCAATAGTTGCTCAAGCAGTAGCCTGCCTGCTCACACACATTTCTCCACACAGATAAACAAGTGATTCTGCTCCTCTGCTGCTTTCTACAGAGCTAATCTCTGTCCGTCTGCTTGTGTGTGTCTACTCGTCACACATATTATTCTCTCTTGTATGCGTTTGTTCTTACACGAGTTAAATAATTTCCCACCGAAACTGTAAAATGCCAGATCCACCAAGCTAAAGGTTAAGCCCCTACTCACCCTGAGATGCTGGAAGGCATGGATACTATAAGGCAGTTCAAACACTTTTGCACAGTCAGGCTTTTCTAGATCTGGGGGCAGAGCTGACCGGGAATCGACATAGTCTTCAGGGCTATAGGAGGAGAGCAGAAACATGTCTTTAAGCAGAAGCATATAATTACTCTAAACACAATCTAATGGATGCCTTAACCACTGTACAAAAACATTGTAGACATAGCAAGAATGTTGTCGTGTTTCACAGAGCAGAGCTTACCTGATGTATTTGCTTTCCAGGGATATATAAGTGCCATCATAGAGGTCCAGGTCTCCCAGTGGAACCTTAGCCATGACACAGTCTGCATCCTCTTTGTAGTGTCTCTGCTCCAGCCCCGTGTCTCGGTCCTCATTCTCCTCAATGTGGATCTTCTGCGTCACCAGCTGCTTCTGCTCAACCACAGCCAAGGAGAACAATCAGTGAATACCAATAAGCACGAGAGATGGACAGTCGACAAGAGTAGGAAATGGTATTCAATGAATAAAGGAGCGATAAAAAGGGTATTTATGATCCTTTTTCCCCCCACGGTATTGACAAACTGTTATCTCTTTTCTGCACAAATGAAACTGAAGGAAATAAACTCATGAGCCAGAATGAGATCCCAAAGAGAAACACACTTTTACAACATCTTTGCACAAGACACTGATTCAATTAAACAAACACACACACCTCCAGCGTCTTGAGGTAGTTAACACGAGTCTCTTGCCTCATGAAAATCACAACATCATGTGGATGCTTCAGATTCAAAGGTGAGTCAACCTGGAAAAAGAAAATATTCATGTCAATCCCAGTGAATGCGAATCAACAAGCTTATTAATATAAGTATATGACAATAGATTCAAATTATATTGCTAGTCATGTTGGAAATAGCATTTTCCAAGTTTAAAACTTAACTTATTAGAGCCCCAAAGCATTTAATATTAACATGAACACCGTCTTTGTTTCTGGTAGTTTTATGGCAGCTATCACAAACCGACACTTAACGTTATCTCTGACGTAAGCATAATAAATAAGCGACGTTAACATGGGCCTGTGACATATCGGTCATCTTGACCTAACACACCTTACGATAACGTCAGATTTAAGGTAACGCTAGCTAGTGGAAGCTAAACGACTTAGCCAAACAACATTATATTTAATGCCACTTGTCTCGCTGTATGTAACATCACATAAAGCTGGCAAAGGAGTCTTGTTGAGATTCGATTTACAATTAACGTTGACAAACCATAGACGTTACAGTTAACGCGAACGAATATAGCTTCGCAAGCTTAGCCACCTAACGTTAGCAGGTCAATGAGCTAGCGATAAACTGTCATACTTGTTGTTGGATTTTTCCATCCTCTGTGACAACCCAGTGGGTCGTAGCTCCTCCGGAATCCACTATAAGCACGCAGAGAAAGATGAAAAGCTTCCCCTGAAATGACGTTTTTCGCGAATAGTTGACGCGACGGGGCAAAGACTCAGGACAGATATTCCTGAGGTCCGCCATTTTTTCCCGTCTCATTTTTGCTCTGTGGTGGTAACGGTAAGTGCCGCCTCCGGCCAGAAGGGGGCACTAACCGTCCGCAAGTGGCAAAAAAAAAAATGTCTTCTTCTTTTTTGAGGTTTATTGGCGGTTGGCAAACAATGAATTGGTGCATTACCTACACCAACTGGTATGGAGTGTGGATCAGGTTGTCTAATTAGGATTCTTATTGTATATAATAATCCTAATTAGACAACCTGATCCACAATTAAATTCAAAAGGAAAAGAAAAAAGAAACAAAACAACGCGCTCATATTTCCTCTCTCCTGTTCCTTCCTGCACATCTCATTTCTCCCACTTTCCTCTGAACTCGGTAAAACCACCGTCCTTTCCTGTCTTCTTCCCATTGCTTCTGCCACCTTTCCTTCAACCTCTTTTTAATGATACTTTCTGATTTACTGAAGCTGACTGCAACATTGATCCAACTATTTTTTGTGGCCTCTTTTGCAGCTTTATCTGCTATCTCATTTCCTATGACCCCAACATGTGCTGGTACCCATAGGTATATGACTGTAATCAGACCCATCAACAAACAAACTCTACACAGGTTGCCGTTTTTGCTCTGTGGCAACGGTAAGTGCTGCCTCCGGCCACAAGGGGGCGCTAACCGTTCGCAAGTGGCAGAAAAACAAAACTCTACAGGTTGCCGTTGATGACGTCTGGAAAAGAAAAACAGGAAATTCTGTAGAAACGAAAAAAGGTTCCAGACATTTTCAAAGGCTAAAAGGTGGGTGTTACATACGAATAGGATCTACTTTCACACCTTATAGTCAGCACTTGAACGCCGTTGTTTGCTGAAGAGGATGCGTGTGTGCCGTCCCTGCTGTTTCGGTCAGTATATTTTTCTCTGAATCGTTCTTTAGCACACCTAAGTTATGGGTTGAAGCTGCAGTTCCGCATCCAGGGGCATGACTAACTTCTACTAGATCAAGTGACAACACCGCCGACGCTATTCACTGTGTGTCATCATAGTGTGTCTGCTATGGAAATCGTTTGCAACGGTGTCCCCAGTATGAGCTGGGTGCCACTTTAGTGAGGATGTTGAGTCATGCTTACTGTGAAAAAGAAAGACTTTACACGTTACTTCCCATTATGGGCGTAACGTTATAGCTGTACCTCATTTTAGAGAGTAACGCCAGCTCATGTAACAGAGTAATGCATGTGGTAGCTACACAGGTGCTACATTAACATGGCTGCACTGTAATTGTTTTGATATTATTGTGTGTTAAGCAACAAATCCTCAGGATACTTCCTCATGATCAGAAAATATGTTTAACACAAGTTCAATATTTAATGTGTCAATGTATTGACATTTATTTGATTGGAATTTAATGCAAAACCAAAACCTCAAGATGTCACATGCCCTCACCTCACTGAAACAGGAAACTTGTTCGAAGCAAAAAGTAATCCATGATTCAACAATGAAAATCCCGTTTGCTGGCAGCCATGAAGCATTCCACATACGATTAGCACCCTAAAGCAACCATGGTGTGTACTATCTATCTTATCGTTGGGGATAATGAAATAATAATAAATTAGCTCTGTGTCCCCTTTTACTGTAGCTTAAATGGTAGTGGTGTCACGGATCACCGATCGATCCGTGATCCGTTCGGATCACCCCTCACGGTTCGGATCACTCGTGAACCGCGGATCAATCGAGTATTTTTTTTCTTTTTTACAGTGTAATCACAGTGTGTAATAAAGTTCTACTGCTGCTGTTCCTTTTCAAGTAACAAGTCCCCGAATATCAATGCAGAGTGTCAGTGAACAGATATAAAGCAGTAGTGTTCACGTGAACGGAGCAGCTTAGAAGCATTTAACGGTGACGTCATGGCGAGCGGAGGAACGTCAGAAGCCGCGGCGTCATTTCAGTCGCAAGTTTGGGAACATTTTGTCTTCCCTGTAACGTATGATGACGGATGAGGGTGGTGGACAAATCGTTACGGTATGTAGGCGTTATTTAAAGAGAGACACATGACAACGTCAAAACATCGGCATGTCCACACATATGAAGAGACACCATCCCGTCTGTCAGCGACGGGGACACTCCGGTGTAGAAAACAAAGGATTTCTAAATCTGGTTAAAATGCTTGAGCCACGCTATGACGTCCACTTACGCACCCACTTAAACTTAACAGAATTCTTGAATGTATTATTTTTATTTATTTATTTCATTTTGTTTTGTTTCAAATTGGACATATTCAATATTTTTGTTTTCATGTAAGACTATAGCCCAAAGTTATTTGCTTTAAGTGTTCTTGAAGTTCTTTAATAAATGGAAAGCAAAGTTATATTTGTCTCCTCCCCTTTTCTTTGTTGATCCGAAAAATGATCCGAACCGTGACTCCTGAACCGTGATCCGAACCGAACCGTGAGGTTTGTGATCCGTGACACCCCTATTAAATGGTGTTCATTTCAGCAAATGATAACTGCGTCTGGCTTGTGATTGTGATGCAGTTTTAAGCCACTTTGTCCAGCTGTTTTCTTGAGGTGTTGCCGTTCCACACAGTTCTTGCAATGCTCTCGATAGTCGCTTCAACACACCATCCCGTGATACCAAACCTTTCCATCTGTCTTGAATAGAAAAGTCTTTGCTGAGCTTTCTTCAGTACCGATGCCAACTTTGAAAAATCAGGAACATTTACACACAACACACAAATGCCTTATTTCTTTTGCCACTTTCACCCTGATATCCAATGTTTGTTTGTCTCACTCTCCACAGATGGCTTCCTTTGAAAGCAATAAGGGAGGTTTGCAGGAGAACAGCTATGAAGGAGCGGTCGGTGGAGAGCTGTCCGGCTGCGCGTTGGCGATGCAGGAAAAGGAACGCGAATGCCTCCTCAGCCCGTCAGAGAGCCCTGGCACCTTCAGCAGCCTCCCCGCCCCCCTCCAGGGCTACGATGTGGAGTTTGACCCCCCCCTAGAGAGCAAATACGAGTGCCCTATCTGCCTCATGGCTTTGAGGAATGCCATTCAAACACCCTGCGGTCACCGTTTCTGCAAGAACTGCATTGAGAAGTCTATTCGGTATGCTACTGTGCAGCTCCCTAAAAATATATGTGCCGTGCGTGCGTCGAAATGATGCAACATGTTGCTAACTCCTGCCGCATTAATTGCCGCTTTCCTTGCAAAACAGCGACACAGGACAGAGGTGCCCCGTGGACAACGAAAGGCTGTTAGAAGACCAGTTGTTTCCCGATAACTTTGCCAAGCGTGAGATTCTATCGCTGACCGTTCGCTGTCCGAACTCCGGCTGTGCTGACAAAATGGAGCTCCGGCATTTAGAGGTGAGCGGTTTAAGAGTCACACGCACCTCTGACTTTGAATGCAGCTCAGACGAGATAAATATAGAACATTTAAGTGAAAAAGCCAGAATTTGAAATTGCATGGTATGATTTAAAACACATTTAGGTAATTGTGGTTACTTGGATGTTTATACTGTATTGCTCATTGTGGTCAGTTATGGTTGATCCATCACTACTTGTACTCAAGAAGACGTGTCTCTCCCCCCGTCAACACAGACTCTCTCTTTTTAATTCCAACATGTCCTCTCACTCTGCGTCCTTGTTTTGGCATAAAAGCTGCATCAGGTGCCAAGTAAAGAAACGGAAATCTTCCACTGGCGTGGACGATGACATCACTGCTGTCTCGCCACAGAATAATATTAACTGCATTGTTTCGATGTCTTACACCCCCCTTCCCCCAGAAACATGTGGCCCGGTGTCAGTTCGCCACCGTGCCTTGCTCACAGTGCCAGCAGTCGGTGAGAAAGAGCCGCCTTGAGGAGCACAAAACTGTGGAGTGCCCAAGGAGACCCATGACCTGTCCGGATTGTGTGGCGGACTTTTGCTACGAGGAGAGAGAGGTAATGTGGCTTATCTAACTGCTCCTCTTGCCGGTTTTATTCCGGAATAGTTCTCATCGTAGAATCGGCGAGGATTAGTCTCCTCACAGTCTGTTTTGGTTGTCCCTTCAGCTTCATGAGCAGCAGTGTCCCTTCGCCAGCGTGACGTGCCAGTACTGCGAGATGGATCTCATCAGAGACCAGGTGAGTTGGAACAATGTCTGCCATGGGGGGGGGGGGGGGGGCGGCAGACCTCTGGTACATTTTTATAGGTGCGAATTGTTAATCATTGAATGTAACTTCTGTTAACAGGAATGGGGAACAATAAGTCCACACACATTTGATAACATTTAAATAGTTTTCTGCATGAGACAGGAAGTTAGCTATTTCCAAGAGAGTTCCCTCTTCACATCCGTTAGATCCTGATTTGAACAACTAGATATAAGTGAAGCTAAGCTGATGATGTTTTTGTTTCAGATTGAGTCTCATTGTGACACCGATTGTCCAAAAGCACCCATCGCCTGTAACTTCAGCACCTTCGGGTGTAAGGAAAGGGTAGGTGATCGGATCCAAATCTCCGACACGGCGTGGAAGAAGAACGATCGTTGAGTGCTCCGTCTGTCGCACGCCCGTTAAAGCCGTTTGCCTCTTTGCAGATGCAGCGCCACAACCTGGCTCAGCACATGCAGGAGTTCACGCAGATGCACATGCGCTACATGGCCGAGTTCCTGCGTGGCCTCAGCCTCAACGGCACCACGCCCAAGTCCCTGTGGACGCCGGGACCCTCCGTTTCCTCCGAGGATCAAGGGGCTGCAGCGGCATCAGCAGCGGCCTGTAGTGGGTCCAGAGGAGCTGCGAGCGGCAACGGCAACTGTGCGGCGAGTCAGCCTGCTGAGGAGATGCAGAGGCTCCGGGAGATGGATGGACGGTTGGTGAAGCAGGACCACCAGCTGCGTGAGCTCATCATCCTAAAGGAGACGCAGGTAAAGGCCCGTGAGCACAATTATGTGTCATCAGACTCTGTGAGCACAGTTTGTGATGCGTCTTGTCACGTCTTGGGTCTCTCATGTGTTTGCAGAAATTGAATATGAAGTCACAACACATCAATGACTTTAACTTCCAGTTATTAGATTCATAATATCTGATTGGATTAATACAATCGATCATTTATGAGTGAATGCAGAACTAATTGCTAGTTGTTAGAAGGTAAAGACAAACCGAAGAATCAACACTTGTGGTACTCGGTGGCTCATGTACATGAAGGGATACTTCGATATTGTGTACTTTTTTATGAGACCCGAGTCATTTGGTGGTAAAGTGTGAAAGAGGAGATGTCAAACCTGCTGTGTAGAAAAATAAAGCTCCCGTGAAAGTACGTGATGTTTTATGCCTTCATCAAATCACAGAGTTGTATTTTTGGAGCGTCTCCATTTCTTTTCCCAGGAGGCTCGGTTGCTCGCTCTGTTTGAGCACAGACGTTTGAACTGTGTCTGCACAGGAGCGAGCTGCACTTCTTCAGCTCATTTCTCTCACGATGTGCCCTCGTAATGAGGACCCCAAACTTACTGTTCATGCTTCACGTCTATTTTCCATATAGTCCTCTTATCGGTTCGGTTCCTTAGCGATACTCTTATTCGTTCTTTTTTGTCATTATTTTGGGAGAAGAAATGAAGAAAAGAACCACATTGGTTTATTATTTTTGTATGTGAACAAATTGTCTTTCTTGAGCAGCGATACAAAAAGTTCCAAAATCTATACAATACACCCGCAGCTAAACAATTGTGACTAAGTGATTAGCTTTCATTTATTAGACTGTTCTTATGATCAAATTTCAATTTTCAGGGGGCATTTTTAAAACACAGGTGACCTACACTCGGTACTGTGCCTGAACGCATCCTGTGTGGACATTGATGGAGCTAACTTGCTGCTCGCGCCGCACCTCCTGTGACGACACACGCAGTCATGTTAAACTATCGTCCCGTGTCCTCCACAGGCTGGCCAGCTGGCAGAGCTCAGGCGCAGAGTGTCGATGCTGGAGGAGACCGTGAAGGACCTGGAGTCGCAGCAGTGTCACGGTATCTTCGTGTGGTGCCTCAGAGGTTTCTCCTCCCACCTGCGGAACCAGGAGGCGGGCCAGCCGGTGGTGGAGCACAGCCCCGGCTTCTACACGGGCCGGCCGGGCTACAAGCTGTGCCTGCGCTTACACTTGCAGACCCCCAATGCCCCGCGCTGCTCCAACTTCATCTCCCTCTTTGTCCACACCATGCAAGGGGTATTCGACGGGCAGCTGAGCTGGCCGTTCCAGGGCACCATCCGCCTCGCCATCCTGGACCAGGGCCCCGAGGCTCAGCACCACGTCGAGTTGATGGAGACCAAACCAGACCTGCAAGCCTTCCAGAAGCCCGTCATCCAGCGCAACCCCAAAGGGTTCGGCTACGTCACCTTTCTGCACCTGCATCAGCTGAGTCAGAGAGCCTTTGTTAAAGATGACACTCTGCTCATCCGCTGTGAGGTGACGCCACGTCTTGACAATATGCTTCACCGCGACGGACCCACTGTGCAGCCCAGAGGACCCGAGGTTTCCAGGGACTAAAGTCAAACTCGTGTCTGTAATACCAGCATCATGCCGAGATGCCAGCACAGCACATCTCCCAGTGTTTAAATACGGCTCAGTTCATTCTGATTAATGGACACCAGGAGGAGAGAAATTGATGTTCACTCACATTTTAAATTTGGACACTGCAAGTATGCTCGTATTTATTTGTCCACCGACTTTTAAATGTCTGTGATGTTTGTTTTAATAAATATAAACAGTACGATCCTTTTTAATATATCTGAAATGTACATAGTCACCCACAACATTTAGCGAGCCTCATGAGTTCAATTGTTGTACGCAGGTATGTTTAATCAGCTCGACATCACCAGTTTAAGATGTGCACTGGCTGCCTGAAGGCTGAATATTCCTGGAAGACTTTCCGCTCCTGCTCTGGTTGTTGGAGACGGCACTGAATGTTAAAGGTGCTACATTTGAAATTCAGCCCGTTAATAAAGCAGCAGAGAATTATTTGTTCTGGAAAGATGTAATGAAGCGAGTGAAGTTGCTCTCACTCTCTGTGTAATCTGGGCATCTCCGTGCTTTCTTTACGTAGCCGGTCCAGCTGCGCGTGCACGTGCTTGTTGGAGCGTGCATTGCTGGCTAGCTCATGGCCGCCACTCTGCACTCATACTCGCAAATACCGCTGAAAAACGCCTTTTCCAACCGCCGGCGTTGTCATCGAAGAGTAACGCCCACCCTCTGGTTCCCCCGCAGGTAAACTGGGTAAAATGGGTCCATTTCTGTTAATATATCTACAGGGGACACAAGATGCTGAGAAGCATTACGTCAAATCTGATCACGTTCATCAAACAGGAGGGCTACACGACATCCCTCGGTTTCACGGTAGTACACTGGATGTTTCGTGGCGGTAACATGGCGAGACGCTTGGTAATGTTCAAGCAAAGGAGGGAGAACAAGACTACTAGTTGGTGCATGTGTGGGTATTTGGAAACAATGTAAAATACTCAAGTCTGCTCTGCAAATGTTTCATTTGTTGCACCTTAACAATGATACTGTATCTTTTTCTGTGTTTGTAGAAAAATATCCACAGGGAACGTTTAAGCACGGCCATTTTAAGGAATAGCAAAACACATTCATGTTCATTCTTTTGACTGTATTCTTCTTCAGGCATCATTGTGACATCAGTAAAAAAAAGACTTTCACATGAAGCTTCTGTTCACAGGGTTTCATCAGCCCTGCAGATTTATTACATTACTGCCGTGCATATTGGTCACTAAGTTGCTTTTGACAGAATTCACGATGCCTTTCACACACGTTCCGACCTCGTGTAACCTCCAACCGATATTTCCGCAGCAGACATAAATCTAACATCATGGGTCGGTGTCTTGATTTTAAGCCATTATTCTGCCAGTTCAGCCTTTACGTGATGTAATAAACATTAAAAAGTTTTTCTGTTTTGGTATTTCTCCATCTGTAACTTTGCATTGTTATTATTGTTACGCACCTCCCGTCATGTCAAATTCCTTGTATGTTCAACATACGATGGCAATAAACGGTTTCTGATTCTGATTATGATTATGATGCCATTCAAAGTGATATGACTGTTAAAAAAACACTTAATGTTACCAATTAAATGAGATGTTATATTATCCACCGCTGGAAGTAGCTCACCTTCACTGTAATGTGTAACATTAGATGTGTTCTGACTTGAACCCTAAATGAAGACGTTAATTCATGCATTCTTTCCATTTAAACCAAAATGTTAAACTTCCTGCTGTCCTAAAGGAACTTATTTCCTGTAAGAAAGATACATTTAAAGAAGGCAACATGATGCTGTATAGCCAGAGAGGGATTCAGTGAATTTGTTTAAGATATAGAACAAACGTCCCCACAACACTCAAACCAGGGAGACATCTGAGAAAACACTTAATTTAAAGTCCATTTAAATCAATTCCCCCTTCCCCCCCCCCCAATTATCATACCTCAAAATATTCTCAAAATTGTACATATAGTGTCATAAATAGCTGTCTGCGTGCTACCAGTTAGTGTTTTATTCATCGATGTATGGAAACTTTTTGTTGGCTCCATATCCCGAGTGACCTGGTCTGGCCTCATCCTCTTCTTGTTTGACTTCTCCGCTGGTGCTGCTTAGACACACTGAAACGTCATATTGATATTTAGTTCGATCAAAGTACTTAGTCGTGCAAGAGTATGATCACAGTATATTGCTGTTAGAAGAGAACAGTGTTCATGTCTATTGTCACGTGATTATCAGATTCTTGACTCACAT
The DNA here is from genome assembly GCF_949748355.1 of Melanostigma gelatinosum. NCBI lineage: Eukaryota > Metazoa > Chordata > Actinopteri > Perciformes > Zoarcidae > Melanostigma > Melanostigma gelatinosum. The sequence continues at coordinate 29,771,578 of NC_136635.1, forward strand.
GGAGCTCTTGGAGCTTCTGTCCCGCACTTGAGAGTGCTTTGAGAAAAGCACTCTGCCATCCAGGACAACACCTCTCCACAATATCTGACCTGGACAACGGCAGAAATGACCGAGGGTTCAAACTGTCTGTCAGATTACTTACAAAGACAGTGTTGTATGAAACAGGCTTAGGAATACGCATCTTCATTGTGGGTCACATGGTGCTGTCACTTTTTCAGATTTACCTGAGCCTCCATGGATACCAGTCGTTTCTCTTGGTCCTTGAACCCACCGACAATCTTCAGCAAGCTCTGAACCCTTGGTCACAAACAAGACATATGCTGCAATCATCCTTTTTTTTTTTTACAACTTGAGGGCAGAAGCTACATGCATGTGTTCAGGGGGTAACCTCTGGATCTGAAAAGTGAAGCCAATGGCTACACCTGCATTCTCTCCACTGTCCACCAGGGGGCGACTCCTCTGGTTGTATAGAAGTCTATGAGAAAATGACTCTACTTCTCTCTTGATTTATTCCCTCAGTAAACATTGTAAACATGAGTTTATGTCTCAATCTCTAGTTTCAAGTCTTCTTCAACACAGCATGATGTTCATTTAGTACATTATGGTCCATTTAGAGTCAAACAGACCATAAAGCAGGGGATGCTTTAGGGCGGGGCTACACGGTGATTGACAGGTCACTGACACCAGTCCGTTCTGGGAGTTTACCATGTTTTTGTCTTCGGACTTCAACCCTTTCATTGTGTTTTCATGAAAGTTAGTTTTTAAATTTCTGGTCGCCTAAAATTTTTATTCAACGACCGGTTGCACTTAGCTCCACCCTCTCATGTCTTTTCTGGTTGCAAAAAACTAAGATGACGGCGGCTAAAAACGCGTCAAACCGATGGGTGACGTCACGGTGACGACCTCCACTATTCACAGACAGTCGATGATAGTGTCCAGTGTGGTTATCATACTGTTAAACTCCTACCATATCACAGTTTATAGATTTTTACAAAAATGACAAAACAAGCATTACTTCGAGGAGGTACTCTTGAGTCTCTCCTCACTGCTCTCCCAATGCTGGCGCTCCAGTTTGGCCAGGTAGTTCTCTTTCTGCACCGTCTCCCATGTTATCATCCTCTGGTCGAGCCCCGCCGGCAGCTCCCTGTCTAGCAAAACACATACATACACAAGGAGGCAGTCCAATAACCAATTGAGCAACAGGCAATTCCCGTGCACAGAGAATACATAAACACACAGCTCGTTTTCCAGCATTTCTTTTCATTTTAATTTAGCCCGATAAGCCACAGTGAACTATTTCTAAATCTTCTTGTATTAAAGTACAATGGCTTCCAAATGAAGGCGTGAATATAACCTTCATACCGAGTTGCTCCTGCTTGGACGCGGGCTGTTTGACCAGGCTGAGGAGGAGCTGAGAGAGGTGGCTGATGATGATGAAGGGCGGGGCCAGTGCCGGACGGCTGTGGTATTCCACGATCAGGTTGTATCTCTGGAACTTCCAGAAGATGTCTGCGTTGCCCTGCACAACCTGGAATGTGTAGCTGCAAAATGGCAAAAAAGACAAAAAAAATCAGTTCATGTTTTTGATTTGTTTTACTTACAAAGAAGCCACTAGCGTGTGTCAACGCATGTCGTCGGACAGACAAACATGTGGAGGGTTTTTCTGGATTGCCCGCCTCTGACCTGAACATGGCAATGAGCAGGTTCAGCAGCAGGACATTGGTGACAAGCAGGAAGATAACCAGCAGCAGGATGACCAGCCAGTTGGCGTAGATGTTGGGACACGGCGGACGCAGGCCCATGATAATCTCCTCTGAGTCATTGGTGCAGTTCATTTCAGGCATGCGAGCAGCTGTGCTCCGTTAAATGAAGAAAATTAGATTAGAAGACATCAGGCCGACGGTAAGCATCGCTGATCGCATAAATGAATATAAAAACAGCATCTTACACAACAGACACACCGCACATCTTTCATGGATGAACACCCATTTCAAAAGTTGCAGAAATTAACATCTGCTGTAATTTACCGTCTATTTCCTCCAGGGGGATCTGGCCAAAAATGTGCAGGTAAGGGCGGTACAAGGCCCTCCGAAACACCCAGTCGATCCTCGGGTCGTTGGGGTGGAGAAGAGCCTGGGTGGCGACGCCGTACGCAATCATCCACACGCTCAGGAAAAAAAGGAAGAAGAAAACGTCCTTCATCTGTAAAGGAGAGAAAAACATGTTTCTTTATCTTCTCAATGGGCTACACAAGGTCTACATTGACTACGTTTACGTGCACATCCTTGCACTAATAATCCCATTTACATGCAGCCTTTTGCACTCTAATGAACGTAACCGGTGGCGCACTGTTTGATTGTGCGAACACAGCCTTTGTCTTTCATTGCACCTTCTTGAAAAGGTTGGCGTTGAGATATGTGAGCATATCCAAAAGCCTGTTTGTATCCAAGTCCTTACGACTAGAAATGCGGGCTTTTCTTTCGGGCATGCATCTCCGCAAACTGTTGGTGTTGTTGGACAACTATAAAATGCACAGAGCTGACCGTAAACATGCAATAGGCCTCGTGTTGAGACACTGTTTCTGAATGCGCTGCATACATGTCTAAATAATGTGGGAAAAAAACGATTATAAGCATATTCCACATGTCTTAATCGGAAAAGATTATTGTCATATTTGGAATATAAGTGTGTAAACTCAGTCATTGTCTTCATCCATGTATACCCATGAGCATTACTTAAAGGCCTCAGTTTTTGGGGAGGGAACTTAAAGAGACAGGCACTGAAACGGAGCGTTTCACACAGAGGGTGAATACAGACATATTTAGACTGACAGTATGAGAAAGTGTCTTTTTAACATTAAAGCATGGAAACATGTGCTCGGAGAAATCCAAGTTTGAACCTGAGAACGAGCATGACATGTCCCCTTTCAAATGTTCATAATTACAATGTTTGCGTAATACTGCTCCGTTCTGCTCACCATTCTTTCCACAATGATGATCTTGGGGCCCAGCTGCTTATGAATGGCGAAGATGTGGATCAGACGGAGAGTGAACACCATGAAGTCGATCGCCAGAACTGTCCTTCCTGCCTCGTACGTGTCCTCAACCATCCTGCAAAATGAAGCAAAAAAAGAAATGACAGTTTGTTTTATTCCTTCTTCCCATTCAGTGATTCATTCATGCAATCGCTCCTTTGTTTTAATGCTCTATTCTATGCCATCACAACAACAAACCTAGAGCCTGTCGTGTCATGTTATATTTCTCCAGTGTCATCAATGCCAGTTACCTGCACGAGACCCCGACAACAAAGAGCGAGATGGCGACCATGTCACACTTGTTCCAGTTGTCCTCTACGTACAGTTTGAACTTCTTCAAGATGCTCATCTCTTCGTCCGTGAAGAAGCTCTGTGTCAGAGAACATAGTTCATGACGATAATTATTTGGACATTTTTGAAAAATAAAAAAGTTCGTTGATTAGAAAACCAGAGTCCTGACACGCCTGCGGGGACAAAAGGGAGTTAGCAGCGACACAGTCCTGCGTCTTTAGAAACACCTGCATGTGTCCCAACAATCCTGTGAAATGTCTCTCGCACTCAAGAGTGTGCGGTTGAGTCGTCTGCTGTGGTGTGAACAGGGAAACCTGTAAGTGCATCAACAGCGGCTGCTTGGTGCCTCGATGGGGCAGTAGGTTGGAGAACAAGCTGAGGGAAGTATGCCGTGTTCATAAAGTGGTAGACTGCTGCGTAAGCCCCGGCTGTACGACAACAAAGCCCCGACATGGTGACCGAACACTCAAAGTACCAAGCAAGACACAGTGGTCCTAATCAGCAGCACGATCACAGCGGCTACGCTGCCGTGTAAATGGAAAAAATGTTTTAAAAGATTCTAAAAGCTCTGAAGCCCCTAAATAAGATCGGATGCTACCAAATACCTTTACACAATGAGTTAAATAAATCTAAGTGTGACATGATCAGTCTCATGATCTCAGTCTATGTATATATACACACACACATGTACATATACACATATATCTTATGTTTGGAGTTCACTCAAAGGCATGAGGGAGACTTCAAACATGTTTTATCGTTTCAATATTTAAGCGGTGGCTTTCCTCTCATGGACGCTCCAATGTCCTCCAGCTCCTTCAGGGTTATCTTCGGTCTCTTTGTTGCCTCTCTGATTGATGTTCTCCTTGCCTGCCGAGAGCATTGCTCCTCTTTTGACAGGTTTGTAGCGGCGCAAAAGTCTATCTACTTCATAATAATGGATTTAGTGATGCTGTGTGGGAAGTTTCAGATCTTTTTTTAACAACCCAACCCTGATCTGGACTTCACCAGAACTTTGTCCCTGGCCTGTTTGGAGCGCTCCGTTGTCTTCATGGTCTTTTAAGAACAGGTGTGTATAGACTGAGACCATGTGACTCTCGCACACAGCTGGACTTTATTTAACTAATTATGTGACTTCTGAAGGTAATTGGCAGCATTTAGGGACTCATTTGTGGAAGTACAATGCATAAAATCATTTAAATTCCAGGTTGTAATGCAACAAAAACAGCACAGGGGGTGAAAACTTTTGCAAACCACTGTAAGTCTACTTCTACCAGCTCTTTTCTGTTCAGCCCAGTTCAGTTTCAGCGTGTTGAAGAGAAATAATTCCCCTCCAACATATTTGAATGAAAGCCGCGGGGGGAGTCTGGTCTTCCTTCGCTCTTTATTTGCTGATGATATCATGACCTTTTCACGGCATAAATCATATGCAAATAGAGCTGGAATGTTTCTTGGCGTAAGGTGTAGAGTTGGATACTGAGGGCAAACTAATCACATGTCATCAGATGAATTGGTGTTGGTTTAAAACAAGGCAGTGATAAATGATGTGTGAATAACTATGAATCAGCCCTGATTATCTTAAATCCCTCCCAGACTGACATTAAACAAATCGTCTGGAATAATACGCCTCAACCAGCATGTGATCACGAGTGATGTCTACATATCGACTGTATATTGCTACTTATCAATTGATGCAACAACAGATGGGTTTTTTACTACTTTGTGAGAGTGAGCAGCCTTACACCAGCCCATCTATCGCCTTTAGAAAACTTACAGTCTGTCACCGTGTCTTATGACAAGCATGGCGGGAAACAGAGGCCCCCTGGGCTATTGTCTTTCTTTGGGGAGAGGAATGCACCCCTGGGCTAGCACAACAGGGTCCCCTGCAGCAGTGCGGTTCTTTATTTGGAAACCTGTGCCGTGGTTCTGTTCAGCTCAGGGACTTTCTGAGCAGAGAGAACAATGCCTGTCCCATCTGGGGCCTTTGGGCCCAAGGGAGGGAGGGTTCACTGGGAAGAGAGTCAGAGCGGAAAGGTGGAAGGCTCATGAATCCTTAAAACCCCCAGAGAGAATGAGCTTATTGCAGCGATTCACGCTGACTTTTCCAGCCTGAATGCTGTCATGCAAGCAAATCTTCAAAAGCTGCATGGATAGCTATCCTCAACAACGACAGAATACATCACAAAACAATGATCCGAGGACTCAAAATGTGTTTGAAAACCGGGTTTTAAAGGCCCCAGCGAGATCGGTGGCTACGGCGGTCACCTGTCGGATTTCCTCCAGCACCAGCGTGAAGACCCAGAAGTAGAGCATTATCTCTTGGGGTCCGGGGCCGAGGGGCGGCGGCGGGCGGAAGTCCAGCAGGAGCACGTAGGTGAAGAGGACGAGGAAGGCGAAGTACATGAGGACGTTCCCGAGGAACACGGTGACGGCGGCGCTCCAGAAGCGGCGCCAGCGGCGGAGCAGGAAGCGCCACCACACCGAGGCGCAGCTCTGGGCTGCCGGACCTCCGGGCGACGAGTCCCTTTGAAGACCGAGAGACAGTATCATGATTTACACGCTGGGCCATGGGAAGAGTATGTTTTAATCATTGATTATTAGGTTTGTTGATGCAGTCTGGATGCACTCAGGGGTTTTGTGTTATGTCAGCACATTGTCTTGCGTGGTGGGTTTTACTCATTTTTATGATATGTTTTATGTGTTTTATCATGTTTTTGCTCAAACCTGTGTGTCTAACTTGGCTTTCACTTGGGGACAATGAAGTTGAAGTTGAAATTAAAATGTGACCGCTTTACCGTCAGTACACAATGCAGTTCAACATCTCAAATAATGATGAACAAATGTCTTTTTTCAGATTATTTATCAGCAATGTGAGTATTATTTAAGTGCAAACTCACAAAGGGTCATCGTCGTCAGTCAGCAGCAGAGCCTTTTCCGTGTCCAGACTGTCCAGCTCCACGAACTGCTCGCGGCTGTTCCGGTTATCGAGTTCCTCGTCGCTGAGAAACACGTGACAGAGCGCGTCAGTGCACACAACACAAAAAGATGCATCCGCGTGGCTGAGAAGAATCACTTCAAGTGGATCACCTGAACTTAATGAGGTTGGTCCAGATGAGCGGCGGACAGAAGAAAGACGCCACGAGTTTGGCGATGCCCGTGTCCGTCGTCATCGCCCCCCACCAAATCTTCGTGAGCAGGGCCTGACCGTTAGAAAGGTCAGACAGGGTCACACAGCAGTGGAAACAAAACCAACTCAACATCTGAATGAAAATCCACCACAAGAGGGAGTCAGCTGCCTTTGAGTATTTCTGCCTTTCAGTCTTGTGACTAAACCCACAGCAGCCTCAAACAGGGAGCTGGTTGTCAGATGAAGAATGCTAATTTCCCCCTCCTCTATGAACCATTTCATAAGACGTGTGAACCGTTTCCTTCTCCGCAGCTGTCTTGTTGCAGTCTGATGAGTCGCTTTCATGAAAAGGACACCCGATGCTCAGTCATGGGTTTGTCCACCTTTTTTACCAGACCAGTGAAATACACCTTCTCTTGAAACACCGCATCCAATTTAAAAAGGCTTCTTTCTTTCTTTACCAAACGTGTGCTTCATACAACAGTTGTCTGCACACTAACCGTCCTTTCACTGCTGACATTGAACGCCGATGAACTCTCAATGTTGACTGTGTAATGTCAAGGGCGTCTATCTTTCTAAAATTGTAGAGAGAATGGAGTCCGCTGACGAGCAGAGTGAGAGGACTTTGAACTAAGTATCTCACGGCATGCGATGCCCTTGAAAGTGTAGGGCAACAAGGTGTTTCAGTACACAAGGCAGCAAAATGAATTGCGTAATGAAACGCTGTGGGTGAAAGTTAAAGGGGACATGTCATGACAATCTGACTTTGCACATCCATTCTGGTATCTGGGGTGAATACCAACCCACAAACTTTTAAATAAGACAACCCAGTTCACCTTTAATGGGCTACCTCGATCAGAAAACATGTTTACTCAACAAGCCATGCAGAATTGGCTCCTCCACATTCGTCACACGCTGATTAGGATATATACCCACCCCCCCCCACCCACAGCTTGAGAACTACCTTTGCAAAGGTGCACCATGTTTTTTTTTCTTAAAGAGACAGGCGCTAAACTGAGTGTTTCAGACGAAAGGGTGAACACAGGTATGTATATTCAGACGATTTAAGAACAATAAGTGTTTTTGAACATTAAAGCATGTAAACAGGTTCAAGTAGAAACCCAAAATGCAGGTATGAACCTGAAAACCAGCATGGCTTGTCCCCTTTAAATGTTTCAAAATAACAAAAATAATGAGTTCAATTGGAGCCAAATGAGCATCCTTGTTACCTGGACTCCATCGTGGGCAAAGAAGGCTTTGGCATCTGCCTCAGTGGCCAAGTTTAGGACGGTAGATTTGCTCCAGCAGTGTGTTCTTCTCACTAACAAAGCATAAGCCCTGTCTTCACTGTTGGAGTAGCACTCTCCAAAGACATCTGCCACAATTAGAACAGTAGATACACAGTGTCAACCGCTCGGCTACATTTGAAGAATTTGCAGATCCATATTTCATTCCCTTCCACTTCTTTCTGTTGTTTGAGGTCAGGGAGTGTGCCTTTGTTTTGATCACAGTCATGGAAAGGTTTATATACTCACCAAGGGCGAACTGCTCATACTTCGCCTCCTTCATACTGCGTGCAGACTCTGCCTCAGATTCCAGTCGTGCCATCTCTTTCAGAATCTTACAACCCGCCAGCGCTGCCGCAACCGCCTCAGGGCCCTGAAGGATTACAAGAAAGCTGGAGCCAAGAAATGGGTCTGGGAGCGGGATCTGAGGAATCTAGTTGAGAATTTTAGAAACCCGCGTGTACTGTGTGCACCAGGCTGCACATATGGTGCATACTTCACGACTTACATAAAATGTAAGCATTCCTGTGTTGCTCAAGTGATGGTATTTGAAATTATAGACCACTTTTCACGATATTTACCACTGAAGTGAACAGGCCTTCAACAGCGGAAGAGAACATTCTTACTTGTAGCCTGTCTTCACCTGTCAATCAGCTTGAGCGAGAGCAGGTTCAAACCGCATGCTTTGAAGTTTGATCGTGGACTCACCTCACCTTGGAAACGACTAAAGTGGTGTTGAGGTAAAGAAAAGTTACCCTCATGCTTAAAGGACTTTGCCAGTGTTTTTTATTCCATGTACTCTTTTCTGCTCACTATTTCTCAAAGCCAACCATGTTTTTTTTTACCCTCCATCTTATTGTTCACATTCAATCTTTTAATACATGTGATGTAGAATTTGTTTTTTGAAAAACTTGACGTCAAACAGCAAATGATTCCTTTAAATTGTGTAAGTGCCAAATAACTAGTTGTGAATGTTGCCAAAACTTTCAAAATCATAACCAATTTCTTTTGTTTTAAAGTAGAAGACAATTACAGCTGAATTCATCAGCAACAGTTGAACTGTTCGCATGCACTGCGTGTGTTTAGGAAGTAACGATGTACACGCACACCGTTATGCCAGCAGAGTTACAGGAATCGCACAGCTTGTTTGACCTGCTGCCAAAACAAACCCCACAGCACTCGATATCAGACAGTCGGCTGCAGCAGAAGTTGACGTTTGCCAGCAGAAACAGTCTTGGAAAGGAAGCGCGGTTCCCTCCAGCAAGGATTCAAAAAACCTGCAGGTCTGTACCGGGCACAAACACACTGACACTGGAAGAATTTGGAAGCAATCTCATCAGAAAAACTAGAGCGCAGACAATGGTGCATTCACATGCTCCTCGGATGGTTCCATTTCCCAAGTTGGGAAGTTCGTAATGTAGGAAAAAAAACATGGGTCCTACAAATAAGATGTGTTGTATTTTATTGCTCAGAGCGTTAGCTGTTTCCGAATTGTTGTTCTGACTTGAGGGGGCATCTCCTCGTTGGGAACACATTTTTCAGATTATTCCGACGCCACATGAGTGCAGCACAGATGCCCTGTCTGTCATGTTTTTAGTGCATGTTAATGCATGCCATCGTGCTCCCACTCTGCGCTGTCCTTTAGCACCTTTAATGAAAGTGTTATCGTGGTTCATCAACGTCGGATAAATACTTTTCTCCCTTTTCTGCTGACAGACAAACAAACAGACAAAAAAGGCTAACCGAGCAGCAAACATAAATGTTGTTTTTGTTGACCGAAATGTCAGCAGATGTGATTTTTTTGTTGTTGAAATATGATGATGACGGGTTGTTGTATATGGGTGTTACCAGGCTGTCTCCTCACGGTGTTATGTTGAATACCGTTTCCCTCCAAGGGAGCACTGTCATTTTAACCAGGCGGCAACCTCCGGTTCTGCCGAGTGAAGCCGATGCATTCTCTCTACTGACCACCAGGGGGCGACTCCTCTGGTTGTATAGAAGTCTATGAGAAAATGACTCTACTTCTCTCTTGATTTATTACCTCAGTAAACATTGTAAACATGAGTTTATCATCTCAATCTCTAGTTTCAAGTCTTCTTCAATACAGCATGATGTTTCTTTAGTAAGCTAACTGTCTCCTGGGTCCTCGGGTAACACCAGGTGGGTTTCCAGGTCAGTCAAAAATGTGCATGAGGATAGAATGAAGAGGGTGATAATCAATGTGTTCTTTATCAGAACAGAAAACCTTTAGTTCTTTCTGGTAAAAATTGGCATTATAATCGATTATGTTTGTTGTAATATAGTGTGAATTTCACCAGGTAATATCAACCTTTAAATGGGACATATATAAAAAAAAACGTTAAAGCATTAAAGCATGTAAATATGTTCTTGTAGAAACCCAAAATACAAGTATGAATGGGAAAATGAGCATGATACATCCCCTTTAATGGCCATGTACCCTGAAGAAGAAACCTAACATGACACACATAAATAAAGAGCAACATACTAAAACGGAGGGCTTTCCATTTGAAGCGACACTTAGCGGTGTGGACCTCAACCGTCTTGATTCAAATGATCAATATTCATATGCACCACGCCCGAAATTTATAAATGGGGGTATTTTGCTAGCATAAGCCAGCCGGCAAGGATAATTGTGATGTGGCTTTCACCACGAGAGATACTTCAGACAATGGAATTATGAATGCAGAAATCCCCGCCAGAGTGTGAGTGGGGAAGAAAAGATCTGCAGTGGGGGGGGTTGTACACATACCCAATGCAATTACCATCATTTCAGACAATGTTTGAAATAAGACGCAGGAAAGGAGCACATGAGGGTGACCGCTTGTGAGATTACAGTAATTGGTTCCCTCAGTTCGGGGAAGGGCAATAAGGAAATGAAAGGTGCCTTGAAGAGACGTTAAAAACAAAGAGCAATTATCATTGATTAGTGTCTTTTAAACCATTCATAGTGCATCAACCCCATGTCAGGATATATTTCGCATTAACTTCATCAGGACTTTAGATACGGCCGCACTACCTCACAGCTCGTTGAATACGCTGCCTCATGAGGCAGCACGACCTTCATTTGACTAATGTTCCTGAGATAAGATAGCTTTTTAGTTCACCTGAGTTCTTCATAAATATGCCGTTTGTAGTGCTCTTTTATCTGCGGTGGCATTTTCATGTGGCAGGACTGACCTACACCTGTGCTGCGCTGGCCCACATCACTCTTGTTCCCTCTGAATCTAGAGTACAAACGAGCACAGCATCATTTAACTTGCTTCAATTTGGTTTTGAATGGTGTTTGCCATTGCCAGGCACGTTTGGGCTTTCATCGATCGAACTACACAGAGCTGAGATCATACGAGCTGAACCGAATAAAGAAGCGGACAAGACTGACCATCGCCCAAAAGTAGTTGGCCATCTGCTGTCGGTTCTGAAGGACGGCCCAGAGGAAGAGGTCCCTCCATGGATGTTCGCAGCGCTCCTCTGACTCCACCAGGTTCTTCTGGGAGTGGAACAGTCGGCCCTTCGCTGGCTTCTCCTAGAGCGCACACACTTTATTAAATATGTATAGCAAACCGAGTAGCTGCACGCAGTTTACAGGAGCATGCGGTTATTACATGGGTCATAAAATCAATTGCACATATCACATCTACGGTCATTATTGCAAAACAAATGACTTCATCTGCCACGAAAAACATGATTGTTTTAACTGGTAGTCTGTCAGTCCGTGTACAGGAGATGTAGGTATTTTAAAAAAAAGAAAAATGCATGAAACAGGCCGAGCTGACAGACCCTCTGACAAGAAGCAATTTGATTTTAAGTCATGATCTGAGCTATGATTTCTTTTTAACAGCTTGATACAGTGCAAACAACATCCAGAGATGGGTAATTAACTGCAAATCTAGAGGGTCAATTTAGATGAGATTTCCTAGGGAGTGAAAGCAGGTTTGGTGTGCGATGATCCATTTCTTCCTTTCCGCAATTATGGTGAAATTCGAGGGCCCCTGTCACAAAAAAAGAAATGTGAAGGGTCGCACATTGGCTAACAGGACAGAAAACACGAAAACGACATAGTTCGGACATCATATTCTGTTTTTACTGGGATTACCGAAGAATTGCGACAACGTTGTTGGTTCGATTATATGTTTTAACCCTACAAGTGCAGGATGAGAACAACATTAAAGATTCACTGTTTTCCAGGAGGTGAGTTTACCGTGACGTCTGTATACTGCCTTGCATCTTTCAGGCATTTAACGGTTTCAAATGGAAAAGTCTGAGAGGGTTAGAAGGGCAAATCACTGTCCACTCACAACTCATAGACCAACGCAAACTGTGACAAGGGAGCAGAAATACTGTAGGCATTGCTTAATTTCAAGATATCACAAGCCAAAAAGGATGAGAAATACAGTACAAGGTGGACCTTAATCCATCAGTTGAAAGGATCTCTCATTCAGTGCAGGATATATGATTTACTGGAACTTCCGAGACAGAGCGAATCACTCACTGTGGGAATCTTTTGGTAAAAGCCTTTGCAGGAGTCGTGGAGGAAGTCTTTCAGCACTTTGGCGACCTCGTAGAGGGTGAAGCGGGGTTTCCGGTCCCCTTGCTCGTGCGGATGGTGCCCAGGTGGACCGGGCACCCTGCCAGCTCCGAGCAGAAGCTGCTTCTCCTCGTACTTCTTGAGGAGCAGGTTGTGAAAGAGGCTCTTCTCCGACACGGACCAGTAGAGCTCCTGCAGACGGCCGTAGGTAAGGAACTCGCTGAGGTTCACGCCGTTGTCCACAAAGAGGCGCACGAAGTCGGGTTTGTCATTGATCAGCGCATCCATCATCACCTCTTCGAGGTCGCATGCCTGTAAAGATTGAGCGTCTTTGTTACAAAGACTCATGAAGCAACAGTCCTCTTTACTTCATGTGAAAAGGCTTTCATAATTCTCCTTTACTGTAATGGACACTGGCTTACCAAACATATTTCTGCACGATCTAATGAGTCACTGGTCAATAAGTCCCTCCCATATTGATTGAATACAAATGTAGGTACGCCAGCTGCAAAGCCCAAGGGATAGAAATGAGTGGGTAGGTAGAGCTATATCTCAAAAACTATTGGGTGGGTTGTCAGTTTTGTACAGACATTCATGGTCCCCAGAGGATGACTCCTACTGAATTTGATGATCTCCTGATTGCTTCTCTCGCGCCACCGTCATGGTTGACGTTAGTGTTTTTCAGTGAAATGTCGTGTCAGTTAGTTAATGGATGTGTGTTGATCAAGCAGCAACCTACGTTGCTGCAAAATGAAGCCAACATTATGCCAACAACTGCATTTCATCAAATGGCCTCTTCAGGCTCCAAAAGCGAGTCAATCCCACTGAATATGAGACAAAGTTTAATTACAAACCTCTTCTCAAGATGACTGGTCAACTCACCTTCCACTCCACATCCCCATTAAAGATGTCACTCTTGGCGATGTCCACGCGGTTCCAGGCCACAGCCAGCTTTAGCTCGTCAAGGAAGTCTTGGGCTTCCTGGCTTTGGCTCTTACAAGCTGATACACACATACAAATACACACACACACACACACACAACATACAAGATGTCAACAGGTTCACAATATATGAAGTGCCCGAAATGTCAAAGCCCTGTCTCTCTCTCCATGCAGCTTTTAAGTTAAGAAACCTTTGCAGTAATTGTACAGCCTGAAAAAAAGAATTTGCAAGTTTCTCGACAACACATCTCTCACGAGGTACTTTACCCTTGACTAGAGCTTTGAGGATGACCGTGTCCAGCTCGGCGCTCTCCTGTTCAGGGTCGTGGACAGTTAGGAGATGCCCGTGATCAAGTATCTTCTGGATCTGATTGGCAGGTTGACAGTCAGTTATTACTAATACCTCATTTGATAATGCATTGTTTATTCAAAATTACAATCCCTTGTGTATGTCAGCTCCCCCCCCCCCCCTCCTCCCCTTCACATCCTAAATTAGGTCATCACAAACACATTTTGAAGATAAGGATGAAAATCCCACACCAGCTTCCCTCACAATCTTCCCCCAGTGTGCCCCATTTTTCTGGCAACACGAACGTGATGCGTGTATGCGCCTGCCTCCACTGCACATCGCTCTCACCAGCTTGACCCAGTTACTGATGTCTGTGCCGTGGTGGGCATTTGGAAAGGTGTCCAGCAGCAGCTCGTGAACACTGTCCACATCCCAGCTGCCCCTATTCATCAGCGTGACGAGCATGTCGGCCACGCCTCCCGAGCCTGCCAGGATCAGCCACGGTGTCGAGTTGCCAATGCCTTTGTGCATCCTCTGCAGACAGGAACACAGTGTTCAGACTCGCTGGTTAAACTCACAAACATACCTCGTGTTTCACTGAATAACTTCTCAACTGAACACAAACAAAGAAATATATCGATCGGCTGCATGCCATAATCGTGGTTTGTGGCTCTGTTTATGCAAATTCGGTGGCTTTTCTAGCACAAGAGATTAGTTTTGTGGAAACGGAATTGATTCCTCAGTCTGGCTTTGGCCCGTGACTTCAGGAGGTGGCACAACCAAAATTTGATTCAGTGCTTAATTCTCGAGCCAAAGCCACTGTTTGATTGTGGACATTCACAAAAATATATCCAGCTCTCAAAAGGTCTCTTCGTGGTCACATCTTTAACGTTCTTGAGTGACTAACTAGCAGCAAAATAAAATGAAACTCACCTTCAGGATCCTGGGCTCCCCGTGGACCAAGAGACACAGAACAGGGATCTCGAAACTGCCTACGCCTGAATGCACCAAAGTAAAGTACATTTATAATCACATCGTATGCATCTCAAATTATTACTACATCCCGCTGTTGTGCAAATGGTACATACAGGCATCAGCTGTCAAGCAAGCTCAGGAACAGCTTCTTCCCCTCAGCTGTCCCTTTACTAAACTCTGCACCACGGTGATAGCCCGGTTACCTCCCATATGGTGACAAGTATCCGAGTCACAGTTTCTCTTTGTCTCCTTGTTGTCAGCAGACTGATGTTCCTAATTGTTACATTTGAACCATTTTGAACTGTATTTCTTTTTTGTTTCTTTTGTAATTTGCGGTTGAAAGACAAAAAAGATAAAAAGAATGGGATGTTGGGGAGTCTGCTCACGTGCTGTTCTTTGGGAGACAGTTTGTTTTCGTTCTTATATATTTACTCCCTTCTGGCGGTAAAGAGTGCATACCCAACACACAGAATGTCAATTGCAGACGCATTGCAAAAGTCAGCAGATGTGCCTTCACTGAACTTTACGATTTCGAGGCTTATGATTTTACAGCGAGCCATCTGAAAAAGGTCATAAAATATGAAACAGGCTTTATTTAACAGTATATGAAGCAGCCACCCGTACTACGAACAGCTCGACGGAGAAATAATACTTAATGCGTCTATCATTTAAATAAAATGAGTACTCCTACTTTTAATGTTTGAGTGAATTTAACTGTCTGTTTAGTTTATTTATACAAGTAAACGCAGGACCTCAACATTCACTATTTTAAATTCTGGTGTTGTTATTAAGGATTCTCATGACTGAGGGGCTTTACCTCCATAACCAGTGCGCTGAAGAGAGATGTGTTTGAGCAGCTTCACCCTCATCTCACTGGTGGCTCCTGGTCTGTTGGGATCCTCCTCCACCAGCACAAAGTGGGAGTGATGGCTGTCCAGGGAATACACCGACCCATGAGGCAAATCCTGCGGCTTGTACTCTGCAGGCTCGTCCGCCTTGATGGCAGGAATGCGGGCATGCAGAAAGACGAGAGGACAGCATGAGCTCACTGTTGTGAGAGGTGTAAATATTTGCTTTTATTGTCATTGCTGCAGGTTTTATAAGCTCTATATATGGCCTGTGTATGAACAGAAACCTTGGGGAAGTTGCTGGTGAGCGCCTCTCGGTTGTGGATCATGCTCCAGGGTGCGATGCCAATGGCCACGACGCGGACTTTAGAAGAGGTGCTGGCCAACGAATGATCTCTCACCGCCTGGCCCAAGTGCTTGGTGATGCCAAAGCGAAGGCCATTCGTCAGAATCCATGCCCCTAGAGAACACATTAGCAGTTGCATTTGTGTGTGCATTCGGTCATTTTTTGTGTGCACTTTGTAGCGGGATCTATGGGAAGAAGCAGCGAGTCACTGCTATGAGTATGTATCAAACCAGTTGTGTTCTGGATTCCAGGATTCCTGGATGGCCTATTGATGATGTAGATTAGGTTACTGCCTAAATGGTTATAACGCATTCTGTGTTCGTCCTGAAAGTCCTGAACGCATTCTACTCATCATGCAATTAAAAAGCACATGAAAACGACTTCCCACATCTGAATAAAAGATAGGATTCCCTCTTGGTGATTCTTCCACCAGCCAACAGAAGACGACAGAGAACACATTCTCCATCATTGGCTGTTGATTTCAAAAGGCAAGGCCATGTTCGGCCCTTTGATGATCACCTGTGCTCTGTGCAGCCTTCACAAGTCCTTTTCTTAAAATGTCCCTGAGCCAGGGCTTCATCTGAGTCAGCTCATCGCCGCCCACCAGTGACACCACCAGGTGTGGGGGAGCGAGGCCCCACTCCTCCGTCAACATCTGGTAGATCAGCACTGGGTCGGTGTCGCTGTGCACCCTCACGAACTGAAAATGAAGAGACGAGGCGATATGTCCTTATTGTCGAAAGATCTATTTCGCAAACTCTCCCAATGCCGTGATAGAACCTTCAGCTTTTGTTGGTTTCACCTTTCCTCTTGTCTTTGAAGAGCCAACGAAGTCAATGTCGCCCACTCTTCCCGATGCCCATTGGCTCTTCTCCTGCTTCATTCTGCCGGCAAGGCCTCTGGCTACGTTCTCCAGCGTCTCATCCACTGTCGAGCAGCAGGAACAGCCCAGCAGGACACTGAGAGAAACACGCATTCAGTGGATATGTGAATTGCATCATAGAGTCCTTTCTACCAACACACAATAGCTGTAGCATGATCTCTGATCTCCTGCTCACCCGTCTCACTGTATTCCTCACAAACATGCACCAAGACTATTTTCTCTCATGCTGCTCTCCCATAGCGAAGCAAGCATTTGAAAAAGATTGTGGACTTTTTGGTCTGTACTTTTTCTAAATACAAAAGTATAATCTGCCCGATTATCATTAGCTCGGTGCTACATTTAAAGGGTCTCTATACGATATTCAGAGCATCAATATAGCAGCAATACAGTGGAGCAGAGAATGAAGTCGCTCTCCCTGTGTGTGGTTTAATCCGAGCATCTCTGGGCTTTGCTAATGTCGCCGGGCCGGACACAAGAGCCTTTTAGTGCATGTTAGTGCATGAGAGCGCGCTCCACTGGTTACAGCTGATAACGCCGTCCCGACCAACGGTGTCGACATAGAAACGTAGCACGTCACAGTGTGTCACAGCGTTTGATACCGAAGATCCCTTTAGCGTCCGCATCAGAAGCACCGGTGTCCTTCATGCTTTGGCTGCTTCGTCTGTAATCTGTTGTATCAAGAATGCAGCACTTTGCTTTTACTCTTAGTATTTAACAGGAAGCATTCTATTCTACTCGTTGACAATTGAAACCGAAAACTATACTTGCAATTCGTGAAGGCTTCTTAGTCCGGCACAAATGTTTGCTTCCTGTAGCACCTCTTACATTGATGGTCTGCTAACTGCAAGTCTGATCTGATTGCTTGCAAATGATGTGATGGTTGATGTCTTTATCTCGAACACTGAACAGCACTGTAATTCATTTTAAGATAAGAGGATCCGCCAGTTGTCAGGAATGTAAGGGAACAGACTGCAGTATCTGTTCGTATTGTCTTTGCCTTCTACACAACCACACACCTGTGCTCCTCTGACCACTCCAGTGCGTCCCCACATCGCAGACATCGCGGCTGTGGCTGCAGCGTCCCCTGTGATGAAAAAAATGCACAGACAGCAATTTCCTCTGAATCCATTGTGACTCGCTCGCCACTCTTTTCACAGAGAGGAAAGGCTCTTAGAAATACTTGTGGTCAATGCAAAGTTGGCAGAATTTTCATCCTCGCTTCATATGCAAAGCGCTTCCTGCGCGATGCTTGAACTAGAAATTCACAAAACACTGCCAGTCATAGACATGAAAACAAGAAAACTGGGCCACAATATTGTGGGCTTCTCACCAAAATCTCTAAATGTAAAACGCCTCGGATGTTTTGTCAAATGGCAATAACGTAGGTTTTATTAAGCACTCTAGAATCTGCTTTTGACATTATGACCTGGTTCGTATGTAGTTAATGTTTTACAATGAAAAAAGCAACCGTCTGTTTATCTCTGAATGCTTATAGTCATAGGAATAACTGACACTGAGTTCAGAAAGGAAACCCATTCATTATTGATAAGATAATCCGTTTGCCTGAGTGAACACAGACTTATTTGCGTGGGCTGTTTGTGGAAGATGAAGAGAACAAAACAAAAAAATGCTGCACAAGTGTACATGTCTTTGACAAAGAGCCTCCCTGGGCAAGAACAGTGTCTTAATAGAATTGCGGTGCGACGATTAACACACACGCGCGCACACACACACACACCGAGAGTCAATTTGTGTTCAGCCATCTGTCCTAATGTAAGTGAGCAGCTTGTTGTGGAGGCCTTTATTTGACTATAGGTCTGGATCTGGGAGGGAAAAGACAATTGGGTATGCAAACAGGACAATTTGCATGCAAAGATACGGACATAGACACCCTCACACACATACATTCCTACATGACCAACAGTGGACCTTCAAAACACTACAACCAAGTGTGGACCTCAGTTTCGGGTCACTTTACCTTTTAAGGTCATTTTACAGAATATCACTGCAAAAATGTTTTCTTTTTTTTTAAAGAGATTGCCAAGAGGGGACTTGCATCCTTGTGAGATGGGACCTCCATATACTGCAGTGGAACTGCCGGCACCCATTCTTTCACCTACTGAGTCTTCGTTTACCTCAAATACGTTCTTGTTAGAAATATTTAAACATTTTGCCGTGATGCAAACATTGCAAAAATAATCATGGTCACTTTAATTGAGAATGAACAATGTTTTACCTGCAAATCTGAAGTAACTTGGCTGCATGCACTAATATCAAGGACACAGACAGCACACTTTACATCTTGAAGTCGGGCAGAATGAACTTGTCTTTTCTCTAGCAGACAAGATGATGATCTGGGATGTCCTCATCCATTTACAGCAAGCACACAGCTACCGTATATCAGAGTATTTGTGTAGCTGTTGGGCCCAGCAACCCCCTTCGGACTCATGCCGAAACCTCTATTAAATTGAATGTGTTCATGAGAGAAAAAGCAATAGTCTGTTTCAAAATCAATATTTTGTTTTTGAATGTCAACCTTTTACAGCACATGAAGTAGTATTATCATGGGTAGAAACATTTATCTTTCACTTTAATAAACCAAAAGAGATAAGATATTGCACATAGAATAATGAGTAAAATGAGTAAAGTAAGGATAGCTTAGGGGAGAAATATAAGAAATACATTTTTTATAATATTGTAGGTGCATAGGTGCATCTCTGTAGGTTGTTATGGCTAAAAAAAAACATGCGACCCACAACTGCTTCATCTTCAAAGTCAAACTGTAATTACATCCTCAAGATATGAAATCATAAACTATTTTCCATTACGCAACACACAAATCATAGAATGATTTTCCCATATTGCTTTAACACCCTTGACATACAATGTTGGCTGGATGTGAGCCCGTGTGTATCATCAACAGACACACTGTTTTGTGTGAAAACGTTGGCCACCGTGTACAAATATTACACTTTAACCATAAATAATCTTTTCATTGCCAAATGTAAACATCTCTATGGTGATGAACATGAAGAAAAGACCACACTGTCCATACTCACCAGAGGTGTGCCTTGTCTCTCCTGCATGGCTCGAATGAATGTTCCTCCGACTGAACACCTGTAAGAGGGCTGCGGGGTTTTCCTGCACAGCCCTGAGGTGAACCACCTGGGCGATCAGGAAGTGGTGCAAGGGTGGGGCTCTCCTTCCTTTCGGCCAATCCCAGACACTGCCGCGCACCGTTGCTTTGCATGTCGGTCAGCCGCGGCAAATTGCTCTCATCAGGACCACATACTCCTGCTTTCATTTCAATTACCTTCCCGTATTATTTTACATACTGTAGCCACGTTCATGGGTGCACATTTTAAAATGGCACAATGTAAAATCGATTAACATTTATAAAAAAAGTTGTAATTCTCTCTATGAGCTCGAGCATTGATCCGCATTCTGTCAATTTGACCGCTTTGCAATATTTAATATGAGCTGAATGACACCAACAGACTTAACAAACTGGTTAAGAAGGCCGGCTCCATCATTGGCTGCAAACAAGACAATCTGGAAAGGTGGTGGAGAGGACACTGAAGAAACTATTATCCATGTTGGATAACCCGGATCACCCTCTCCACCACCTCCTGCAGGGACAGCGGAGCACTTTCTCCAACAGACTGATGCAGCTCCGCTGTCACAAGGACAGATACAGGAGAACATTCCTGCCCTCTGCAATATCGCTGTGTAATAAATCACCTCTGGCCAAGTCAAACACAAGACTGTAACACTGATGCACTGTTGTTGCTGCTGTTGGTGATCTTGTGCACTCCTGTTTTTTTGTTGTTTTTTTTCCTACTGAGTTAACTTAATACAATTCTATTCAGTGTATATACTGTGCATTTTTATTAATTGGTTTTCTTAAATGTAATAGGTCCTGCTCTGTTATTTTATTATGTTGTATGTAGTGTGAATTTTCCATTCCCAATATTTTTATTTTATTGTGTAACCCTGTTTGCTGCTGCCACAGACAAATTTCCCCTTGGGGATGAATAAAGTACTTTTCTATTCTATTCGAATACATAGCTGGCAATATGAGCCACAACCCTGATAAACTGCTTGAGATCATTCAAATGGAAAGTAGGACAAAAAATACTTTATCACAACATTACACAAAGTATTCCAAATGGAACGGGGACTGTGACTGATGGTGTCTGTGGTCTCCATCACACAATGAATGAATTACGCCCCTCTCCCCTTATGCAGCCAATCAGCAGCCTCTGCTCTTTGTGTACAAACAGGACATCGTGCGCCATGCAGCCTTTAAATGGCCCCGAGAGCGTTGCAATGTGCGGAGCTGAAAACAGCAACAGCTGAAACTACACCCAAAAGACTTTTCCCAAACCAAAACTCCAGCAGAAGCATGCAGAGGATGGATCCCATCGGGCGCAGAGAGTCGGTCTGCAGGAGTCTGTTTGGCCCGGTGGACCACGACCAACTGCACCGGGACTTGACGCTGAAGCTGCGGGAGATCACGGAGCAGGACAGCCGCCGCTGGAACTTTAACTTCCAGACGGAGACGCCGCAGTCCGGCAGGTTCCAGTGGGAGGAAATACCCGCAGACTGCGCCGCGGCCGTCTATCAGGAGTCCGCCGGGGAGGACGACGGGATGAGCGACCGCGAGGACAGCGGGGGGACCGACCAGGAGAACCGCTCTAGCGTCTCCAACACGCGCAAGAGTCCCGCCGAAGCGACGCCCGTCCGCAGGAAGAGGACGCTCACAAAACCGGCAGCCAAGCCCGGAAGCAACGCACGAATCACAGGTGAGGAACAAAAGTCTTACAGATCCATCTTGAGTTAGTTCACGCTGCAACCCACGCTTATTCAATTGAAAAAAAGATTCATATATTCAGTGAGGAAATATTTTCTTTTTCTTTTCGTGGCAGATTTTTTCGCAAAGAGAAGGAGGACGACAGAAACCAAGAGCATCCTGAATCCTTCCCCCACAAGTTCCAGTGAAGCAGCTTCATGCAAAACAATACGGTGAACACGCTGCTGAAAATGGGACTATTTACTGTATTATGGACTGGACCAAGGCCTATTCACTGCACCAAAGGATTGTATTTTATGTTATTTTATTTTATTTTATTATTGCCAGTTTTAGCATTTGTCAACCGGGGTGAAATTATACAATTTTCTGTTATTTATTCTATTTATGGACTTTAATTTAATTTAGTCTTATTAGTATTTTTTTTCTTTTCAAATATGTTAATTTATGATTTTTTTCTCATTGATGAATGAACTTTTTTTTTTGTTTCTGTATATTTCATCTCTTTGTCAGTCTTGTTGGTGGACTTCTGTAACACCAGCTGCTTCTGTTAACTTCATAGAAAAGCCTGTCCTTGTCATGTTTGCCTAAATGCACTGAGATTGTGAATGACTACAATTGTTGCAATTTCAATAAACTGTTTAATCTGTGACACTAATTCCACCTCTGATTGCGTGATTATTATATTTGCTGATGACTCCTTGGAGAATATTTCCTTTTTGAGATATAGCACATTGAAGCATTTCATATAATCAGGAGACCAAATTAATTTCTTGATTTAATTTTGCAACCACCAGCCATCAAAGTGGTTTATTCAGTCGTGTGTAGAATGTTAATGGCATCTTAATTTTGTTTCCTATCTTGTGGAAAATGAGACAAAATAGGTCAGAAAAGCTTAATCAGTTCTACAAACAATGCCTCACAATTCTACGGTCCAGGACTTAAAGCTTCCAAGTGAGCAGTACCCTGCAGCACATATACTGAGATGCAAACACTGAGCTGTAATATACAAAATAAAGTGTTTCTGTGCAAAACACATGTCTCTTTTGCATTGAGACAGTTTGCCTGAAGCAACAGACAAACATCTTGTCAGCCTTGCCTTCATATGGTAAAGGTGCTATATATGAGATTTCTATTTCTATTGTCTCCACATGGCTGTCATCATGACATACGCTGAGTCGGCGGCTCGCAGCAAATGGTGCTAACAGTGCTAACAACGTCAAAAGTGCTTCTGGAACAACGCTGTCAACACAGCACTGACACGCTCTGATAACATCTCACACAGAGGGAAAGCAACTTCATTTTTGCTCGGGTTGACATTAATTCTACTTTATCTTGACAGATACGATAGTTGTTTGCTGCTATATTAATGCTCTGGGTCCAGAATACTCCACCTTTAGATATTGCAACTGCTTCTTTTCCCCTAACATGTTGTTTTAAGTGCAGTATCAGGTTTTAAAAGCAAAGTCGTCATCATGAGAGTGACCAACACTTAATGAAAAAGCTGCTCTGTTACATTACTGGCATAACAAAGCTGACCCTAGACTCATGCAAGTGTAGATTTATGAAGAGAATTTAAAAGTATTAGACTTTCAATATGAATTCAGTCTCATGAGCTAGCACATCTTTGGCTTTGTGCTGAATTTGTGGCATCCACACGAGTCAGCTAATAATAAGTGTGCCTCTGAAGTCGTAGAGAAATCAATTCAAGTTGCAAGTTTTGCAATCGAATTGAGAAAAAAAGGTTTTCGAGTAATTGCATTTTCTGGGTTATGAGATGTTTCATAATCACAATCATAAGGACTGTTCTGTCAGGCTTGAAATTATATCCGTTAATATGAGCTGTAACTGCCAAATTAGCCCATTAGAGAGGCCAAATCCCACAGAGGCGTATTCACTTCCACAGTGTTGGGGTTTTCAGCTCTAAAGGATTCCAAGAGGCCATCTGGCCACGGAGCAGGACAATGGCCACAAAGCAGAGTGTGCCGTCTATTTCACCTGCAAATCAGCCTTTGGAGCTCCTCGACCCCCCCAGGTCTCTTCCTCAACTTTTCTCTTTTCACTCTGTCCCCTTTTCAGAGTCAAAGCGGCTATTATCATTGACATGTGGCCAAACCAATCTCACCAATGTTTATTCTCACGTTGGCTCATGTTTACTTGTGTGCTACTGCAGCAAAGGGAATGTGTTCAAGCATAAAAAGAAGAAAGAGCAAACATCACATTTACATTTTGAAACCGCCTCAATGCCAAGGACAGCCAATGTTAAGTGTGTTGTTTCTGCATTGGGAACAGATGATCTGACATTCTGCTACAACACAGTACTGGTGCTGAATGTATTAGATATGTACAGATCTCTGCTTCTTCTGATCAGGTTTGTTTCAAATTAGAAGTAGCGCAATGACAAAACTGCAGGGGAGGCAGATGTTATTAAAGATAATACATTTCCTTAATTTGATAAATTTGCCATATTGGAGTGTTAGTAGATTTAGAAATGCACTGGTTTGAAATTTCAAGGTGAAATAATACACCTAAAATCACGAAGAATTTATTTAAATTTGTAGCTTTGTGTATTTCATTCATGCTGATGATTCAGCAAATTAACCACCGTCATTCAGGCAAAGCAGTTATTCACAAAGAAGACGATTTAGTTCAGTTCTTTTGGATAGATTGATCCTCTATCTTTGTGTTTATGACTGTTGTACTTTATACACATTTCCTTGTGGTGGGGAGAGGGGGGGGGGGTCTTTTTAAAACTGCCACACCTTCCCTCTTGTGAAACTCTGCTGTCCCCCACCTCCTGGTCAGCACAAAGGCCAACGGACCTCAGCACACTTTAGGAGGGTGGTTGGCCCTTTGTTGTGGACACCAGTGGCAGATGGTCACTTGGGCCTTTTCTCCACACGGCCACTTGTGTGAAGGAATGCCTGGACACCCCATGGATGGTCAGCGGGGAAAGGGTCACCATCTGCCGCCCAAAGGTCACCCGTGTAAGGAGCATGGTTTTAGGCATGCTTCTGGCTATTTCCCTAAGGAGTGAGGACACGACAAAGCCTCCCCCCCCCCCCCCCCCCCCCACTACAATAAAGGAAACTCTGCTGCCAGCACGAGTGATACGCGGTTATTGAGGACACGGCAAGTTGAATGAATCTTTGAAACTGAAGTGATGCATCCACTTTGATTGATATTGAAAATTTGAACTTTTTGCTCTTTTTCAAACAACCTCTGGCAGGGAAAACTATAAACTGAAATATTTAGCTAATTTGTTTTTGTCAGATATTCCCCTTAAGGCACCAGACACAACACACAAGACACTTGGTAATAATTACCAAAATCGTTTATTGCAACAGAAGAATAGTTCTAAACATTACAAAAGTGAAAACAGTGGAAACACCATTTGATTAAATTGAAACTTTTCAAGTGAAGTAAGGCCTCTTCCCTTAAATATGAATGAATTAATTTAGTTTCTTTCATGAGAATACAGCATATTGAATCACAGTACATGATGCCGCGGCAGTGGCAGCATCTTTGGCTTTAACCTGAATAGATTTCAAGTAATATTTAAAAAGGCAACAAAGAATCCAAAAGGAAATCATTTCTAAAAGACTATGAAACTAATGCCAATATAATATACCGAAAAAGCTGTTGTAATTTTAATAATAATTCTCTTTTACATATACCGGTAGATCTGAGGCGATGTTTGGCAGAGAGTAATAACAGACAATGAGGTTGAAAAAGGGTCTAAAAAAAAAAAATGCCTTAATTTTATGCATTTTCAAGCTGGTCAGCAGAGCCAGTGTGAGTGTAGTGGAAACTGAGTGGTGGCAAATTTGCGTGAGCAAATACGTTGTCAGCAGGGAAGAAGGGAGTTATTTCGTGTCAGTTGCAGGTTGTTGTTCTTTCAGTTCTGTCTGCTCTGTATGCACATATCAACGGCTCATTCTAAGGTAATAAAAACACAAAGAATAAAGAAAACATACGTATCAATATTATATTCCATTTCTGCCAATAAATCTCCCTAAATGTTACACGGTGTTCCTTTTAAAATGCATACAGTCCATAGATTTTAGAAATTTAGTGTATCTCCTTAGCTAGGTGTCTCTAATTATCAAACTCAATCACATGAACTCCACATGAAATATAGGCTACTTAGCTAGTTACAGTATGTTAGCTTTAGCAGGATTTTAGCTAGCTGGAGAGTTTTTCTCCTCATGAATGGATTTAGCTTCTGCCTCATATAGTTATTAAGTAGAAAAAACTGTGCCAGCTCTTCAAAAAGTATATATATATATATTGAATTTACAGAAAACACCTTGGGACAAATCAAGTAAAGTCAATTTAAATGGCTGTGCCCGTCTTACTAGCTAGCAACCTTTCACTTGTTATGGCTCTGTTGCTTGAGCTTTATAGTTCTCTGTATCCCCCCCAAATAATAATAATGAATAGGTTAATAATAATTATCGGCCTCTGGCTATTGTTCACCTATTGCAAGAGTATAACCCAGTATCCATCAGCAGCACATGGAATCTACTTGAGTCAATAGCTGAGATAAAAGAAATAAAGGTCACGAAGCTAGTTAAGCTAGCTGGAGAGTTTTTTCTCCATCATGAATGGATTTAGCTTCAGCTTGACTGATGTAGTATAACTGTATAAATATGCCAAGATATCAGTAGTTCAAAATTAACATTTTCAATTTACAGAAAACAAGGGAAAATCTAATTAAGTTGACGAGCTGTGTCCATCTCACCAGCTAGTTAGCTTTCACTTGTTATGCCTCTGTTGCTTTAGCTTTATAGTTGTCTATATCTCTGTGGCAGAGAGTGCAATAAGTGCAGTTAGAGCTCAGTGACTACAAACACAGTTTAGTTGCAGCATTTAAGCTTGGCCTTTAGTGCTAATTTATAGTTACTGCAAATGTAAAAAGCTAGTTTTACAGAAATTATACTTTTTATTTTTTTCATTTTGTTAAACTGTAATACATTTAGCCAGCCAGCCAGATAGATGGAGTAAAAACTGGATACAATCAGAATTTAATGATTTATACTAAAAAGAGAAAACACTTTTGAGCATGTTTGGTTCCAGGCTTCAGCCGCTCTCATCCTGACTGCCGGTGCTGCTGAGAGGATTCTTGGTCAAGGCCGCGGTGGTGCTGCTGGCGGTGCTGCTGGCGGTGTTGGCGGAGAAGGACGAAGGTGATGAGGACAGCTGGTTGTAGCTTGGCAGGCTATACAGGCTGGGGAGGACATTACTGGTCCGTCCAAGCCGTGGCCTCAGCCTGCCTCCACCTTCGCCCTCACCGACGTCCCTCTGATCCAGCAGAAAGGGACTCTGCGATGCGGTTTAGAGTGTGGTCCATGTGCGTTATCTGTAACAGTTGAATCAAATATTGTCAAAAGCAACATGTACTGGCTCGGATTTGGATTCACTACTTATGTTTCTTTTTACTCAAAGAAGTACTTTCAAAGTCATTTCAATGTTGCACGTATGACAACAAGCATTACAGCATTAACCTTCAACCTGTGCCAAATGATTTTACTGCTGCACAGTAAATAGTCTACAATGGCCCATCGAACAAAATTACATTTCAAGAAAGAACACAACAGCGTTAATGACAGATATTCATTCGTCAAAATGACACAATACATTGAACTGTGAAAATGAAATGCCCTAACCACCTTATTTACAAAACTCCTTTCTCGACCAAAAAAAAGATTTTCGTATACGAGGCACACTTGGGGAAGCATTTGGGGGAGGTTGTGATTCAGCGTTTTTGTCTTGACACATCTTGAAAAGAACTGAAAGAAGGTTTCTCTTTTCATGCTGCAGAACTGGCACAAGCTGTTACAAGTTTTGCATTTGATTTGACAATAACAGGGCCACATGTCTCATGCGCGGATATTTCATATTAAAACGGCAGTTCAACTTTTGTTGCATTATCCAAAACTATTCCCAATAAGTTGCCACTGTCTGGTCAATAGAGAGGCCTTTTTGTTACATTTTCACAAAAGTTAAAGCTATGAATAAAAAACACGACCATGTAAATATTTGACTATTCTCTTTCACAAAGACATGATCTGAAACTGTAAAAAGTTATATTGTTCCAGTTTTCCATTGAAGTTGCACAAATTCCCACCTTGTCCTCAATCCTGTTGAGCCTGGATCCGATAGAGTTGGTGCCTTTGTCTTTGGCTCTGTCTTCAGAGGGAAGTAAATAAAAGGACAGGAGGATTAGGAATGTGGTTCGTTCAATAGTTACTGTAATATATTTTCAGAGTGCAGTGGGTTGTTTCATTACCGGAGCCCGACTGGAACAAGGTTATCTTCCCTATGGACTGGTCCAGTCTGAGAAAAACAATGGCAGTTTCAAGTCAGAGGAATATATGTTGACACACCCTCTCTGTGTCTCCCGCTTGTTTTCTTGAGTTTTTTTGCAACTCACCCTGAAATGGATTTGTTTCGAAATAATTACCGGCTCGCTGTGCATTATCCTTTATTACTTGGTTACTTGCTGAGGATATCAATAATCGAACACAAAATATTGATTTGAAAATTATTTTATTGATTTAAAAATGATTTTATTGATTTAAAAGTGATTTTATTGATTTAAAAATTATTTTATTGATTTAAAAATTATTTTATTGATTTAAAAATGATTTTATTGCATCTGTAAAAAACCAACAACAATCCTCTCGCCGTGTGCGGTGATCAGAACTGCATCCATAGCAACGGTCTGTTAAGCTATGTTTAAACTTGCGCGAGCTTCCGCAGATGGCACACGAGCTACAAGAACACACAGGGGCATTCATGCTCAACAAGCTGTTTATTGCATTATTCTCAGAAAACACCAAAGGGTGTACAATCACAATGTGCTGTGAAGAATGAAAACAGACAGCGAGTGTAAACGGCAGAAAGCCAAAAAACCAACCTGCAGAGGAGGAATTGTAATTAACTGTAAACTCCTATCTCATATCCGTGTACTACTCTTTTGCTTTTATACAGTACACTTTATACAAAGTATTCAATGCATTACAATTAAACAAAAGTCAAATATCCTGTCATCAATTTGATTTGGCTGCAAAATATTTACTCAAATGTCGATTTTAAAGAGCCTCGGCTTCTCCAACATGTCAACAGTGCTTTTATCTGTGAACTATTTGTGACGGTCACGTCTGAAAAGCTCTGATTGCGCTCAAAGTTCAGAGGTGCAACACGGCGTCATTTTCGTCACGTTCTGGCGCACCGGCTTCACTACGGCGAGCAGAGGTCTGCCATACAGAGATGATAGCCCGTAGAATGCAGTGATCGACGAATCCGAATCGAGTATTCTACAAAGCCGCATAATATTTCACGTTTACCTTCTCTGCAGCTCCTTGATCCGCACCATGAGGTTGAGGTGACCCTGGGAGTACTGCTCAATCACGTCGCGCACATCGTACGGTTTACGAGCTTGCTGCAACGGGGACAAAAACGTTTCAAACTGTCAGATAAAAAACAAAACATTTCTTCACAATTGTTGTGTTGGGTAATTTAAGGTGTCAAAGCTCTGCCAACTTGTTCTTTCCCGTCAGCAGCGGCTGATGTGCTAATGTGCTGTAAAACACTGTTACTCTCCGCCAAAACACTGGCTGTTTCCACTGCTGCTGTCATCATAAGCCCAACCTCCATCCATCTGCAGGTCTAACTCTACATGGGGCAAAGTTTACTATCATCACTCCACAATCTCTGCTGCTGAGCTTTCCAAATAATAACTGTACATGCTGTGAACTGACTAAATTACAATTCAAATTCAGGTTAGAAGTACTAAAATGTTAATAATTTGAAAAACAGCCCGTGAGAAAAGGTTATCTGCTGTCTTACATACCTGGAAATTCCTCCTGGCCACAAGCCAACGCATTCTCTGGATCACCCGGATGGCTTTTCGGTGTGAGTCTGTCAATCTGTGTACAAGAGTTTCATATGAATCAGTTTGAATTTCTTCCAAGAAAATGCAACGAAGCTGGGATTATTGTGAAAATGACTTTTAACATCTGGATTCGTCTGCTTGGATTTCCTCTACAGCGCTGCTTTATTTTCCTTTTTAAGAACACATCACTGTGAAAGGATGGTTGACGTGGCCTTCACACCCAAAACATTCAGCAGTTTCCTTGCTACTGTTCAGTCTACATGAATAGCCTCTACCTTATGACTCGTCTTCATTTGAATGGGAACAAGGTGAGCCACTGTGATTTGTGGGGTCTGTGTCTTTCTCCGAAAATTGTAAATAAAAAGCCCAGAGTAATTGCAGTGCATTTAGCCTCCATTATTATGTTGCGGGAAGTATTAAGAGGCTATTACTCATCTGGGTACACGAGGAAAAGCAGTAAATGAGTATGGGAGGTGGGGAGTAGCTCTTTGTCAAGTCCAGCAGAGGAACAAGGTCTGAGTGTGTCTCATAATGGATTTTTCACAGGCGATGCAATGGTCTGACATTCAAATGGAGCGAATGTCTCATAATATTTTTGTCGCATTCGAACAAAATCGTGAACTTTCAAAGTGCTCCGTGATCTATTATATGGCTCCATCTCCACCGCAAATGGTGGTGATATAACCAGAGAGACCGACGGTGAGGCCAACAGGTGGACACTTCTTTCCAACTCTAATGACTCTAATGAATCCTACTGAGAGTGCAGTTTGAACAGGGAGTGTTTCTTATCTTTACCCCGACATTAGCGGACATGTGTGTAAAGCTTCTGTTGCCATTGAGGAAAGGTAGTCAGCCTTGGCTCAACGCAGCCCCAAGTGCAACTGATTTTACACCTTGTGTTTTCTCCTGCGATCGCTCCAACTGATTCACGACATCGAAAGAAACTACAACGTGAGAAACATGAAAACAAATCTTTCTGTGAGGCTGTAAACCTTGACACCCTCACCCACCTAACTGCTGCAATACCAGCTTTTTTCTGTTGTTGTTTCACTTTAAAGACCATGTCCCTCGCTGCCTGACTGGAGGTGTAAGTTGTGTTTGTTTGTGATAAATGTGTGGTAGTTGCGTTGTAACTCTCAATACCTCCGTCTTCAATTTGCCAACACTGTGTGTGTGTCAATACCAGGGCAGCTGCAGAAATATGACTTCTGTAAACTACCCTGCATCCAGAATCCATACTGCATCTTAATTTAGCTTTTTGTTCAACTGCTGTACACAATATAGAGACTGTGGAATTCAATCTAGTAGTGGTTCAATTTAGCATGGGATTTGATGTGGCATTGCTCTGTGTGAACAGCTGGTTACGTATTTCGGAGTCGGCAGAGCACAGAGTGATCCTTGCCAGCAACGCTGCCGCATGCAGTTCCCACTCTGCATCATTACCCCAGCATCTAGCAAGGAAATCCCCATGGGTCAAAACTGTCGCGCCATTTGTTTCACTTACCGTGCAACTTGCATTGCACTACAGATACTTAACACTAATTTCCTCGTATCGGTCTCCGTCTCTCGCTGTGCAAGTGTTTTTTTTTCCTAATCGAGACTCACTTGACAGCAGAGACCGGAGCACTGTGGGGTTTGGCACATACAAGGGTTAATTACGAGGAGCAGAAAAAATTGATAAAAATTAATGTGTAAAGGTTCTCCAGCATGCTCATTAAAACACACTGGCACGTAAAAAACACAGCACCGGTTCCATTGCATTGCACTCACTGTGACACGGAGGTGACGGGAGCCAGCTCGCTGTAGCGCTCCGGCTCCGGCTCCGGCTCCAGCTCCAGGTCGTCTGCAAAGCTGCAGTTCCTCTGGAGGGGGGAGTGGACGTCCAGGAGGCCCGGGCTTCTTTTCACTGCGCGTTCACACATAGACACACAGGACTTTAGTGATCAATATATCTGGGCATCCAGAACATTCAGTGATGCTGCTGATTAGGTTTTGCCAGGGGCGTAAATACGGGCAGTGCAGGCGGAGCAGCTGCACTGGGGCCCCACACAGAGAGCCGGCCTTCAACAACAGTACATTTTAATTGGTACCTTTGGAAAACACCTGTGTGCAAGGAAGTCACCTGGTGCCAATTGCTTGATGTGCCCTCGAAAAGACATGGTTCTCAATCCTTTTTTTTTTATAAAGTCAACAAAATCATATGCTTTTCTAACAAAAACAATACATTTATTGATATTTTTCTTGTATCTTTGTCAAATATGCAATGATTATTGCTGGGTAATATGTATGTAGATAGCTTTATCTCTGACTTCTCTACTTTCCCTATAGAGTGATGCAGGAATGAGTCCTAAAACCCGGAAATTAGTCAACATTTTGCACTTCCAGTTCCCTCGACTCAAAGTCAATGTTTTTTTAGTTTTTTTTATTAAATGTGTTTTTGGGTAGATGCCTTAAATAAGGTCTGTGGTTAACACAAGCTTGGTAGATTTTAATGTTTTTTTCTACAACATAAAATACGTCAGAAAATACCCCATTCGTGAGTTTTTATAAAAGGCGGTTGCTCACAAATGGCTAAATAAAACTAGCTTAGCAACCGTGGTGTAGTCTGTTCAAAGCCTAATGTTTGTGTTCTTAGTTTCACTTTGTATTTTTGTTGGCCAACCCATTGGCCAACCCAATCCATGGGGATTTTTTTCCATTGAATTTAGGATTACTGCAGAAAATAAGGCTTCTAACCAAAAGCCCATTCAAATAACCCAGAGGTGCGACTCATTTCCTGGATTTAGGACTCGTTCCTGCAGCAATCTATACAATATAGCCTAAGTAAATAATTTGACTGTAAATTGAATACATTGATGGTATGATATATATATAAATATGCATACAGTATATATATATATATATATATATATTTATATAGCGTGCACTGGGGCCCGTCGTAACTACCTCACACCACTGAGTTTTGTTTTTTATAGCTTTGGACTCGCGTCAGGTTGAGATTCATGATGATTCACAATGTAATTTATTGAATTATTCTGTTGATTTCTTGCTGCACCAATGGTGTGTATCTCACAATGCCCATCAGGGTAAGGAAAATAAATGAGTTTTTAGTTTTAGGTTGCTTAGTTTTATTTCCACAAAAGCTAAGAGGATAGGTTTATTGGCTACCTGTGGTTTTTGCTGCTGTGCTGCCCCTTCATTCCATATGTAAAGTGGCAATTTTAAAAGCATTTTGTTCTTGTGAGAAAACTCACTGTGTGTACAGGAGATTTCATTTGCAGATACAGATAAAGGATATTGTTGAGATGAATAAACCGACACCAGTTTGACTGATGGTCGCTCGAGTGCACAATAAAAATAAACATGATTTATGAAAATGAACAGAAATTGAGATGTCTAATCAAAACAACACGAGTCTGATTGATATTCCCTGAAGTGCAAAGAATAAATAAATACAGGAAAATAAATAGAAATGAAATATCTGTCTTTGCAAATGAACTCGTATTCTCTTCCTCTTTGAGGATGCTTGAGTCAGTGGCAGCCATGATAAGAGCTGGACTCTGAATGCTTAGGAAAGGTGCTTCAATGCTTCCTTTTTTATCTCCTTCAGCACAGGGTATACTGAACCATCTTTTACCAAAGGAAAGGACATAGCGACGTCCCACAATTCCTTGCGGCAGCAACATTTAAAATGACACAATTGTGACACAATCATTTAACATCTTTCTCAGGAGTTTTTTTGGACAGGAATCTTTACTCCTTACCGACTATCCTTTCAATGTGTTGTAAATAAAGTTGCTTTCAAATAAAACACATCCACACAGCGTTTGTCCTGTGAATTCTCCACCATGTCTTTCCTTGACCTCATGACGCAGGCCACAACTTTTTGCATTTTGTCCCGAGCGATAAGAAGTCTACAGCAGATATGGCAGAATTGTTGCGGCAGACTGTGTGGAAACTCGTGCATCATTTTAATCCGCAAAAACTGTGTTTTGAAACTGCACCAGCAAGAGAAGTGTGATACAACCGGTCTGAAAGAGAAAACGTGGCATCACATGATTTTCCTGATACATAATTGTGAATGTTTTTCTTGGAGTAAAACTTCTATTAT
The DNA here is from genome assembly GCF_949748355.1 of Melanostigma gelatinosum. NCBI lineage: Eukaryota > Metazoa > Chordata > Actinopteri > Perciformes > Zoarcidae > Melanostigma > Melanostigma gelatinosum. The sequence continues at coordinate 29,804,966 of NC_136635.1, forward strand.
CTCTTTTCTTTTTATAAATACCAAAAATTACATTGTAGATGAACTCAACATATCCAGACCTCCTAGTCCCAGCATGTGAGATATCAACACTTCAAACTGTAGTTGACCCTACACGTGACCCATGCAAACCCAGAAACACTCATATCAAAACATGTTGTTACCTGGAGGCGGTGAGCTGAACTGAAGGGAAGACAAAGACGTCCAGGACTGCTGGCAATCTGGAGCACGCGTGACGAGAAACACAAACACGATCAATGTTTACCACAGGGCAAAGAAAAGTCACATGCTACGCTGCTAACGAAGCATGCAACTTTCCTTTCATCACTCACTGGATAAAAGTAACTGAGAAGATAAAAAACGGAGGTTGTTAAAATGGACAGTAAGAGAGGACAGTAAGTGTGCTGAGGACGTGTGGAACCAGCTACACGGACAAAGCACACATCGAGAGAGGAACCAAAGACACAAGCAAGAAAATAGGCAGTTAAATTGGATTAAATAAGAAGATTTGGAGACTATACACACGCAGAATCACACATATATAGACCCATAAATACACACAGTTGTTTCTGTCATTCATCCTACCCTCATTGATATTAATGGGGTGGACAATAAGTATTAAGTGTCAGTGCAACGTAATACCTTTCAGCAAAACCACCAACTGCATCCTCCAAAAACATCATGAAGTTGAGTTAACACCTCTCAAAAACAGTTCCACCAAGACTGAACATGATAATCTTGATGAAGGATTCGTTTCAGAACTGCTGCAGTACACAGAATTCATTTTGGAGAGGTGACCACCATGGGATTGGTTGTATCCTCTCGAATAAAACTGCTAGTTAACTACAAGCTAAAAGCTCAATAATCTCAACAATTTTAAGTATAACCCCCCCCCCCCCCCCCAAAAACGACTGTAATTACTGAATTTGAACGGCATGTTTTCTGAAAACCAATCCAGGCAACTAGCGTTAGCTGACTCTGTAAGCAGCTGAGCGCTTTGTGTAGCCAGTCAATATACGCACACACCAGATGGTAACGTGGCAATTTAGTTCAATGGTTCATCACAAGCAGCATGCAGTAGATGAAAGATGAGCAGTGCGACCTGTAAAATCTCTTCGGCTTAAAATCAAAGACACTGATTTTCATTGAACACGACGCGAACAGACACGTCTTCACAACTGGGCAAATTAAAACCCGCTGTTGTGCTGCGAGTGCAAAGCAGAAACCATTTGTACGGCTGCACGTTGGTGGCAGAGATGCTGTTGCGCATCTAAGCGGCTTTTCGGGTTGCCAGCTCGTGTAAGATTAAAAAGGATATACAGCTAAGCACAAGAATGAATAACATCCAATTAGATCTCAGCATAATGTAGGCATGCTCATTGTGTCCTCTCTAGTATCTCATTTTGTTCATCTGGAACAGAATGTCTGTTAATGCCCTCCATGCAGTAGGGCTGGGTATTGTTGTTTCATAAAAGTTACGATAACAGTACCAACACCAGTACCCTTAAAGTGATACGGATACCAACAGAGTACTTCATTTAATACCCTTTTTTCCACCTCGTTCGATAGCCAGCATGTGGATTTAAGCATCCGGTTGCCTAAAATGCCACCTCCAGCGCATTTATTTTCATCGGACGCCACAGATGTGTATTAAAACCATAATATTGAACATTTTGGTGGCACCTTGGCACACTGAACTGCAAATTCAAACCACAGCGGGCCAATCTCACTGTGCAAGAACAACCATACAAAAACATCACGGGACACGATGAAGGTTAAAATGAATGAACATGGAAAATGAAATGAGTGAAAAAAAGAGAAGAAATGAATGAGGTAATTTCAGAGATGATATTTAATTTGTGAGCCTCTGAGCTCTGGGAATGTGTTTAGGTTTGATGAAAACATCTCAGTTACTTTCATCCCGTGTCTGTCAGAAGGTTACTGGGAATCACTTCTGACTCACATTTGCAACACAACTGCAGTTTGTGTTCAGAGCGGGCCGAATGCTTGGCCTTCGAGTGTTTTATACTTGTATCGCTCTCTCGAAATCCACTCAAACAAACAACTTCACACCCTTTTTTTTTGTTTTTTTTGTTTTTTTCTCTGGTTCACAGAGGCCCACAACAAAATATAATGCATGATCATTCATTGAATTATTCAGCATGCTTTTCAAATTGAAAGCTCCACTTTGAACAGATAAGAACACAAGTACATTGTGCTGATAATGCCCCTTTTTCACTCTGCACTTGAAGTAAAAAAATTGAATGCAGGACTTTTACTGTGCACTATTTTTAGTTTTACTCTTAATAATTAATAGTTTTACTTCAAAAAAAAAAAGTTTCTTCTTCTACCTCTACTAATGCCAACATTTACAGTTAGAGAAAGGGTGAAAAGTAAAGCCCGGCCCTGAAAAACACACCCAGGTGTACTCGCAGTCAGAAACATGAGTGAAATACATTTATCGGAGGTTATTTCCAAAATGGCCTCGTAGTCGCTTGCTTTGACACAACCACTGAGCGTCTAAAGTAGAGCATGGATTTTATCAGCGGAGGTATTTTGCTTGCTCTTTCTTTTATTTCTTTCCATAATGTTGTCAGACACACAATAACAGTCGGAGCCTCTCAGTGGCAAACACAAGCTCTTTAAGTGAACGTACATTGACGGTGTTGAATCGCCCGGAGCGATTACACGGCAGCCCGTTGAGCGGCTGCCGTCTCCAGCGTTCTTCTCGCTCAATGCTGGACCAATTTCTAAAATTGTTGTCCCCGTTAGTCGCTTAGACAGCGGAAAAGTGAGGGAGGGACCACCAAAGTCATGACACGCGCACACCTCATCCCAGGCGGCAACCACCGATTCTGCCGATGTTGAATACCACTTATTGTAACTAAGTATGCGGCGTCTCTACGTCACTCGACTACATTACAAATATGGTAACTTCTGTTCATTGGCTGCAAAAAAACAACAACATGGCGACGGCCGTAATCCAAGATGGCGACGGCGCTTTAAAACGGCAGTCCATAAACCAATGGGTGACGTCCACTTCTTCCTCTAAGCATAGTGAGGAAGGGATCACCAAAGTCCTGACACCTGCACACCTGGTCCCCATTTCCCTTTATCCCCCCTGCACATGTACGAGTCCTCTCTCCACAGTCATTTGCAGATAGTCTGACGTAAACCCACTGCACAGTCATGGTGGTCCGGCCCTTGTTTCTGTTTCTTGCCAGCTTTTTGTTCCCGGTTCCGGCCTGCCTGCCCCTTGCCTGCTAAGCTTGCCCTCGCTGACGGATCGCTTGTTCCTGAACTCGGCTTTGAAGTAAACGATTTATTGCTTTGAACTACTCTGCCTGTGAGTCCTGCTCCGCATCTCTGCGTGCTCAGAACCGTCACCGCAAAGACATTTGCAAAATGAAAGTCCACTGAGATTGTTGAATGTGTTTCACTTTCTGTCAACCGACACTCCTAATTGCAAACGCAACTGCAACTAATTTAAAATGTCTCGACAGACACATAGTATGTGCAACACACAGGCTGCACAGAATGACTTTGTAGCTATGCAGTGTATGATTTGAACTGCATCTTGATGTCACTCTCAGCTATCCACTACTGATCCAGCAGCAGTGTGTTGTGTGGGGTTTAGTAAGTTCAGCAGTGCAGCACCGGAGTTAATGCTCATCAATGCAACCTTGCGTTTTATTGCTGCAATGTGCTCATTCATCTTTAATGTCTGGACTTTGTCCTCTCCCCCTTCTGAGGCTACAATACTGCACAACTGGAGCGCAAATCAAACATTTTCTTTTTACTGTATCATCTTTTTTTTGTCATTTCTTGTCATGCGTATGCAGCATCTTGAGCAACATTGCAAGCGCTTATTCAGATTTAAATGAAACCATGTCAGTGGCTCAGACACTCATAAGCCTCGTTCAACATCTACCACACATGGAAAGATGGAATTCTCTGAGACATCGAGCAAAAGTTATTCCTAAATATGTTCTGTTGCAAACAAAGTTGTTGACACACCGATTAAAGTGCACTGGAGCACAATCAGTAAAGCATATTGTGCTGTTTGTGCCGTCTTTAGTACCTGTGCCCACAGTGCTGTACGCATCTGAACTCAGCTCCATGCCGCTGTCAAATACAGAGCTGTATGTGATGCTGGGAATTGTGGGAGAAGTTGGACCGTTGTCCTTGTCGCTGCTCTTCAACTTCCTCCTTATCTTCACCTGCCCAAACAAACACAAACATCTCAGCTCACGTGTTTCTGTGGAGAGCAAAACCGTGTTCAAATATTCATACACTTAAAATAATACGGCTTCGCAGCAATGTTAGGAATCTGTGGTCGCTGACTTTATATGTAAATAAAGCCAATAACGGAGCAGTAAATGGTGCAGTTTTCTATTCTTGTTATGTATATGTGATTGTATAATGAATGCATGAACATTGATTCAGGGTCTAAGTGCAGCAACGCAGGAATCACTGTTATATTATATTTATATTATGTATTTAACGTATTTTTTTATTGCTGTTGCCCAGACATATCACAACTTTGAGGTCAGACCCCGTTAAGTCGAGTGGGAACACCTTTGACACACAAGCAACATTTTTTAAATGGAATGATTGGCGTGGGCATGGTCTGCGGCAGCACCAAAGAATTGAATAATGAATAATAATATTAAACTGCCGCTGGCTGTCTGGGTTGCACACTGTATGTTTTTATTTCCTGCCTTACTTTCTTGTATTTCTTTTCCCCACAGAGTTTCCACACCAACATAGACATCCGTCACAGTAATGATGACGCTAATTCGTTAAAACTTACATTTCTTACGTTTCATCAACTTGGCTTTTAATCCTCAAAATCCATGCAACAATAAATTGTGGCACCGTTATCACAACATCAAATAACGTAACGTAGATTCTCGTCGCTTCAGCCGGGACTCACTGCGGCCCGTTAGTGATGGGGTGGCTCTTCTTTTGGCTTTGATTGGATTATTTTATGAATTAAAGCTGAACTAAGCATTACAGAAGTCCAACTGTGGCACTTCTTTCAATCCAACTGTAGCCTTCAAAATGACCATGAAGTTGAATCAATGGGCAAAAAGCAGGGGGTCTTGGGGAAGGGGGGGGGGGGACCCATTGATTGACAATTGAGACCCCCGAAAGCCTCAATAGCAAAACCTAAGAAAAATCTTTAAAAAACCTATTTGTCACTTGCAATTGTGATTAAATGTCTTTTAATAGCTCACTCCAGCAGTACTAGTTATTCAAGTTGCAAAATATGAATTCACAAAATGAATACAGAAAAGAAACACGTGGGTATGTGTGTATTGTTTCTGGTAAGGTCTTATTCCATGGATGACGCTGTTGCAAATGGTCTGCAATAGAAATGTTGAGTCATTTATCAAACACAGTTACCCAGCACAACCTGAAAGGCAGTGGATCTTTTCACGGTAAGACCTTTGTGCATAAAAGTTCTACAGTGACACAAGTGCATGTGTGTGTAGGTGTGTGTGTGTCGGCTTCGAGAGAGAAAGGTGTGTGTGCTGTGTGGTTGTGTAGTAATTATACATTATCCAGCCTTGGGGATGTGTGTGCAAAGCAGGCTGTTCTCGAACAGAGCAAGTAGCTATACCTACTTCTGGGGCGACTGTGGCTCAGTGGTAGAGCAGGTCCTCCGAGCTCCGCTAGTCCATGTCGATGTGTACTCGGGCAAGACACTTCACCCCAAATTGCTCCTGAATGCTGTGCATTATGGGTATGTTTGGGTATGAATGGTTAGATGATCCTGACTGGCAGCTGGCACCTTGCATGGTAGCCTCTGCCATCAGTGTATGAAAGGGTGTGAATGGGTGAATGAACATGTCGTGCAAAAAGCACTTTGAGTGGTTGAAAGACTAGAAAAGCGCTGTACAAGTACAGCAGGGGAGGGGAGGTGGATGGGTCAAACTAAATGTGTCACTTCAGTCACGTCACTTCCGTAGCTATTTTAACCCAAACCACAATCTTTTCCTAAACCTAGCCAAGTTGCTTTGTTGCCTTGACTTTGTTGACTTTCGTAAGGAAAAGGCAATCAAAATGAGGAAGTGTTGGTTCAAAGCCCGGTTCATTGCCTTGGCTTGCATCCATGAAATATTGTAGGCTCTATTGTGTATTGAGTCTGGGTAAGACTTCAGCATAATACTGGAGCACTAGGTTAGCCACTAGCCAGCAGGTATTTTGCATGAATCAACACCTCTCAAAAACAGTTTCCACAAACTGACCATTATTGCCTTCTTGAAAGCAGGATTCACAGTATTGTAGGGCTGTTGCTTCATATTGCATTAGGTTTGCTTTGGTGTACCTACTAAACTGGAAACCGAGTAAGGGGCAGTTACAATGAAATCTATCAAATGGTTACTAACCGATTTCTTGGGCTTGGGGGTGGACAGAGAGGAGGCGGGGATGTTGGATTTCTTCCTCACAAACATCTTGAATGTGGCAGAATCAAAGTTCTCCACTGCAAAACATCTCCATGATGTCTGAAGGGGCATGAAAAAAGCAATATATTGGTTGGACAGGACTAATTTCATGGCAATGCGAGATGGAAAGTAAGGGACATGAAAGGATGGTCTCAATAATAAGGCTGGGGCTCGGAGACGCCTCACTCCGCCGGCTGTATTGCGGTTCTGTTTCAGTGTTCTTGGTCAAATACCTGAATGAGACAGGCAGCTGCAGGGATCTGTCTGTTGAAGTGTTTTTGTCTTTGTTTCTGCTGCACCTTCAGGGCGAAGCCTGAGCCCAAGATTCCCTGTGAACAGCAGCACAGCAGATACTGCTCATTAATTCAGTTTTAATGACACACTTACAGGCAGCCGCAGCATGACTCAAAAGACGGAAATAAACACAAAGTTAAACAAAAATGAAGGAACAATGGGCTGTTTAATGCAGAAACATATAAGTCTATTATTCACTTTGTTCATGAATAGAATTAATAGATTAAAATAGTCAACCAAAGATGCACTGTATTATTTATTGGTTAGTTTCTTAAATGTGATGGGTTCCTTGCTTTTGTAAACTGAATATAATTTGAGCGCTAACTATGCTTAACCCTAATTCTTTCAAACCACAGTCACTATTATTATTATTCTTTCCTGAGCTGGTGAGATGGTGCAAGGGGACAGCCCTGACTCAGCATTAACACTACACTGGAAATATTTAAAATCAAATTGAAACTAACCAGCAAACAACTCAAGCAAGAGAATTATAGCTCGAGTCAAGGTCCTTACAGCACTTAAGTCACAATATTATGACAGTATGTATGTAAGCTCTCAACTGTCTTCAATAACTGTAGTGGCTGGTAGTGGCCGGTTCACACATGAATCATAGCTACACTTAAACCAAAATTAGGCACTTTCTGTTTTTGTAATTTGAAGGAAATAGTACGATGATGCAAGAAAGACGCCCTCGTTCAGCAATGTCTCTTTCCACTTACAGCAGGCAGAGCAAAGAAGGAAATGGCAAAGACTGAGAAACAGGATGCTATGGTCTTTCCAATCCAGGTTTGTGGCACTTTGTCTCCATATCCAATGGTAGTCACTGTCACCTTTGAGAATAAAAACGAACAAACATTAACACTAAAAAATACTAAAAGTTTTATGAACACAGGTGTAATAAAACTCGTCAACATTTGGTTAACAGCTGTTGCAAAAGGAAAGAAAGAAAATATATTAACAACAAAAACTATCTATAACGTTTGTATTAATTTTTGGAGCAGCCAAATATCTGTAGATTTGAGACTTAATTGAGTCACAAAATCAAGGATGTGAGACGTGACTTCCTGAAGGCTTTACTTATGGTTTTGAAGCCCTGAGTTAGGCATTTTGGCCGTCGCCATCTTGTCTTTTTGCAACCAGAAGTGTCCCAAGTGGGTGGAGCTAAGTGCAACCAAATGCTGAATGAGACATTTTTAGAAAAACCAAAATGCTACACTTAACTTTCATGAACACACGGTGAAACGGTTAAAGTTCTAAGACACACATAAGCAACTACCAGACTGGACAACTACTGTATATGTTGCTAGCATGTTGCTAGCATTGCCAATAACAAGCATTGAAAGGACTTTTTTACTTTTTAACGAAGTAAAAACAGTTCTAGGAAGAAAGGATGATTATTGTCATAATGCAACATAGGCTTGCAGTTGCAGTTGTAGCCCATTTGCGACACAAGAAAAACATGACACAACAAAAAAAGTAATGCATTCCTGTAGTGCAGATGGATGGATTGAAACAGCAACAACAAAACAATTCTGTTGGCAGATGATACGGCCGGCATCTTAACATAAAGAAATCGACATCAGGGAAACACTGTCCATCACAGTCCGACCGTGCCTGAGCACCAAGCATCACCGATGTAAACACTGAGTCCTAGCACAGCTTAAATTCTTCATTTTACTGCTTGACATGTAAATGATTTGTGACTTGAACCAAAAAACCCCATCTTTAATGGTTGTGATCAATCTACCCACAGTATTTGCTGTAGCGCGTGAGGTGCATGTTTTCCCTGACCCTCCGACCACAACTCAAACTTCTGACACTCACATCTTTATGCACAGAGAGTATTCAATACTGGCTGTGAGCGTGTGGTTTATAAAGCGTAAATATTGCAAATAAACCTTCATTTATATGAGAGAAGTGGGTATGACTCTGCTGTGTGTGTACGTTTTTTAATATCAGAGTCCCTGAAGTTTCTCAGAATAGCCGAGTGACTGAGTGGGTGGTGACTTATTGTGTGAAAATAAATTTTCACCCTGTATTCTCTGCACTACTTGTTTTGCTGCTTGTATTAGCGGCCCACTGGATGTGCCCAAGGGTTTTCACACAACTCCTACTGTAACAACAGTAGTACAGATAAAAACAGTTTGTGTTCGACCTTTCACTTGCCAAATACTGTTTCAAACAATTCAATGTGTTTAGCAAATAAATCTTACTTTTGGCAAGACGGGAAAGTGGCAAAAACAATATCTAGAAGTCAATTCCACTTTCTCTTGAAACAAAATACAATTAATGTCAATGTTAATGTTCATAAGATATTAGTTCTGAGTCTGATCAAAATGTGTCGACGTGTGATGACATATGTAAAATCAATTACACGACTTCAACAAATAATGGAAATGAGAAAAATGTATTTAATCAACACAATTGAGCAATTAACTGATTGTGTCTATCTGTTGATTATGCAGGTGAGTCAGCAGGTGGTTAGCTTAGCATAAAGACTGGTTGCTAAATGGCCAGGAAATAGTCAGGCACAATACATTCTCTCATAAGGTGTTGTTTTCACACTTTTTGCCTTTGTACAGAGCCAAGCTAGCTGTTTCCTGTTTCTAGTCTTTTTACGTAAGCTAAAAGTCTCCTGGCTACAGCTTGGTATTTATCGTCCAGACGTGAGAGTGGAATCAAAGTGTATTTCCAAAACGTCAAATCATCTTTTGGTGAATGAGTTCTGCAATAAAAACACAGTAATTCAAACATCATCATATCCTTCATATGTCAGAAAATAGTATCCAATAATGGCTGGACCAGCTCTGATGAAAATGTCAATTTGATGTCCCTGGTCTAACACACATTTTCATCCCAACCCGGCACATACTGACATTTGGTCAGCACCCACTTTGTGAACTCAAACAAAAAGCACTTGCTTAAGGTTGGGCAACAAAACCACCTAGTTAGGTTTTAGGAAAAAGAGTTCCCGCCAAAGGGCGTGACAACCTGGGAATGAGAATGGGTTCGAAAAACTTACTTTTGACTTTTGATTAAGCCCGTCACAACCATCACACACACACACACACACACACACAGATTCTTACCACTCCCCACCACAGGGCATCGGCATAGTTTTCAATTTCGGTGGAGCTGCTGCCGTCGACTACGTCTTTCTCTGCCAGGTAGACAAAGTACGAGGAGAAGATCAGGCTCAGAAAGCCAATGTATAACGTGGAGATCAGCTCCTGAAATACACATGCACAAACATGTGAGATATCTCAAACTAAGTAAGGCAAGGCAAGGCAAGTTTATTTGTATAGCACATTTCAACAACAAGGGAATTCAAAGTGCTTCACATGAAACCATTAAAAGCATAAAGGCAAAAGTAAAGGAGATTTACATTACGCTGTACTCAATCAACCATACACTGCCGCAATTCTGCAACTACGCGCACACAAACCACGTCTGGAAAAGATCTCTGTCGATCTGCGTTTTACAACAAAGGGGTCATTTCAGAGAACACCATTAAATATTAAATATTATATCTGTGAATTATATGTACTTTCTTACACAGCCCCTCCTGACTGCCACATTGTATCGGTTCTACCATTTTACCGCTTTAATGTCTGGAGTGGCTGTGTTTGCTATTAATATGACATATGGATGTGAATATTCATGCAATTGTGATGATTCAATTTCATTTTCTGAGCATTCTGCTGTCTCGGCTGGCTTGGTGTTGAACTAAAAGTGGATTTACACTTCAAGTTGCAGGAGCTACTTATCAGTTTGGTAATGATGTTGTACTTTAAGGGAAAGGGTTGGAATTATATGATGTTTTTTTCCCCTTTAGTCCACAAATCCCATGAAAAGGCCAAAACCAAGAATGCATAAGTCCATTTGTCAACACTGTGGCTCTCAGCCCAAATCCCATTTGCTGTTTCAGAAGACATAAATCTGTAAAACTGGGTCATAATATACAGCATATATACATATATATATATATATCAGCTGGGCATTGTAGTTTTTCACAAATGTTTGTCAAACAGGAGTACATTAAGGTGCATTTATTAGCTTGTATTACAACAATGGAGCTCTAATGCAAAAAGTAAGTTAAATCAGGCTTCGTTTACCGAGACAAAACTTGCTGGTGATCAATTCCGTGTGGATTTTGATCTTTTCATGGGATTTGTTGACGTGCTAGTCATACTAAAGCCTGCATGAAATAGTTGCTACATATATTTATTCGGTTGATTTTGAATGGCTCCATGTCTGCTGCATGTAGTCTATTTGGTAGTGTACAAAATAGTGAAAACACTTGAAAACTCTACAGCATGGTGTAGCACAGCACTACAACTAAGGCCCGCATTTTAGAGCAAAATTAGCACCTGTGTTACAGTCAGGGAGGTGGCTGCTGCTGATGGCTGGCTTTTATAATTGACCGTTCACTAAGCCCCGCTCCCGCTGTCAGAGCTACCATGGAGCCCACACTGTCACTAACTGCAACCCCTAAATAAATATGATCTAACATTTGGAAAAACCAAAATGGAGACAGGAGGGTCTACAAGAGGGTCTGCTCCACAGACTCTCATGCAGTCGTTTCAGATTTTCTTGATATTTGGGCTGGTTTTGTGGATTTGGAGCCAGTCACGGTTAAAAGTTGTGTAATACTCGTTACCCGGAGAGCTTGAAAGGAGACATATGTATCGAAGATTTTACGTTTCACGTAAAAAAACCTGCGGAGCTAACATTAGCAGAGTACGTTAGCACATCATTAACTAGCATTAGCACGTCTACGCTACGCTAGCTACTGAAGGTATACTGAATTTACACGTGCTGCTTTTAGTTTTTAATGATTGGAACACTGAAAAAAGACCGGCTTTACGGGAACAGCGTTGTCCCTTACATTCATTGTCCTCCGTCTCCATCAGGCGATGTGTTGGTTCACTTTTACACTTTTATCAGTAGACTTTAGCTTCTATCTTTATCTTTTCAACCGGTTTTCACTGCTGAATCAGTTTGACACCTTGGATATATCCTTTAAACACATCGGAGAACCTTCTGTCTGCTTCTCTCTTCAATCACTATTTTTTTTCTCACAATATATTAGATAATATATATTCAGGGGATGCAGTTAGTGACAGTGTGGTCACCGTGGTAACAGAGCTCTGACAGCTTGACGGAGCATCAGCCGGGGGCGGGACTTAGGGAAGGGTCAATTAGTGTCTGTTGTAAAAGAGCATATGTTCCATTCACCCGGAGACCTCATTTGTTGAATGGTGTTTGTTAAATATTAAAATGCAAATCAGAACATGTTTCATGCCTGGATGCTTTGCTTAAATTAACAACATCAGACCAGCCACCCTCCATGCAAAGCTGCATTCTTAATCATTTTGTGGCTGATTTTCAGTGCCAGTATGAAATCAATTGGATGACTTTTTCTTTTTATTATTGCAGATTAAAATGCTCATTCTCGGTCTCGATATAAATGTTCACTTCATTTTTGTCAATCAATCTTTTGATGACTAAATGTCAGTAAATGTGAGGACTAAAATTATGATAAAAAGGATGAAATTGACAAATTTTGACTGATGAAATTGACTAATTGACTGATTAAATATGACCAAAACGGACACATACTTTTGACCTCTGGACTAAAAACAACTAAATCTTAATCTCAAAGCTGACATATTTAGGAACAATTCCAACTCTATTAGTTATGTATTCATTCCTTATCTTGCAATTGATGTGAAAGTGCCACATAAGTACCAAAGGAAAAATGCATTAAGCTTTATGGAGAAACCACAAGTACAACAAGGTTTATGAAGCATGTTCCGTAATAATCCCTGGAGGGATGTCGATTGAATTCAGATGGGCACTAAATCATTATAAATTAGTTTGAAATCCAGACCGCTGATCTCTCCGGGTGTATTTAAAATATCTATGAAGGATCTTATTGCAGATTCAATAAGGAGCTGTCTGTGATTTGCTCAGGAGGTCTAATTGGGCTTAGCTCTTATCCTGTCTGAATGTAATTTAACGACTGCTTCCTGAAAGAGCTCTTTAAGTGAACGGTCTCTCTGCGCTCACCTACTACGCAATTCAAACTGTGTCTAACCAGTCGGAGTGCCGGAGCACTCACTGCATTAAATCGGCCCAGAATTCATGATGAGTGAAATTCGTATTTGTGTCTCGGCCCAAAACTGTCACTTTCAGATTTTTATTCCAGGAGCAGCAGCCTTATGGCAAAAAAAAAGAACTGGGTAACGGCTGTTTGCCTCCTTCGAAATAGCATAAACCTATCCTTGCACTACACTTCACAGATTGTGTTATGGTCCATTGGTCGTCAGCTATTTCTTCAAATGACTACACTTTTTATTTTGGACATTTTGGCCATCAAACCGTTGTCAGTGGAAATAAGAGCCTGTAACAATTGCTGCTTGCAACTTAAAAGTGTGATTTTTGGAAATAACCGCTTTAAATGCAGTCAAGTACATCTTCGTCACTACGAGCGGTTTAGTAGATATGTGGCTGCTGCTGTGACCTGGCGAACACGTTCAGGAAACATGTGCTTCCAATCTGCCAGCGTGCATTCGAGAAGCAACTATGCAAATTGTGTTTACAAGCCACAAGCGCAAGAATGCTCCTCGGCGTGTATTTAAATGCTGTGATAACACGAAGACTGGATGCTGATTGAAGTGGCTGAAACTCCATTGACTCTAAAAACTCCAGCTGTTAACGAGGAATGGCTGAAGTTCCACGTGTTGAGGTAAGAGACTGACAGAACAACATGTCCAGGTGTCGTGTGGCGAGAGAAGCTTCCTTTACTTAAAATATCCGATGCATTTAAAACCCAATCAGGACTAATTATAAGCTATCAATGCTAAAGTGAATCTCATTCAGGCCACACTTACACCTCCAATTTTGAAGACTAAATCGTGTACCGTTTTTGGTGAAACGTTACGTGAGACATTTAAATTGTTCAATTAGCATGGGCGATGTTAAAAACAGGATTAAGGATCATTTGAGCACTGAATGTGCTTTCCCTAACAGTTTTACTGGTTGGTTCTAAGTCTGTCATTTTGTGTTGTATTTAACTTTTTGCTGTTTTGTTTTCCGTGTTTCTTATGTACGTTGTCATCTTAACGAGGAATCCCTTGCAAAAGAGATTCCAAATCTCAATGAGATTATCCTGGATAAACTATGTTTTCATAAAATCTGAATCAAATATGTGTGCCAGATGCGCCATATTTAAGTCCATCCCAAATCAGCTAGTCTGGAGTAGTCACTGGCAGCTCCAACACTCAGAAATCTACACCAATGCTTACTTGTTATCCTTCACTACCCTGAATGAATGGAGCATGATAGTGTGGCTAATAGAGGGAACTTCATTTGAATTACAAATCTTTGAAATTATATTTTGGACATGAACGTAGCCTAAACCGCAGGTTCTCAACCTGGGGCTCAATAAATCGGAGGGGTTCACGAGATGATTCAAGGAATACGAACAAAAATACCTTTCTGCATTTCTTCTCTATCTTTTCTCTGTTTCGCCTGGAATATTGGAGTGTCTCCTCTTTAGGCTTCTAAAAAAGTAATGGAAAATGAAGGAAAAGCACACAACCAAGGCCTTAGGTTGTGAAGAGGCCTTCCATGATGGGTTCAATGTCACAGAATGTTCAGTCAATCGTAAAATATACGAGAGCAGGTTGGTAAAATGATGTGAGGCCGGCAGAGAATACCGGCAACGGTAACGGTAGATGGCGTTGCCTTCCAAAGTTAAACTATTTCAGCTATTTGGCCGTCTTCCACGGCGGAATCTACAACTAGATGTTACGTAGCTCCCTCACAAGTTGTTTGAGTCTACAATAGAATATTAGGAGAGAGCTGCAAATTATATTGTATTCCCTCACCATAGCCGCATATTGTCATGCGTGTCCTGCCATTCAGTTGGACAGTTGGTTCGTTTTTCCTGTGCCGCCCGGAAGTCTGTCTGCCTGATTCCATGTGAATGCAGCATTATACCCATCTGCAATCTCAATCAGTTAATGAAGAATGGACCATCTATTTTATTGCGAATGGTGATTGCTTGTGGAACGTTATCCATTTGCAGGGAAACGCACCATAGAAAGAGCTTAACCGTCTATAGGGATCTATCAGTGTCCATGGTGAGAGATGTTTCCTGTTGTGACAAAAATCACCCCAGAGTTCCTTTGTTATCTTATATCCTCAATCAAAGCTTGAGTACCTGCCGATGGATGAAGACGACGGAGCCGAGGAGACGCCAGGTCCCTCCCTGCCGGTCCACGTGGAGCATTCGCAGGATCTGCAGGAAACGAATCCCTCTGGAAAATAACAAAAGTGTTTAAATGCCGACATTGCATTCAGACCAAAAATACCAAATTTGATTGTGTTGCACCAAACTCGAATTTAAGATGGGATGCAGTATCTACTTTAACCCTACACTTGAGGAGGTTCAACTGTCTTTTTTCAGAAGGATTGAGCAAAAACAATCAAGGTCCTCAAAGAAAGTTAGCAAGTTCAGCAACAGGAAGATTGACACCTTTTTTTCCTTATTGTGGAAAAAGTATTTTCCTTACATTGTTGTTGTCATTTTTTTGTTAATCTTCCATTATTTGGCAATATTTCGCCATTAAATTCGCCACCAGGTTGTTCTCAAACAAGGAGAAATTTGCTTCTCTGTCGAGCCGTCATGACCAACGTCAGTCTAACTACCAGACATTTTAGCTAGCTAGCTAGCAAACAACATTTTGTTGAACTGCAGAGCAGCAGTCACTAACAGTATGGAGATCTATATATTTATCTATTTATTTCAGTTTGTGTTAGCAAGCATCTGCATATTGAGTTTTTGGTTTTAAACTTGGATTCATTAAGTTTTTAATAGTGCAACAGAATTCTGCTTGATTTTGAATCTGGATTTACTCATTTTAAACCTAGTTTTATGAAACTTTGATGAAAACCAATCTTCGATTATATTAATCCTTGTTGATGCAACCGAGCCAGCGTGTCCACAGACTTTTGACTGCATACACTCTCTTACCTTACAGCAGAGGTGGCAAACACCTGGCCTTTGGAGCCCACTGACAGCACAATTATTGAGGCGACAACCACAATCAGATCTGTATTGACAGAGAATGAGGGGCTATAAGTATAAATGTGACATAAACATGCAGATGTTCAATATACGGAGGTTCCGCATAACAAGAGCAACCGTTGTCCTCCATGTGAGGTTTGAAAAAGTAAAAAAAACATGGATGGAAAAAGTGCTCCATTCGGAAATAATCATTGGTTTTCATTAAAAAATGATTCTCAGTTGAGGTGAGAGGGGTTACAAATAATGGTCATGCTAATAGTCATTGCTGCATATTTAAAAAAATCACCTGGAGGATCCAATTTTAAGAATAAAAAGATGAAGGTTGAAAAACAAATATTGCAGTGACAGTTTTAATTTCATGCCGAATTTGTCTGAGGTATCTCATTTTGGGATGCAGCTCAGGATATATTACAGGTATTGTTTAAATAGCGTGTGTGGGTGAGGAGCGACACGTTTGCTTGTGTGGAGACGTGTGTGTACGGGGGTTGTGTTCCCACCTATAATAGATATTGGCTTCCTGGCAAAGCGCAGTCGGCCACAGATGCCAACGTATTTACTGCGGCAGCCAGCTGACCAGAGGCGGACAAAATATTCCACACCGAAGAACACCACAAGGACGATCTCCTGCCAGAGGAATGAGGGAGAGACAAATGAGCGAGGACATCGGGTGTTGTTGCAAGATATTCAATGCAGCACCTGAACAGCTGCTCAGACTTCAGGAAAAGTGTACTTTAAAATCTGTTATTCAAGATGCGAGTTGCACAACTATGCTCTTGACTTCTTTTTTTCAAGTGCAGCTTCTCCGTCTAATTCATTACGGATTATTGATTCTCAATCAGCCGCTGCACCATTTGTCACTGTGTAATTTGTACCACACCATTGATTCATTCTCTATTTCCGCTGCTACATGTGCTCGGACCTGAAAGAAAAAAGTGAATAGGAAGCTACCACCACCAGCGAGTCATTTTAGCTTTAACATTTTAACACAAAGACTTGAAACGAGGGGGCTCTGTCCAAAGGCACCTGGCAGCAGCTGCAAAGCTAATTTCACTTTATCTAATTAGTTTATCGATTTAAAGTTTTGGACGTGTCAGGGACAGCGTGTCAGTTTCCATTCGTTACATGCATAATGTCTTTTCAAAATAAGACTTCCGTCTTCAAAGGAAGTTAGGTTTAGGCAACAAAACCACTTAGTTAGGTTTAGGAAAAGAGCGGGATTGACATCTACATGACTCATTAACACTTTCAAGTGACTCGCGATTTATGTGAGTCTCATGACAAACAACACTAACAACTCATATGACTAAATGTCAACATATACTTTGAGTTGGCACGGGACACGAACAGCCTTGTCCTGGACGAAAGTCCTTTGTTTGAGCGTACTACCCTGACGCCGCTGGGTTTACATCGGAGTTAATTAAAAGCGTCGTGCATTGGAACCAGACACTGAGGGGCACTGACCGAGCATCGGTATTTGATGAGTTGGGAGTGAGAACGGGTTGCACAGTGACGACAAGATTCAAGGAAATAGCCACAACCTCCTAAAACCAGAACATTTTTACACTTCAGTTTTTGCACAGATTGGTAAATACTGACTTTCAGAGGCAGATTTTTTCACATTTAGACATAGCCATTAGCTATTTCCCCCTGTTCCTAGTCTCTGTGCTAAGCTAAGCTAATGGGCTGATGGCAGTATTCACATTTACCGTACTACATCTGAATTACTCCCTTCTTTTCTTCTCTTTCTCATTCTCATTACTTTTAATTTGCATGACAATAAACTGAAACAAGCCGTAACAGCATGCGTCCAATGCTAAACATGAAACTCATACAATTAAGGCTTCTCAATTAAAGCTGCTCCATTTCAATTCCTCCAGTGGCCCTCGAGGACAAATGGATTAAAAGAAAATCAATTACAGCACACAATTACACCAACACGTGGAAATGAATGAACTGCAGTGTGAATGCTAATGAAATTACCTCCACTGTCGCTCAATCATTGACAATAATTTGGAAATGAAGCTGTTTGAAAGTGACTCAACGCCCTTTCATATATTTTTAATGGTGACATGGAGACTTTGAAACGAAGGACGGGATGAACAAACTCGGGGATTCATGCAGGGGAAGTCTTTCATGTTGCACAGCAGGTGACATTTTCATCTTGGAATTATCGGAGGTGTTTTTCTTCATCAGAGCCTAAGATCAAAACTTCAGTGAATATGAAATAGAAGTCTGGTGAAACAAAAAATGCATTCATAATATGATGAATTGTGTTTTTGAAAGAGAAAATGTAAAATGTTGTATTCCTTCATTAGTTCTCAGTGGATTTCTACTTCAAGGTTGAAAAACAAATGGTCCATTTAAAAAGAGCAATACGTCAACAAACAGGAGGGGCGCAGAAACAGGCATCGAGAATCAAGTGTTTTTATTAGAGCTGGACACTTCATTCTGACCTCAGAAACAGAAGTTGACTTTTGAGTCCACTTACTGCCTTGTTACAGAGACTTGACTGTTCAACACAAATTGTTTGTGTTTGCTTAAAATTTAAATCATGAATTCTTCACCAAAGAAACAGAAGGCCACGTGGTCCAAAAAACTCCAGAACAATCTAGAAAAAAGAAAGTGAACCTGCAGTTGAGATCGTGTTGTCAACAGCTGTTTCTACAATCAAGAAGGATCCGTCAAACTCAACGTTTAAGCCAACATGAAAGAGAAATCCTAAAAGGGCTCAGAATATTGAAGAGTTTAAACACCTACAGCACGACAAGTGAGGAAATACCATCTGTCCGCCGATGAAGAGCGTCCTTACGGATCCACTCGGTTCTGAGAAAATGAGACCCGACCGGGGACCCTAATGGGACCTGGTCCAGACTATACTTTGCTGATGGTGCCATGCCATTGTTCCAACGGCCTATTATTCCAAAACCCCAATAATCAGAAAAATGTCACATTGGGGACGAAAGCCTATTTGTCTCAAAATACACACTCTCCGTGCAACAAACAGAAGCCCATGGCTAATCCTTGTGCAAAATGACGTTATCTACCTTGGGGAAGGCGTGACGCAGACTACTCAGTCTCTGACTAACACTGATATTCTTAACCCATACCTAACTAATCTCACTCCTCATGCCTAAACCTAACCAACCCAACCAACAAAGGGAACGAGTAACACAAGGCGGGTCTCTAGGTTATCAAATCCCTCAGCCCTTAAATCCTTCCTCACATCTTTCTCATTCATTACAGAACCCACAAAGGGAACAAC
This sequence comes from Melanostigma gelatinosum, assembly GCF_949748355.1. Taxonomy (NCBI): domain Eukaryota; kingdom Metazoa; phylum Chordata; class Actinopteri; order Perciformes; family Zoarcidae; genus Melanostigma; species Melanostigma gelatinosum. Next base: position 29,824,068 of record NC_136635.1, read on the forward strand.
CAAACTACGATACCTCATCTCGTCATCGTCTCCACACTGAGTCTCACTCCACAACAACTTTCGACCCAAACCCATCATCGATCCCCATTCGACCCTCATTTCATCCCTCCCTTCAATCTTCCGTCCACAACCTTCATTCATCCCCTCTTTCCAATAAAGCATGACTTGATGGTCTTTTTAACTAAAACAGGCCGTGTTGCCAGGATCTGTTTCCAGAAATAAAATATAAAAGTAGCAATACTTTTTGGATCCAAAAAAAAAAAAAAAAAACGAGACCTTTTGGGAATGTAGAACTTTTGGGCAAACTGCCAATCATCTGGCCAAAGACTACAAACACTGTCAGCTGGTGCTGCATCTCCAAGGAAAGAAGAGCGTGGTCTCTGTTAACCTTGAGTGTGCAGGAAGAAAGCAGCAAGACAAAGAAGATGCTTCTGTGGTGGGGGAGGAGAGAATGAAAGAGTGGCAGGGTCACAGCAAATCTCTGAACTAGAATGCACAAAGTACAAAAACAGCCCCTTCGGGACGGAGGATGGAAAAGATGAATGTTTGAGATGTTGGTAGGTTTAGCAGCATGGCAAATATTAATTATTCATTATCTGTGTTGAAGAGAAGAATGAGCAGATTCAATATTTTCAGGGTGAATTTAAGGCAGGAACCTCTTTGAATCCAACAATGGAGTTGTAGGATATGAGACTGTGATGTGCCGGCTCATGAAACACCGTGACCATTTCATCCCATTATCCTCAGGCCAAGGTGAACTTGTCACATACGGCACGCTCCGAGCCTCTTGTAAGAAAATCCTCAAGTCCTTCTCATCCTTTTCTTGAGGTTTTCTTTTGTCGGAGCTCGAATGACTCACCCGTCACCCGAACAGTTCCTGCGCTTAGCATCTGGTGTCTCAGGGTTAAGTTTTCCCCGTTTACTGTTGACTTTAGAGGCGGAGCCGTTGCCCTCTCAGGCCAGCGGGACGGCCTGAAATTGTTTGCAGGGTAAAAAGAAGTCGATGTAGTCCTGTGTGTGCCTAAATTGTGTACTCTGTCAGGCAGCGGTTAGGTCAATGAACACATGAAATTGCTTTTCAAACAACAAAAAGTGAAGTGTGATATTTGTTGTTTTAGCAACATCCTCGCAATCCTGGTGTTGATTGTTGAAGCATTTGACAGAAATTGTGATTCATTTAACACCTCTGTTTACTCTCTAACCAACATATATGTCCTTTCAAAGAACTTTATAATGACTCAACGCCTATCGACTGCATTGTTTCATGAGCATTGTTATCATTTGTGATTCATCAATGAGATGCAACATGGCAATGGGAACAAAACGATCAGAAGATCAGAATCGGGCCTGTTGGCAGATGCCAGCCAACGAAAACGGAAGAAAAAAAACAGAAGTGCTGAGCAGATGGTGAAAGTCAAAGCAAAGATCAGATCAGGATGCCGCAGGGGGACAAAAGACTACAGGCTGCATCTAACGCAAACCGTGCTTTTACAAGAAAACATTTAGATTAGATAGAGATTTCGATTATTTCAAGTCGCAATCACTCTCCGAGTGCAGCATCTGTCAGACACATGTGGCTCATGGACCACTGAACTGGATCATTAAACACACACACAGGAGTTTTCCTGCAAAAAAAACACGCCGTTTGTTTTCACTCAGTGTTTCCTGTCCAAACACATCCTGCACATCCTAAAGGTCGAACAAAGAAACGTGGGATGCATGCAACCTCATAAAACATCTATACAGCTGATTGGTTCATTTATTTTAATGTTCTGAAAGCTGCATTATTAACAGGGCTGGCTCTCTTCTGTTTCTCCTCTTTTACTGGTCGCACCGCTACCTTCTACGGAGCATCGCTACCACCGACGAGTAAAAACCTGTTATCATCACTTTCATTTGTTAGATATGAGCAGATTCATGTTATGCGCCACAAAGTGAGGCAGTTTAACATGCAGGAACACAAGTTGTTGTGTCCATCTACGTGCTACACTAATCCACAAGTCTCAGAGCTCGTGTTAAAGCACGTTTTTTAATTTTTTTAACTCTCCATAGTTGTTGCAAGGATTACATACAGATTTCAGTCTTTGATTGCTTCACACTACATGACTTCAAACCGACTTATTGGAATATATCTTCCTGATCTTGTAGGGAAAAGACACCTGGAGAGTCCAAAAAAGGGAGAAAGCTTTCATAGTCACTCCGTCTAACTTTATATAACCCTGCTCTGCTGGAGTATACAGCATGGATCTGCAGACTGCAGTTGTGAGAGAGCAGCATACAAATACGTCTCTTGAATGAAGTACACTAATTATCCTGTTTGCTTGGGACCAAGCGAGCTACAGACTCATCAATAATCACTGCATCACCAAGCGTGTCAGCGCCACCTAACTCATTTCACAGCCACTTTCATGGCTGATTGGGGCTTTAAAGTCTCTCGTTTTGAGCATAGACTGTGCATAAGAAGTGGACATAATCACTATGAGGTCACCCGTTGGTTTGTGGATGAAGGTTTTGAAGCCTCACATTCAGCATTTTGGCTGTCGCCATCTTGGTTTTTTGCAACCAGATGTGACACGAGAGGGTAGTACGACCGAATGCTGAAAAAGACATTGTTAGTCCAGCAAAACTGTCACAATTAACTTTCATGAACTGAAACACAATGTAAAACTGTTAAGGTTCTAAGACAAAAACGCGTAAAACTCCTTGGTGGCAACCTGTCAATCACAAGGTAGCCCCGCCCTAAAGTATGCCCTGCTTTATGATCTATTTTACTCTAAAATGGGACCGTAATTTACTATCATCATGCTGTACTGAAGAAGACTTGAAACTAGCGATTGAGAACATAAATCAAGTGAGAAGTAGGGTCATTTTGTCATTGACTTCCATACAATCAGACTTATTTTTGCAACCAGAGGAGTCGCCCGCTGATGGACATTAGAAATAATGCACTTTTACAGCTCTTCTGAATTGGCACCACTTTTCAGGGCCGGATGTTGCCGCCTGGTTTCGAGGCCACATTACCGACAGCAAAAGCTGGACCCATTTGACCCCAAACACTGCGCTCCACTGAGAGGGTTAGGACGTTCTACTTGGGATTCAATTAATCTTTAGCTTTTAATTAAAACCTCTGCTCGAGGTAGATCCAATCTTACAATGAGACAAACGAGAGACAAAGCAATGTTGTAATGGTCAATCCCAGGGGTTACTTTTCAATTTCATCAAATTCAACACTCACCACCCAGAAGAGCGTTGTGTGAGCCAGGGCCTGGTACTGCTCGATGGTTGACAGAACGCTGAGCATGAGGCAGGCCAAAACTATGAGAAACCTGTAGGAAACAAAGTGAATTAGTCTTAATTGAAGTTACTACGAGTAACTTTCATTTTGTGTTGATTTAGGTGTTCCCTGTGGACAAAAGCGGAAATGTTTCCGAGCGCCATAGTCCCTTGAGAAAACCTCGTCTGACATTCTGCCCCACGCAGTCCCGGTTCTGGTCCTCTCTTCCCTCCAGTGGGCCCAGCAATACGGCCTCCATCAGTGTGGTGTCGGCTTCCAGCGGTCACCGGGAGAGCAGTGAGGCGAAGCTTTGCTCCTGGCCGAAGGCGGTGACGCTTCTCCCCCTCGTGCCGGAACCCCAACCGCAGGTCGAAGCCGGAGGCCCCGCTGGCGTCTGAACTGGAGGAGTTACTAGTGAACCTGCATGACTTCGTTCCTTGTAGTAACTTTAACTGTCATAAAGTGTCATCATTGTAGGTTTTATGTTCTTCATAGCTCTTATTTCCTTTGTTTATAATCTTATACAATCCAACCAGCTATTGTTTCCATTTTGCTCAAACCAAAGCTTTACATAACGTGTCATCAGTCGAGCCAAGCAAACACAAATCTCCTCGATACACTTTCAACCTAATATTCATGTCAACATTTCACCCTTTGATTTAAACAGCAAAACTTCAGTCAACCTTGGCGTCTGACTCGAGTCTGAACTTCTAAACAACTTGAAGAAAAGAAATTATAATTTCAAGACAGCAACACATTACTTTACATTTTTGTCATGAAAAGTATCTGACTGAATTTGAGCAAACATTCAAGGACAGCTCTCTGGAGGAAGTACTGTGAACCTTTTCAACCTTCACCATATGAATGCAAAGCGCATGATAAACCTGTCAAATAATGAGCACCCTGGTTCACACGCACACACACACACACACATATACACACACGCACACGCATGCAGTCAACAAACACTGGTAGCACTTTATAATAACTGCACACTATGAAGCATTAGTTAAGTATGAGTAAACACTTAATTCATAATTTATAAAGCATTGTTCCCACATTAATAATTAATTTGTATGCAGTTCATAACAACAGTTATAAATGTTTTATTCTTGATTAATAAGCCCGTCTATTATGTGGTTCATTATTGTGTTTTCATACTTTATAAATGATGGATTCCCCATTTGTAAATGAAGTATTATATATTTTACAAACCAATTATTAAGGAGTTGTAGATGATAATAAGATAATTTATAAAGTGTTAGTAAATGATTAACAACTTATTTAGATGTACATTATTCATGAATTTATATATATAATGGTTAGGGGCTATGTTAATATATGCTTTACAAACGCATATTAATACTGCAATTCCTCAAAGTGATGAGAGGTTTGTATTTAACAGTATATTGTTTGCATCTTGCAATAAATATTAATATGTTTTTGATCACTTTGTGTTGTGTCTATTTGCCTGTTCTGTTAAAAAACGATGTGTTTTGAGGCACTGCTGGCCTTTCAATGTCATTTATAAATGCTTTATAAGGCATAAATAGTCCTCACTTTAGATGAGCTCACATAAAACACTTTACTACCGAGTAGTAACTCCCTTAATAAATCATGAATTAATCATGAATTGCAGTATTAATATGCATTTATAAAGCGTATGTTAGCATAGTCCCTAACCATTATATATATAAATGCATGAATAATGTGCATCTAAATAAGTTTTTACTAACACTTTATAAATGATCTTATTAATCATCTACAACTCCTTAATAATTAGTTTGTAAAATATATAATACTTCATTTACAAATTGGGAATCCATCATTTATAAAGTATGAAAACACAATAATGAAGCACATAATAGACGGGCTTATTAATCAAGAATAAAACATTTATAACTGTTGTTATGAACTGCACACTAATGAATTATTAATGTAGGAACTATGCTTTATAAATGATGAATTAAGTGTTTACTCATACTTAACTAATGCTTCATAGTGTAGTTATTAGAAAGTGCTACCCAAACACTGAATTACTCCTTAACATTCTCCTTATTCCCCTCATGGTCACATGTGTTTCTACTGCAGCAACAATGAGACGTCTGTAACTCCTCAACCGACGTCAGAGGAAGTTATTTCATTTCTTCGGAGATCAGGCTTCGAGCTGCTCTGACACTTTGCCCAAAAACAGAACTAACACTGAGTTACATGGCCTTGAGTTATTGACTCTTGAATTCTTCGCCAGAAACCTTTCAGGAATCGCTTTCTTTAAAAAGCTGCTCATATAACAAAGAGCTACGTATAGTGCCTTTGTAACACCAAATAAACTCTCGTGGTTATTCTTCACTGCTGTTCATAAAAGTCAGAGACAGGGATCCTGTTTAATTTGACGGTGGTGGAGGATGATGCAGCAGGGCTGACTGCAGTATAGGCACTCATAACCTCGTTCACACTTGATTTAGCCACGGACGGCCTCCATTGCTGTTTATTCTTTAGTTACTGCATATCATCTTTGTTATCCGAGTCGAAGTCGGGGTTGTGTTTCACCCTATGTCATTATGTGTGTCTGTTAGCACGATATCTTAGAAAATGAATCATGAATGTGCATTAGACTTTGTGAGCATTGTGGCAAGGGTAAACTGATTAACTTTCCATTTCCGTTGGCAGGAGATGTGGCGGAGAAACTTCTGAATGGATTCACATGACACCATCTGAATTCATTTGCCAGTCAGCTGACAGAACGAACGTCCATGATTGGCCCAATCGGAGAAAAAAACACGGAGGCACTGGAGCGTTGGCTTTCTGTTTGGATGTAACTGTGCTGCCAGTGTTCATTGATTTGATTACTATAATGTGTTCCATGCATCTGCCTTGTATGTAAACATGAATTGACAGACATTATTTGTTTTTCATAGAAGCTAAAGATCAATAAGAAATGTCTTGGCTTGCTCGAAATCCGCAATATATCCCTTTATAAACACTTTTTTGGTTTATTTCTGACGAAAAAGACCAAGGACAATGCAGTTACAATGGCAAGTGTTCCTGTGCAAGTGTAACTGCACAACGTATCCTCATGCAGCGGATATCAATATGATATCTTACGAACAGTTATTCCTCCTTTTTTAGTGCGTTTTCCTACGAAAGTCCAGCAACACAATTTCTGCTTGTTACAAACGGTCTTTGCTCAATAAATTTCCATCTTAACCGGAAACAACTTAGTTAGGTTTAGGCAACAAAACTACTTAGTTAGGTTTTGTTAAAGTTTGGGTACTTGAGTACGGACGTTACGTGACAGATAAATCGAGCTGACTTCTGGTTTCACACGTGACTCGGACAACGGTCCGCTGGGTGAAAGGCTGGTGTTTGTCACTCTTTATACTTCCTTCCATGATTACGTGGATTACACATGAATTGATATTGTGGGATATAATAATATCATTACTTTGCAAACAGTGTAAGAGAACAGCCTGTACTGGGGCAAGGAAGACACCCAATATAGAACTGGCATATCTTGAGAATACCGCACAGTGCTGTTGGAAGTATTTGCTCTACTGTCATCTCGATAATGTTTCAAACTATTGTACAGCAATAAACAGCCCTGAAGAAGCACGGTCTGGTTCCTATATGAGCACACTTGATGGAAACTATGTGTAGAGGTAGTTTCCAGTCAATGTTTGCACCATGGAGGCTCTTATCACCCCATGTTACAGCCTGAGTTTATTGAAGACTGGCCAGGAATCCAAACACACACACACACACACACACAGGCTTGACTGTGCACGCCGCACGTCAACACAGATAAAAGACAGCAGAGAGACCTGCTCAGGGAAGATGAACTGGTGTGTAACACAAAGCAGCTGGTTCTGTATGAGAGACACAGAAGAAGTACACAATGCAACAACAACTGAATGGGAGCAAATGTGTCCATTAAGGAGAGCAGGGAATATTGGGCATCAACAACATTGCTCACATCGTTCGCACGCGGGGCAATTTACACGATCTTACGCTCAATACGTGACAGAGGCAGCTGATAAGAGGATCAAAAGAAACACAAATGAACATCAAACCTTCCAAGCCAAACACTCCGATATGCTAATGGCTGTAATTTGTCGGCGTATAGCTCTGCTTAAATTATTTTCAGAGCGTTTGAAATGCCAGCAAACATCCACGCTCAGTATGCTGAACACACACTTCTGCATCACTTCGGATCCGTCTGAGACGATCGGACTCGTCAGTCCTTCTCCATACTAACTGCACCATCATATTTCACTTCCTTTTCCTCCAGTGGGCTTGATGGAGCAACAGAGACAACAATACACTGGCTCAGCTACAGAGGCACCACTGAACTCTAAACAAAAATCTCAAAGCACTGCTCCCATCCATTATTGATGGGCAGACTCACTCACTGTCTGTCGTGCAGCGAGAGTAGAGACAAAGCAGGGGACAGAGCTATGAGGGCTCGGAGTCACTGGCTGTTACCATCAAATATCCTATTCCGATCATCAATCACAATCTGTTTGCATCACCGTTGCTTTTTAGTGACGGCAAAACACAAACCAACCAAAAGCAATGCAACACAAACCGGTGGTTGAGATGAATGCACAGTGATTAAAGATGAACATTTAAGGCCTTGTTTGTAATTTGGGCAGACGACTTTATGAGGTTCATAGCTGAGCGAAGAAAAACATAATCGATGCTTTTCCCCCCAGTTCCTAAATAATAGGATGGAATACAAACAGCTCAAGTAAAAAAAAAACATAATCCTCATATTGAAAGGAACAGCAACACATGAACTGTTAGCCGGTTTGTTAAACCATAAAAAAAATAGTGTCAGAGTTGTCTTCCTTCAACCTGATGCTGTTTGACAGATATCTGGTTCAATTTAATGGAGCTGAGTCTGAAAAACACTCCGATTTTTGTTTTCTCTCAACTCTGCTCATCGACTCATCTGTAACCAGCATGTGGGATGATCCATGCTGCTCCAAACTACAATGCGGCATTTACAGCCAGACTGTAGCACACTGCAGAGAGACACCCAGCGGGAGCATGGGGATATACTTTATCAATTGCTTAAAGCTACATGCATAGCATGTTCACTTCCAGTGATATGAACTGTCGCTTTCCTTTTACCACAATGAAACAGACCTGAGTCCCTGGCAGCATGCTACACACACATAAACTGATATATGCAAACACGCGCACACACACACTCTTGATAAGGATTCGGGTCACTCTGACGTTGGAGATGTGGGTCAGTGATATCGACACACTTGTTCTTAACTGCCTTTCTCCCACTAAAACACTTGCAGAACAAGGCAACGAACTGACCTCAAAAACCTGCTGGATGGTTTGACATCCCAACAACAGACCCCTGCTGGTATTATGGACCTGAGAGAGTTGTCTAAACTATACTCTACGATCTGAGTGTGAGCTGAAGGAGTTTTCTGGTGAACCTGCATGATTTTGTCAGATTTCATGAGGAATCCGACCCGGTGGCACAGATAACAAGCAGTGGAGCCTTGAATATACCTTCCAACAACGTTCGCACAAACACGAGCTGACGTGAAATGATGAGGTGGGAACGTTTGGATCTTTTATACTACATGCGGGTTTCTTATCTTGGCAAACCGACATTCTCAAAGCTCCACAAAGTTTTCAATTTTCTCTGCCATCTGCGCCTCAGTAGCAAGAACATGTTGTATGTGCACTCGCGATCCTCGCGGATGGTCTCGTTTACTCATGTAGGTACAATAAGAGGCATCAGTATTGAATTTCATAACCAGTTAAAAGTTCCTCAAAGTAACATTAAATATCGTGCAGATTTCGAGAGTTATGTGTTTTGCAGCCTGGATTTCATCAAACTGATCAATAGTTATTAAAAAACGAAGGAAGCGTCCCATCATATCCTCTTCAGGGGCCGAGCGCGGGGCACTTTTGTTCAACTGTTCAATTTGCCACTGAGGCTTTTGAAAAACAAATTGATTTTGTATTTCAAGTAGCACTTTGTGGCGTTTCCTGTCATTTTGTGCAGTTTGAGCCGTTACAGGAAGGTCAAGGCACCTCATCTTGCTGGTTTGCACTTCAGTCTATTAGTACAACATTTGAAATGTTGATGCACGAACAAACAATTTCCCTGTGCTCATAGCAGCCACTAGCATCCCTTCTATTGTGCATTGTGCTGTTATTCCTGGTAATGCCCCCAATGTGTTTGAGCTCCCTCTGAGTCACCGAGACTCTAACCTGCTCCGACAGGCCGCGTTCTCGTGCATGCGTCCCCTCCGACACAGCGGGGTCACAGGGTGGCAGCGCCGGGACCGCTACCGCCTCCACAGAACACACACACACGCTGCCAAGTTTAGCTGCCTGCTATCAGTGCAAGCAAGTGGGAACAGACAGCACACATGGGAGTGAGCCGGAGGATAATCTCCCACATTCCTAAACCTCTGCCGTAACGCTCCGGTCTGGATATACTGGACTGGTCAGTTTCCCGGATGTGATACCAGGAAAGAAAAAGACAGTGAAATGTTTCCCCTGGCATTACATCACTGGTGTATCAACAGTTGTTTATCAGTAACACTTCATTTTTCAAGCTACCTGACAAAAGCTGTCACATCAGTTTCTTTGGGTGATGAACCATAATGTGACATCTTCATGATATTGCAGCTTTAGCGGATACAGTCCATCCCGCTCTGGATTACACCAGGATCTATGTGCATCACAGCTGTAATATTCATATTTCATTTTTCATTAAAACAGGTAGGCTCACATACCTGTCATGCTGTCAGGAAGGGAAACAAACACTAAAACGGCCCCTGTCAGGTTGAAAAGCCTCACTGAAAGCAAACCCCCCTCTGGCTTGTTGCACTCAAAGTGTTCAGTGGTGCTGAGGAAAAATAGTCTCCCAAATGAAAGACCTTCATAATAATCCTTCAGTACTCCTATAAGGACGGACTTTCTGTCGTCTGTGATGAATTATGTGGTCTTTTTTTTAATGTGCTAGACTTATATATTCGTATAATATTCCTAGAGGGATTCCAGTCCTGTCATATCATTGCAGCATCTTTCTCAAATTCACAGGATTAACAATTCTTTGTATCAAGGGCTTCCAAGAGTACATGCGCAATTAACTCCCTGTTTAATTAGGATCTTAGAGTTGCAATTACATCCTTGAATACCCTACGGAAATCGATGATTATGGAAATAAAAAATGAAAAAAACACTCACACTGTGAAGTGATACACGAAACATTTCCAGCCAGACGGCCTTTCCAGAAAGTTATACACGCGTCCTTGGATGTAGGCGCGGGTGATGACCGGACGGACCCCGGTGCTGTACACCGACATCCGCACAGACATCCGGGGATGAGATAAGTACGGGTGGAGGTGAACAGTCGGTACTTCTGCGGGAGTGTTACCGTCCTCTGGCATTTTGTCTCTCTCAGAAAACGTGTCGTTGCCCACGGGGGTTCCTGGTTCAGGCGCGCGAAACGTGGTTTGCGACAGTTCCAAATCCGGTGGTCTCTTCCCTCGTGCCACGCCAGAAGACCTCCGCGAGTTAGACATTGTAGCTTCCCGTTAACTTTTTTCACAGTTGTTTTTATCGGTCACTGCCTCAAACGCACAAATGTTCGCCCATGTGCGCTTACCTTCTGCTGTGCGCCTGATCCCCCCAGGGCGCATACAGATGTGAGATAAACGGCGTTATTAATGCTCTAGATCACCAGGGCGGTGTGTCTTTCATTTAACTTAACAGCTCTCTTGCTTGTTGAGGTTATGGCGAGCCTCAGCCTTGAATGAATATCCCCTACCTCTTTCAGAGCACTTATCAGCCTGGGGAGCTGTGGGCGCCAGGAGGTGCGCCATGAGTCACCAGCTGTTCAGAAGTTGTATTGTTTTTGCAAAACTGCTCAAATGCAATCTGCAGCTGATCAACTCCATCCTCAGATCCGAAATATACATCACACCATTAATAAACTGCCATTCCTCTCGATAATTCAATTTCACACAACACGCAAACACATCTTGACAAAACATATTATAATATTTTTTCAAACCTGTTTGAATGTATTCATCATTTAAGAAGAATCTCTAAAGGAAAATTGTTAATTGGAGTTAATTTGTGCAGAAGTGTATAAAACAGCCTCCCACTGTTTGAGATGACTGAGTTGTTTGAGATGACTGAGTTGTTTTTCATCATTAAACTGTCAGTTGGAAGTACGTTGAAAGTGGCACTCATTGTGAGAGAGTCTCTGCAAGTTTGGAAGCTATATATCAAGTCCTCCTCTACATATTTGCTTCCACTGGTGGACTTTTAATAAATTGCCTTCTTGGGGGCTCAGTGGAGACAACGTGAGGAATTGTCCTTAAGGATGCCCTCAGTAGAGAAAACGACATGAAGCATATTATGCTCTTCCATATAAAAAACGTTATGAAGCATCTTCTGCTCTTCCATATAAAAAACGTTATGAAGCATCTTCTGCTCTTCCATATAGAAAACGTTATGAAGCATCTTATGCTCTTCCAGTAGAGACAATGTTATGAAATGCCTTGTAGAGTTCAGGGGGAAATGTGATGAAATACTCGGGTTCCCTTCCAGTGAGGACCATGTGATGCAGTGCCCTCTAGGGCAGAGTCTTGCATTGGGTCGGGTACATTTGGGTGCTGGACCTCAGACAGTCTGTGTCCGCCACTGCTTGTCACCAGTACTCAATTGTGTACCCGCTGAGATAGTAAATATTCGAAGATGAAGCAACTTGATGCTTCATGATGGAGCAGTGCTCAATTGTGTGCTTATAGGTTTTAACTTTCCATACAGTTTCCTGTCGCTTACTTTCCTACAGTGAGCTGTTCAAACAAAGTAGAAAAAGAAACGCATTCACATAAATAATAGATAGATAATATTACCATTATTACATACCTGATCTGGAGTAATACACAACATGTTACCGCTTGAAAAGCATGCCTCTTTCATGACATGTGGGATTTATTACAGTTTGAAAGTAACTTCGTCAACCCCGGTGGTGTTGGTGTAATCAAGGGAACTCTGGGGACACATGCAGCTTAGTTTGACAAGGTTACTCGGGAGATTCTTTTATTTATTTATTTGCAGCGACCTTGAACATGCTCGTCCAAGGAGGAGGAAGCAGCTTTGCCGCAGCAGGTTTTAATAGGAGTCGAGTAGCATCCATGTGATGACAGGATCTGTTGCCAGGTTGACATTAAACGCAACTCTTACTGGTTCTTACTGTCAGATGCCGCCCACCACATTTGAGTTTCTGTTTTTAATACAGAAAGGGCAGTTATCTTGAAGGTCACCCCTTTATCTGATTGTGTGAAGGAAATAAAATATCTAATATAATTCAACATTTAATAAGCAAGCGGCTCGGTAATTGATAATCTCCAGGATACCAACATTTCATTGTCGAAGAAATTGTTTTCAGTTTTGTGACAATGCATTTTACAGCTTAATTAAGAAGTATGAGAATAATTAAATGTGAAAAATTAAAAATCCTCAACTTTCTGTTTTTTTGTGGACAGCGATGTTATGTCAACAGAAGTTCTATGAAATTGTGATGGATGGCCATTTTATGACATGTCATAGCCCAAATGATTAATTGAATAATCAAATGAACCACCCCAGCTGGAAGAGATTATGTTTCCAAGCCCCAGCTGACAGAGCAGCAACATGTTAGCAAGCTGAAACAAACAATAACATCCCAGAGTAATTAATTGAAGATCTCAAATAAAAGAAAATGAAAGCCAGAGAAGAAGAAGAAGAGAAAGAGCAGTGAGAAGGAGAGACGTTACACAGATCGCATCCTAAACAGTGTCCTTGTCATAAATGCTTTGAACTCATAGGCAGTTACAGAAGGTTGAAATGTTTCTGTAGCACAGACAGCCTTTCCAAACAGGCTCTGTCCAAACGTTCAGGGCAGTCAGTAGAAATTAGTCATGGGATCTCAGACTGTATTGTCCTCCTTGTTTATGAGTAATAAAAACACATACGGGGACGGGGAGCTTTCCCTCGATGGCCGTACAAACACATTGTCGGTGACTATTCATGTGAACACGTGGCCAATCAAGCCACGGCATATAACGCGTGAAGATGGGTGAGGGTTTTGTATTTAGTGGCATAACCCAATTAATAATGATGAAGAGTCTCCTGCATGTGCATCGCTGAGTTGACTGTGGCCCAATTCAAGGGACTGCGTCCTTTGAAGTCTCCGTTTCAAGACCGAATATGACAAGGCTGTCCCCGTCCAAGCGCTCCTCTGGATACCGCCTGAGAAATGGCTCCCGCTTTTGCTTGAATTTGAAGGACACAATTGGTGTATCCTGTGTGGCCCTCATTCTACGTGCCGATACTCGAGGCTAAAACACACAGTAGACGGCAAAACAAAGAGTCAGATGTCATGCATTTCTGGTCTTTCGACCCCTCGCGGCGCTTTTACACTGAATGTCATTCACCCATTCACACAAGCAAGGCGCCACTAAACATTCACAGCCGGCCGTGCAGCACATCGGGGTTAAGTGTCTTGCCCAAGGACACATGGACATGGACCGGAGGAGCCGCGGTTCGAACCTCCATCTTCTGATGAAAGGACGACCCACATACACACCACACTGTACGGCAAAACGACCAGACACCAGCATTTTATTCCACAGACTCTGATGAACACTTAACATCATAGAGGTTACTTCATATATATTTGATAATTATACGTTTAATATACACAGTTATTTTGGTAGATGTTCCTGTCATTGTCAAATATACAATCTGAGCTGCTGTACATACTGAATATACTGTAAACTGTACACGTCCACCGTTGCACGACTGTATTATTCTCAACAATTTACAGAAACAGTCCGACCTAAACATATTGTATGCTGTTGTCCATTGTTCTCCTGTTTCTATAGATCTCAACATATTCTCAGACCAATGCTTTTTCAAAGCTTTTTCAAAATAAACGTCTGGACTAATGATTCACGTGGGTCACGTGACGAACTACACGAATGACTCACATCACAAAGACCGAGGTGACAAAATGTTAACGTTCACTTGAAGCTGTATTTCTACAGTATTTCTGCATGCGCAAAAAGACCAACAAAACTGGAATGAACTGGTATGTGTACTCGTACCTGGCCAATAAAGCTGATTCTAAATATTTCACCTTATTTTAATACTTTGAAATTGCATGTTTATTTTCTTTAACCGCTTTCCATTTAAAAATCAAGGACATTTTAGGCAAATGCAGTACTTGTTTATGTATGGCTCCAGGCAATGTGTTTTAGTTGCATCACCTTCCCGTGCAGCACGTTTTGCATCTGCAAACTTTAAATGCAGCACAAAGTAGATTCTAGTCTCCAGAGACAGATTATCCCGGTGAAATAAAGCTTTCTTAAAAGTTACTTGTAATATTTATAGCTCTCACAAAGTTTGTGTGCATGTTTTTTGGTCATTAGTACATCTAGATGTACAGCACACACACAGCTTTCTCTGACTAACATATAAATATGTTTTGGAAGGACAGGAACTTGCAGCACAGGGACAATAAATATTGATTTACTGGCCTTTCACTCAATTATACGAATATTTTCAGTCCCCAAATAGCCATTTTGGAAAGTAGTGACGCATTTGTTTCCTTTAAATGCACCTTTAAGGGTCTAGAAATGTACGAGCACTTAACATGTCACTACAGAATACCACCATTTACGCAATCCAGGACTCGACCCAGAGCCCATCCACCTGATTTAGCTGAAGAGAGGGAAATTCGTGATTTAAACATTCCTCCCATGAAATCGGCGCTGAAGAACTGCCTGTGTCCATTCCCCAGCTGGAGACTTGGTGGTGGTAAACCCATAGTCCAGGCTGGTACGTTGTCTCATCTAGTTAGCATGATGTGTCTCAGAAAGCAGATTACTGTATGTCTCCAGCCCTCTGCAACGCACAAAGGGGAGCCGTTTCTGTTCAAAACAGTAACTCAACTTGCTTGTTGTGTTGGCTGGCTCCCTGATGGCCCCCCCAGGCAAAGATTTTAGCACTTAACACTACTCGATTCTCCAGGTTATTTATGAATCAGTTGCCTTGTCACTCAAATGCCGAGAGTTAAGTGTAATTGCTGCTGTTTCTTCCCTCGGGGTGCTCGTGCTTCCCGTGCCTCCCGTTGCTGCGTGGCCTGGAGAGAGGCAGCAAGGGCAGCCTGCATTTATGATACTGTCAGCAGAGAGACAGAAGCTGTGGAAGCATATTGTTACAGCTGATTTCATTTGGTGTAGGACTGCACGTATCGAACCTGACGCATGGTACAAGAATACAGTCGTCAGGCAGTTTTGGTCATCTCACAGGATAATTTTTCTCATTGTCTACAAATGTCATGAAAAAAACAACAATAAAACCATTTTATAATTATTTCAGCGTACTTCTCTGTCTCCATAAAAAAAACCCACGATGAAAAACACCTTAATGAGCCACGTTGTTGCACTGGAGGCAATGTTCCTTCATTATGACGAACATGAGCACTTAATGTAAAACTCATGTGTCACCCTGCTGCTGTAAATACACACATTTTTAGATCCAGGGTCCCCTCACACGGGGAAACACATTTTCTTTCCATGCACGGACCTACTCATAATCGTAACTCCAATAAAACATATGCTTTCTACCATTTGTGCTCCTAGATGCCAATGGAACTATGTGTATTCTAAAACACTTCAACCATGACATTACTGACCTGTTAGACAGTGATAAACAGAAACACATTCAAATTAGAATCATGTTAATACCTCTTTGTTTTGCCCTGATATTCCAGTCACATGTTGCTTTGGCCTGCTAGCTTCACGGCTGCGTTCGCTAGCACCTGAAGGCACAGTACACATGTTGGTCTGCCGTCGCTGTTCAAACTGTGATCATGTTTCCTCAATTTAGCGAGCTTGGGCTTTGCGTCGCCTGACGATGTGGACGGACCCAAATTCTTTCCCACGCTAATAATAGCCAAGCTAAGTTGCGACAGGCACGGTCCGTTAGTATGAAATGCAATATGTTTGTTATTGGTGCAAAGGGTCCCGTCTGTAGATGTGTACTTTTTAATAATGACAAAGCACAATTTTGTCATTTACACCGAATTATTTGGCGGATCCCTTGGACGAGCGCCACGGACCCCAGTTTAAGAATCACTGCGCTTGAGCACTGCAGTGGCGCTCACAGGGATACGCTCAGTCTGGGCCCCAGTGTTTGTCACTCGTTTCCCTCCGGTGTGTCGGCCAGAACTCAAGGCCAAACCTCAAGAGTATGAAATAAAAAACTGAGAGATGCTGGATATGCTGTTTCCTTCCTCCACTCGCAGTAACACATACAGGTATTCCAGTAGACATGCAACAGCAGCTGGCTGTATCTTTAAATATAAATAATAACAAACAGTGTGAAGGATAACACACGTGTACATTTGTTCAAACTAATGCGCATAACATATCAAACTCAATACAAACAATAACCAGGAGTGATACGGATATGACACACACACACACACACACACACACACACACACACACATACACAAAAACACACGCAACATATATCAAACAGCTGTTAAAGACTTTGTTGCTGGTATTTCCCCTCAGCTTTAACTACATTCTCTCATTACTTTCTATATAAATATTTTGCAATCTATCGATATATATTCAGGAAAAACTGAGTTTTGCAATACATAGTATATATGGAGCTTGAATGCAGCTTGAATTTCTCTTCTGTTGATACTGATCGACTGTGTTGTAAAAGTGGTAATGATGATACCACACAGCTGCAGAAGACAATACTGTCATCGCCTCTTTTTTTCTCAAACAAGTTCTATATTTAGCTTGGGCCTTGTGTTCCGCAATACAGTTTCATGCAATCTGAACCTCATAGAAATGTTGCAGAAGAAATGGAGGGGGAAATACAAAGGGTTTTATGGCAGCACTTAGCTTGAGAGACCATTATGTTTACACTGTAGGTATCAAAACAAAGGGGGAAATGGTTCCATTTACCACAGGTTCTCATTGTTGTCATCAAGATCTAGTCCACCTGACTATCCCACCATCCAGTGCCTTATGTATTAGATAACAAACACAAGACAAGCGCTGATGCATTCCTCACAGGTCTGATCAACACTGTGCCGTGCAACACTGCCAATTAAAGAATGCCGTCTGGGGATTTAAGGTTGTGCACAAGCTCATGCTCAGAAGTAGAGAAAAAAGAAACTGTATGGAAGATATGAGAGCCACATCGGTTCAAGTATTAAGAGCGATCAGTCAAATGTAAAAATCGAATCTAAAGCTAACAAGTAGTTATTATATCAGTAATATTACCAGGGTTGCATTACCTACTTACTGGGGAGCAGTCAAGATTAATCAGATCAAAATGACATAAAAGCATTAGTCTGTGTCTTTAAAAGACACGGACTAATCTAATCATTGCCAGTTTTCCGGGATGATAGAGTGATCTGCATCTGACTTAGCCTTTCAGTGTGTCGGCCAGTGTGTGTGAAGTTGAAGCTGCAATAATCACAGAAAATATGGATTTGTGCACGACACGATGCACAGGCTAACCTTGGCTCTGCAGCATTATTCATATTTGGGGAATGATTTGTGAGGAATATTTGGGGAATAGTGTCAGTGCACGCTCACATGCACTGACATGCACTGAAACCACACGTGGCCGGCCCGGCTATGTCAACAAAGCATCTTTACATATAGATGATAGTTGTTTGCTGCTATATAAATGCTCTGAATGTTGTATATTGCTCCTTTAACGTTGCCATTCCTGATACTATGACACTAGCTTGGTAAAAAAAAAAGCAACTGACAGAATAAATATCAGTGTGTTGCACCTGTGACCACACCCAAAAGTGATGTCACTGTGCACTGACACACCCTGAAGTACACTTCTAAATCCCTGCAGCAAGGTGAGAACTTAAAGGGACGGTCAACCCAAAATCAAAAATACATGTTTTCCCCTCTGCTGTTTATCAGTCTAGTGCTGCCTGGAGATATCAGCCGTAGAGACATCTGCCTTCTCTCCAATATTATATCACGATATGAAACTCGGCTTGTGGTGCTCAAAAAAAAAACCTCAACAGCAACGTCTCTTTCCAGACCTGATTACTCTCAATCATCCACAGAGCTTGTTGCGAGCTGTTTCATGGAGGAACAAGTTCAGACTAGCCTTCCACCGCAGGTGCCATCATATTATATCACCAATATAACATTATATTGACGATAAGGCCAACACCTCCACAAATACATATCTCTACCGGTAAGGGTGAACTGTACCTTTAAACTACGAGAGGTCAGCAGATGTCTAGCCGGGGTTGAGTTGCTCTTTGTTAATCAAGATGACTTGAGAACCAGTTGCATCCGCTCGGCAATAATGTAATAACATCTAATTCCTCTTTTAATTTGGCCTTGATGCTAATCCCAGCCAGGTCAGAGAAGCAGAAGAAAAGAGGGCAGTGACTGAAAGGAGAGCGTTTGTCCAGGACATTACAATGAGAGGGGCACTCCTACGATGAGCTCGGATCTGGAAACATCGCCTGAGTTTCCAGCGCTTGTCAGTGGTCAGAATGATTAAGATGATATACTTTTAGCTTGCAATGATATGTAATTTCCTTGCAATGATGCACTGTGTATCCACTTGCACTTGCTTGCCAAAATGACTAAGCTCAATGAGGATATCGGATCAATATTCTCTAGATGTAAGAGATACAAGATAATGCCAAGAGAATTAAGATATTTCTCGTGGAAAACATGTTTGCAGGCATCATGTTCACTCTCAGTGCGACATGGATTTCATTTGACTCGGCTATTTTGCAGCACTGACAATGAGAGGAACAATGCCTCAATTGCTTGGCAGAGAAATGTGTAAGACTCTGGGCCTCATGTTTCCTTGTGTTTGTACAAATATTATCATGTTACATCTTCTGTGTCTACTTCCTGTTGTAAATAATAAAATAGATCCTTCTATTCCAGCGCCCAAATAAAAGGATAACACCAAAAGGTCCACATAACTCACTATTTAAAATACTCATAAGACTATTGAATAAACTTCAACAGCATCATTTCATAATTTGTGCCCTTGATTTAATAGTCAGTACACACTATTCAGTAAGTTTTTACTCTCAATTAAATATTGATTCATGTATTTTGCTTTCTTTTTGAGGGAAGCAAAAACCTTTGGAGCGTTCAATCAGCTGTTCAGTTTGAAGAAGATCTTTAACAAAAAGATGACATCTGCAGTACCGAGCTTTGAGGCAGTCAAAGACAACGCGGCGTTGAAAGCCAATACTTAAAGTGTAACAAGAATAATGGTATGATGACAAATGAAGCGCATAGATTATATCTTTATTCTCCACGACGCCTTCCCGGCTCTGTGGAACAAGCATGACATGTGATAACGTGAACAAATTTAAGTATGTGCTTAAGGGGCGCTTAGATATCCCAAAATCCTCTTTGGTGACTCTATATTTGAAACTACTCTGCACCACTGATGACATAAAAATGTCCCCGATGTGCAGACTCATGGTGCCCTTAAAAAACAGGCCATTATGTCCACATAATGAGGGGTCATGAGTTGACATTTACATAACCCACGATGCAGGATTCTGTGAGGATTAAAGGCAGTCATTTCTTTTGTCAGCTGTCACTGGCTATTTGAGAAACCTCTTCGCTGTTCCTTTTGGAAGCGGCTTGCTTTTGGACTTGCAAAGGTCAGTCAATGTAAATAAAATCTGTGCTCAAGTCTCTTCGGGTAAAGGCGAATTATTTCTGTTCGTTCGGTCGTCTTTACGACCGCATTATGTGATAAAGCAGGTCTTACCGTCTTTGGCGTCCATTTGCACTCGTTTTACTTGAATGTGTTCACGGATTAGTACAGCGACAAACCGACAGTACGGCAGAGATGTAATCAATGACATGGCTTCGTCCTGCCTTTTACCATTCGAGTCTTGTTCCTGTTCTTTCAAGGCTTTTTATTCACATTTCCTCGTCTGTTGTCTGGGAGTTATTGGGAAATCCACAGTATTCCTCTGCTTACAATGTAGGAGACGTGACTTATGAATCGCGGAGGCAGACAAAGAGATTCCATTTGAATAAATTAAGATGTGAGGCTTCTCGTCAGTAAAAAGTAAAAAATACTAAAAATGAAGTTCGATGTGCTAACTTGGAAAATGACTTTGTCTGTATTATGGAACTTCATATAAATATTTTTTAAATGATTCTATAATGTAAGCTTGGCTCCTGGAACTTATAAAGCCGTTGCTCTAAATTGAACCACTCCAGTCGGTGTATTGTTCTTGTAGATTATTTTCAAACTGAAGTCTTATTGTTATTAATATTAGTGGAATTGTTGTATGTAAAATATGGACATTCTGTCAACCACATAGTAGGACAGAAATCAAAGCTACAGCAGATGTGCTGATGAAGCCCTCTACTCACTGCAACGTGCACTCAGTTGGCAGTTTATTAGGTACACCCAGCTGAAGCTAATGCAACAACCCCTAAAAAAACCCGCAAGTACACAGATGTTGTAAAGTTTATTTTTTATTCAAACTGTTTTGGAGTGCTTTTGGTTTAATGTACGGTCATTTTGTAGGATGTAATTTACGGTGATTTTAAATTGTATTGTGTTAATTGTATTGTGTTATACTCAGAGGGATGTCTGCCCTGATTCATCAATAGAATGGGATTGACCTCTCTTTATTTATTGATTCATTTATTTAGCATATAGAACACAAGTGACACGAGGGGTTTGCAAAGCCACATTATACGTATATATAGTATGTTGTTACTGTGATTGCATTAACGAGAGATGCAATGTTCTTGCTCTTCAAGATTACTGCTAGCTGTATAGTTTCTAAGTAGAATACATCTTGATGGATTTGGAGCTCAGCCGATGTACACATTGCAACACAAATTGAACAGACACGCAACTTAATTGTTGCTGAAATCACGAGATCAGGAATGCGATTTAACAGAAATGACCAGAAAGTTGAAACACCACTGTAAAGCAGTTTAAATGACAACTAGGACTACATTACAACCTCCATGAAGGTGACCTATGAATGAGCTGACATTGAACGCACCTTTGCTCGATAAGCCCCGCCTTCTTTCCGTCCGTCTTTGGCTTCACGCAGCGGTCAGCAGCGATTGGCTGCGCCCGCAAAGGTCAGCGCACACCCGGGTCAGAACACCTGCTGCGCACGAAGGATTCCCCGAACGAACCAGCCACGTAGCCCCGCAATGGAATGACGTGCTTCCTGCGCGGAAACAAGTTGACGCATCACCGGGCTCCTGGTTTCTTTTTCGGCCTCGAAGACAATTTCCAGGTGAAGTTTACCTGCCAAGTGCTTTGGACATGTTGTCTTCACCCTGTACACCAAGGTAGGGAGGCTATTTGGTGATTTATCTTCTAGTATGCACAGTATGTTTTGTGTGTGTGTGTGTGTGTGTGTGTGTGTTTTAGCTGCTACTACTGCTGTTTTGATGCATTACAATATTAATTCTGGCTGACAATTAACCAGCTGTTCTGCAGTGGCATTCATTTGGAATTCATGCTTTGTTTTTTGGCACAGAAACTCTCATTGTGTTTATTCATGTTGTGGTAAAATATTGGCCCCAAGGATATAATTGTTGTCCTGCAGAGAGCCTCCCCCCCCCCCCCCCCCCTTTGTAATATTGTCTTTTGTCTCACACACACACACACTAGATAGCAATTCACATTTTCTCCACACACACACTTCATATTCAGCTTCACTTTAGAGGAAATGTTCAAGCTGGAAAGCAATGCATTTATGTGACAGCTTGCTGTTTTACTGTCCGCCCTATCATAATCACATCTACACCGCTGAGCCCCGTGCTCTTCGCTCAGCTGCACCCTTTGTCAACCTGAAGCTTATACCCGTGTACTGATGGTCATCTGCTGCTTATCAAACAGCACCATCACGTCTCACGTGAAGGGGCTGTCTGCTCTCAGCCGTGACTTCTTGTGGGTTTTTGATACGTTCAAGTGAATAATTGTCCGCTGCTGAGCTGGTGTGTGTCGGCTCGCTGCATATATATATCAGGTGGATTTCTGGCCTGCACGGATTTATCCATCTCCCTTCGCCAGAGTAGTATATGTTCCCAGCGACGGTTGGACGTGGTTGGTTTTATTATCGCCGCTTCCCAGTCTCCACCGCGCCGCTGCGCTCGGTGTTTTGCTTTTGGGTAGTGACGACGTCGGACTAGATGCCAAATATCACCTGACTTAGTTTGAATTCACACAAATCCGTTCTGTGAGTCGGCTGACTGAACTGATGCCAAGTTATGGTTGTGTTCATTTTATTTTTTTCTAACAGTGTTAAAACTTCTAAATATTCTGTTTTATGCACACATGTACTGACTGCGATCAGAAACAGAAACAGTGCTCCGATGATGACGATGGAGAGTTTAAACGAGTCGTAATGAGTTTACAAGAACAACATGTTGATAATATTTCTAATTAAAGAGTGAAGAATCGGTAGGAGTGACTCACAGATGTGTTTAAAAAAACCGAAGAAACAAACATGAGTAACTTTTTGGAATTGGTCGGCCATGTTGGATCATGATGACATGTTCTGTTTTTTGAATTGGGGATTTGTGAGGAGAATAAATGGATGAATGAACAAGCGAGCAGTAAAAGTCCAACTCAAAACGGAGGGTCGTTGTTTCAGCTGGTGTGAGTGTGTCTGCCTTGTTCAAACAGCCCTGTATCTAAACTGTAGCACGCTGGTGCTGATCAAACTATTGTCGTAGTCCGTTTACTCTTCTGTATTAGTGTGCATGCATGTAGACAGTCCGTGTACAGCTGGGAATATTTCTTTCTTTCTTTCTTTCCCTGTAATGTCACACACACGTATGAATATAAATAGATAGATATACACTCGCTAGCTAGCCAGACAGACAGACAGACATCTAAGTATAAACAGATAGATGGATACAGGAGTATCCAACGTTTGGTTTTACCATGTGGTCATTTAATTTTGTTGGACTATTTATTGAATTAGCAGAAAACCTGCTCTATCATGATATATATTGTTATCGAGATATGAAATGACCTGTGTCAGGTGTTACAACCCGGCTCAAAATACATGGAAGTCCAGACGAGTAAAAAATAAATAATTTAGCACATTTATTGAGAGAATACCAATAACGAAACAAAACAACCGTGGAGAGTCAAAAGTTCAGGTGGCGAGTCTTTATTGCTGGAACCATAGCCCGTATATATAAAAAGTGTATGTAGTCGTCGTGACGTCACCCATTGGTTTGTTCTCTGCCGATTTGAAGCCTCGAGTTCGGCGATTTCTGTCGCCATCTTGGATTAAGGCCGTAGCCATGTTTTTTTGGAGCCAATGAACGGAATTCGCCATATATATAACTTACTAAATGAACATCGTGTTGTCTTGAAGAAGACTTGAAACTAGAGATTGAGACCATAAACTCATGTTTACAATGTTTACTGAGGGAATAAATCAAGAGAGAAGTAGAGTCATTTTCTCATAGACTTCTATACAACCAGAGGAGTCGCCCCCTGGTGGACATTAGAGAGAATGCAGGTTTTAAGACACTTCCGCATTGGCTTCACTCGGCAGAAGCGGAGGTTGCCGCACCAGTCTCAGGTGTGGCTCATCAGCTGACAATCAACATCCTGAAAGACATAGAAGAGCCAGCAAACAGGACACAGACCTATCTTATCCTGTCCTCACACACGATAGAAGAGTTTGGCCATATCGCTCAGCCTACTGACATGCATGAACACTCGTAAAAGAAAATTACCAAGGCAATTCGTTCTCCACAGACACTAAATCTGATGTGACAACGTCCTATGACCGTGCCTACGTCTGAGAATTTCCCCGCACACTTGAGGATTGACGCTGCTGCTGCTCCTCTCAGTCGACTGCAGTCTTCCGAGTGCCATGAAATGAGATGATGTGCCGTGTGAGCTGAAACCCCTGACAGGTACGGGGACAGGGCCGATGTCACCAAAGACGCCTGACAGCCCAGCGGTGACACAGTGTGGCTTGAAATACAGCACAGCCGACTTTATTCTCAGCGTGCTCGGCTCATGCTGCCAAGTCCCCATATTTCTTCACCTGGAAATCATGAAACCACGGCAACTCCCGTAACACAGTGATGCTTCCTGAGTGCTGTGTTACAGAGACATTGGAAAATGAAATCACGGAGGTGGCATCGGCACGATTCATTTTATCCGCAAGAATTTTAAGTAAAATATTGTTCAGGAAAGGAAAATGTGCATGGCAGATACATGGGACCCTTTTAGATGAAATCAATAACAAATCAAAGGAAGAGAGTCGTGTTTGATCATTTTGAGCTCTTACAGTCAAACACAGGTTTTGAATGATTGTGTTTATAGTTTGAAGGAAAGGGCTGAATTCTTGTCTGCTTGTTTCTGAAGTTTCCCTCCTTTCTCTTACTTATGCCTGTATTGTTTGTGTTCATCGTCTAGGAACTATGGTAAGAAAAAGGAAACCGGCTTACATGTAAAGACCATGTTTACGACGCGTCTGTTAGTCTGAACATCGCATTTGTAGCAGAGGGGATTGTGTCGTACCTGTGTCAAGCTCTCCACGTGTCAGGAATCAAAACTGTCTGTTTTAAACATGAAGCTCGTTACTCATTATGAGTTTTTAAAGAACCAATTGGTGCCGAGAGGCACAGGCAGGAGGTCAGAGACCAACTCATCGTTGGATTTGTTGAAGCGCTTTGAGCCGCACTACCCTGTATGAAAGGTGCTCAATAAAGTTTGATTGATGTGAATGTTTTCTAATGCGGCAAAACAGAATATCTACATTTCACCTTGGGCTTCAATACATCTTTATTGTTTCTCTATTTTTCTGACTTTTTGTAGATCAATCAGCTGTAATGCAACAGATTGATCATAATCTAAATAAATATTAGTTGCAGCCTTGCATTAAAGCACTGTGTGCATTAAAATCATTTCCGAAAGGACCCTCGAGGCAGAAGAAGCTCTTTTAATACAGTGACATGAAACCGTGAAATGACAGCAGGCTGAGATATTTCAATTACATCCACATGCTGTGTTGCCGTATTGCATAAATGAGCAGCTGCTGTGTAAGTGGACGAGATTTAAGATCCTGCAAGAAGCAGCGGAGTGTCGATAGAGATAGTGTGAGCAATTCTCCTGTACATACAAGAGAGTTAAGGCAAGGAACACAATCCATGGATATACCTTTTAAAATCTTTATTCAGTGTTTAAGATCACAGGATAACAATTCGCAAACACAAAGACCGTAACGACAGCTTCGAAACACAATGATCACATATAAATATCTATCTATACGTCGCTTTTAGTGGTTTTGAAAATGTTTTTAGTGCTGAACGTGGAGCTCGTAGAAATGATGCCATGTAAATGGTCAAATATTGATTTTTTGCCATCAATCTACGTTCTTCCCTCTCCCTATATGTGTGTGTGTGTGAAGGCAATATAACTCATCTCCATGTTGTGCAGTCAAGTGTAACATCTTACGCTGCTGCTCCCTCTGACAGATTATGATCTGCTGTTATATTGTGATGAAAAGAGCAATGCTTAGATTTCAACCTGATGACATGCCGGGGGGCTTGCACAGTGGCTGTTTGGCATTTTCCACCGTTGGTGATTCCTCTTTTATCTCCGCAGAAACATGACAGTACGGGACCTCAGCATATGGTATGCTGAGGTTTCTACATGACTCCACCTCACAGAGCAGCTAATGAGTGCGTGTAATGGGACTGTAAGGACGAGGCGGTGTGGCCTGAGGGTGCTTCTAGAGCAGCGGTTCTTTACAGCCGCATAAGAATCGGACCAATGAGAGAACAGTTTGCTCGCGCGTGGCATTTGTTTACAAGATTTAGTCCGCTGTTAAATGTTGCAGTGTGAACACAAACCGAACAAAGGGGAAACTGCAACATTGTATCATATTAATCCCTGAATCAGAACAAAGCAAACGAACTGAAGGTGTGAAAATGCCCTGAAACACTGCAACAAAGTTTCAATAACTTTCAGTGACACAAGGCGTCACTTTTAAAGGGCAATACGGATGCGAGCACACACGCACAGGCTCAGAGGCAGATTATCACATTTCATTTACAATTAATGAGCGACTAATGTAGCCAGGATGTCTTCGGACAAAGCATCGATGCGGCGCGACACAGTGTTGTTGGACACCGGGATCATGTCCAACTGTTTTGCTTCTTTCTCCCCAATCATACATTCCACCATCTCTCTGGCAGCTGGCAAGCTCACGTCTTCGGCGATTGTGTGCGGTAGCCCCTTTCTCGCTATTCTGTGACCAGATATGAAGCCCGTAGTGCGTCATTTATAGACCCAACACATGAATGAGACTCCAGTTGTTTTTGGCTGTTTTGTAACTCCTCCAATTTCGATATAAACAATGTAAGGGGCTTTTGACTTGCACTGGCATGCTTGGTGTTCAGGTGGCGACGTAAATAAGAGCTTCAGACTGTTAGCCAGAACCTCACTGCACACCACGCACTGTGGCTTTGGGGAATCTGCGTTGCCAATCCAAGTGAAGCCCAGACACAGATACTTTTCATCATATTTCCTCTTTTTTTCCCAGTCTGATTCACTCTCGTTTCCTCTTTTTTCACCTTGACTCCGCGATGGGCCGATGTCCTCCCGATTTGTCTGTGCTATCCCTTCCTCCTTTTCGGTCTCCTCCGTCTCATCTTCCTCTGACTCCCGTTCGATTTCTTCTCCCGGTCTCTCCCCAACGCACCTCTCTCTCTCTCTCTCTCTCTCTCCTCTTTTATGACTGATAGCTTCAGATGTCCCACCTGACAGTTTCCCCGATTTCAGCCAGTTTGGCCTCAAGCATGATGTGTGTTCATGTCATCACTGCTTTTGGGGTTTCAACAATAGTGTAGAAGGAAAGGTCGCAGTGGCAACGAATTTGACTTCTTCCTGTTTGAAGTGTGAACAAGCAAACGAAATGTAACGTCGAAACCGTGGTGACGGGGTGGACAGCCGAGTAGAAATAATAAACATCAGTTTTTGAAAACTGACAATAAAATCTCATATCATATTTTTTGTTTTTTTTTATCTTGAAGAAATGTTTGACAATGAGCATACAATGAGTTGCCAGGTTATTCTGCAAGGCACGTTTATTTATACAGCGCATTTCAGCAAAAACGCAATTCAAAGCTCAACAGCCCTGCAATAGATCCTTCACAAAGATTATATTTTACAGGCTAATTTCAACATTTTAAGGGAGGTGTTGATTACCAGCCACGACAACAGTGCTGGTATAATTTTAACCTTCACGGATCGAATCAGCACAAAATAAAAAGGGAGCAAATATAACTTTTAGAGATTTTTGCCGCCCATACTAATTGTCGATCAGTGATGATCTATATTGGCAGATACAGATCCCTTTGTCGTTTGATTATATATAATAACATTATCAGAGATCGGCTACTAGAAAACCATGAATGCCGAAGTCCCGATCGCATATTTCACTGAATATTGGCGGACAACGATCGTCAGTAAAACCGTGAGGGGGGATCCGTACGGATCACGGATGAACAGTGGTCCGTTACACCACTATTGGTGAACTACACCTGACTAGGACTGGGATATTGCCTCTGCGATTGCATGAATTCAAGTAAACATTTTTGAAAATGAGTTTTTGAACGAGTTCCTGCAGATCTGTTTGCGTGGCATTCAAACTGAAAATATATTCCCCATGGAATATATTACACAACCTGGACATTTTATACGAGGCACGGTTTCCTGAGTTTAACTCCCCATATGAAATGGAGATCTTGAGCTTTTATTGGTGTACTCGTGGCTTTTCACGTGTCCAGCTTGAAGTAGCCTGGCCATTCATCTGTGACGTCGTATTTGACAAGTTTGTTTTGCTGAAAAAGTGGTTATTGATGCATTCTCTGTAAAAATACAAATAGATTATCGCAGAAGAGAAACCAAGAGGTTAAAGGTTCAGGGGCTGAAAGCAGAAGCCTACATGCGGCACCACTAATGAAAAAGCTTACATCGTGTGTCTCGACTCAGCTAACAATCTCTTAACAATGAATGTCTGTATTGTGTGATTGATTCAGTGATTTGCTGCTTGGACGAGCTGCCATGGACTTAATGCTTATTATTAAGTATGCCGAATCAAGAAACCGCAGTGTACTCTTATGCTTTTCTTGATTGAGCCAAAGGAGTGTGCGTCTGGAGATCAGAAAGGATTCAGAGCGGCCTCCACACATGTCTGTGAAGGCAGTAAGGGTTTCAGAGCTCGGGGATAATTGGAGACTTTGTCCATAAAGGTGATCCTGACATGTATGTGACATCTTTTGAGGGGCTGCAGCAGCAGCATTGCCCTGAGCAGAGACGAATCACAGTGCTACTGTTAGCACCGCCAGCAGCACACAGCAAAGGGACTTGTTGTCGAAGCAACCAGCTGTAGAGCTGCACCTACAGATTGTTTTCATTGTTGATTAGTCTTCCACTTATTTTCTTGATTGTTTTATCTGTAAATGTCAAAGAACAATATCTTTGATGTCAAAATAGTTTTAAGCCAAAGGTGATGTTTGTCTGACAAACATTCCACAACAAAGATATGTTCCAACCTGATCTCATGGGAAGGCGTATCAATGAGACGGACCTTCAGTATCAATAATAATTGGCAATAAGTTACTCTTTACATTCAGCTGAGGGAAGACAATAAGCTTTTTACTCGTAAAACACTTTTTTAATGAAAAAGAAGTCATGGAAATGGTACGGCTTCTTTAATGTGCAATCTTCACCACGGACCGTCAAAGAGCTTTCATTGGCCATTCAAGCACGTCTCTACTGTACAATGAGCGCTTTATTCAGCAGTCCTTTTTAAATGTATGCAGTGACCTAATGTGCGCCTCACATTATTCATCACTCAAAGATTCATCACATGATGCACAGTCCTGCCGCTGCTCCTCATATCCGATGCATTCTCTTGACCAGAGGTCTCCTCCCCGCTGCCCAGAGTCTCACCTTCTTACAGAAAAAGATTTTGCACAAAAGGAAACGTTTGAAGTATTCAAGCATTCCACTAATCCTGAACACAATAGGCCTGTAAGTAATTAAGTTGGTAAAAGTTGAAATTGTTCCACTTGTTTAAAGTTCTAATCTGATTCCGATACTTCAATGTGGATATCTCTCGATACCCACATGATTCCGATGTCAGTGCTCTTTTTACATACTATTTTTATTGCATTGCACTTCTCTATTCAATTCAAATGTATTCCAAAGCAACGTTTTTGAACTGTCGGTGAAGTTACCTAGAAACAGAGTGCAAATTGCCACGGCAACTCTTTCAGAAAAACTTGAAGAAATCAAGTGCCCAGCAATTATCAGCTGTTAGTAGAACTCTAAGCACCACTTCAAAAGGGACTTCAATGAGAAATTGACGACTCCTTCACAAGGTTTTCAGAGGGAATATTTGAAATAAAAGTGCAGAAAATAAATATGTGCACGATCAAAAAAAACAACTGTCAAATAAGCAACAATGTGCTTCTTAAATCTGCGTTGTTACAAAATAGTGTGGTGTGACCAGAGGTTCTTATACACACACATTCAGTTTGATCAGGTGATAAAAGTCGAGGCCGGAGGTCTATTTGGGTTTGATTGTAATAGTAGTATATACACGACAAACTAATTATTAATACGAGCACCGCGAGTGACTCTCACCGTCACTGTGGTAAAACAAACAGCAGGCCGGCCATGTTTGCTCTGTTGAAAGCCGGAGGATTAAATATACAAATGATAGTAATTGTGTTGTTTTATCGTTTTTATGTCCTGTTCTGTGCTTGGACCCACCACTTTCACGTCCTGCTATTTCACAGTGAAATGGAATAGTTGAGCAGTGTACAGTTACAAGAAAGATTTAAATCAATGTCAAAGTTTCCCTTGAATAAATTTGACTTCAGCCACGTTGTTTTGGAAATGAAAACGTTTTTGCCCCAAAGGTGGTTTTCAATGACTGGTCGCCTTAAAATCTCATTTGATTGGATTCTTTTTTGTAAATGTCATCAAACATTTTAAACCGTAACAGAAGTTAAAGTCTCTCAGTTTCCATTTGACTGGTACTTTAATTGCTGAGACACAAGGGTTCTGTGGTTTGGAGTTATACTGGGAATTTGATCCCATTTAAACCTGAATGGTGTGGTCGTGTGACCAGTTGTGTTGGTTTTTCAGGGTTTTTTTCAGAGCCGTGTCAATTTCAGATTTGAATAAACAATCGTACTGATGAGTGAAATTGCATTAGTAGTTGAAGGAATACTGGCCAAACTTCTGAAAGCGACTGTATTTTCCTGTGCAGCTCTGACTGTAGAGAGATCTTAAGTGATTGGGGAGATAATCTGAGGCCACACAAGCACAACCTGATTGTGAGTTTATAGCTATTGGAAAAAACTCCTCTGAAATTAGAAAGCTGGCTATCACCAGGAGCTTTGGGGACATTAAGTCTTTGGCAAACAGTCACGTTTGCAGAGCTTGTTCATGTTTGTGTGAGGATAAATCTTTTTGGAGAGCAATATTCTTTCATCCTGTACCCTAGGTGCTCATAATACAAACAGAATCTATTTCCATGAAAATAGAAACTGAAACGTGAACCTGAGTTGTTACTCAGAAACGTGAGTCATCATTAATTTCTTCACTGCAGAGTCTTGTTGAAGTTATAATGGTAATACTGCTGAATAAATCCTTTGCTTGTTTTGTCTGCAAGTAAGAATTCAGAAGCACGAGTGCAGATTCATCTTGTTGACTCTTTGCTCTCAGCGGTATTCCTTGCTGGCAGTTACAGCTTTCCACAGCAGCCAGGCTGCGTCTAGAAATCTGGAGGTTAGGGATAGGCCATTAATTCAATGAATTTGCTTAATTAGCCTACTGCCTCGTGCGAAAACCTTCATAAAATGCCCTGGGACTTATAGTCAGAGGTTGCAAATAACTTTCCAATGCAGCCTCGCTCTGCTTTAAAGCAGGTCCTTGTTTTTTTTGTAT
This sequence comes from Melanostigma gelatinosum, assembly GCF_949748355.1. Classification (NCBI taxonomy): domain Eukaryota; kingdom Metazoa; phylum Chordata; class Actinopteri; order Perciformes; family Zoarcidae; genus Melanostigma; species Melanostigma gelatinosum. The sequence continues at coordinate 29,855,410 of NC_136635.1, forward strand.
TTTTTACAACAGGGTATATTGAGCTGTTGCCGGGGTTTGTCTCATTTCGAGAAGGATCAGTGTTAGGGCAGTTTGACTGATGCTGTCATTAAAAGAAGCGGTTATGTCAAGCTGATTCCATATTCAAGACCAACTGTTGGACCCCACTGTATCTTACTATAAAACCTTGATTAGGGATGCACAGTAGGATAACCATCAGGTCTGATACTTTGCTTGTGTACTTGTACGCATAGACTGCACATAAGAAGTGGACGTATTCATCGTGACGTCACCCGTTGGTTTGTAGACTGACGTTTTGAAGCCTCGAGTTTGACGATTTCGCTGTCGCCATCTTGGATTACGGCCGTCGCCATGTTGTTGGTTTTTTTTGCATCTAATGAATGGAAGTTACCATATTTGAAATGTGGAGGAGTGACGTAGTAATGCCTTATAAGTCTCAGGGCAGCAGCGACCTGTCAATCACAGTAGTCCCGCCCTAAAGCATACCCTGCTTTATGGTCTGTTTGACTCTAAATCAGGGGTCTCAAACTCATTTTCACTCCGGGCTACATCAGCATCATGGTCGCCTGCAAAGGGCCGGTTGTAAATGTAACTACTCGTGCATTCACAGTTTAAAGTAGTCTTCAATGTGCTCACAATACATTTCCATGTTAAATGTACAGTAAGCCAAAGAGCTGCTTCTATGACTGTGTTTAAGTATCTCATAATTTTGACTTTCTATCTCAGAATTATGACTTTCTATCATAGTTATGACTTTCTATCTAATAGCTTCGACTTTCTATCTCATAATTTCGACTATGGGGATATTTTTATTATTATAACTTAAAAAAGAAGAAGTTTGAGACCCCTGCTCTAAATGGACCATAATTTACTAAATGAACATCATGCTGTATTGAAGAAGACTTGAAACAAGAGATTGAGACATAAACTCATGTTTACAATGTTCACTGTTGTGAACTTTTTGATAGTACAGTTAAACCGTTAATTATTAAAACTGCAAAGAACTGTGTTCTGTTTGTATTTGAATACAACAGTGTTGAGTGTTAAAGTGTCAGCAACATGTCGGATATTTCATTTGTTCCAGTTAGAAAGTGAGGAGCATCTGATCAATGTTATCGTTCGACCTGTAATAGTATTATTAAGGACTCATATTGGTACTCTGTATTGGCAAGTACTCAAATTGAAGCACTCTCACTGGTCTGAAAAACCGTGGTTTTGCTGCATCCCTCACCTTGATCCAGTATCTGGCTATGCAGACTGACGATAGTAAACATCACATTTCCTGTGGATATTGTTCAAAGTTCAAAGTTCACTTTATTGTCAAATTTTCCACATGTGTTTATGCATACAGAAAATTCGAAATGCCGTTTCTCGCAGTCCCACAGTGTAATATAGACATGAACATATAACATATAATAGAATAAAATAGAGAAAAAAAAGTTAAGAACATAAGGGCCTAGATAAAGGATTAACAAGTAGCAGCAGAGAATAAAAAGTGACTGGTGCTGGATGAGGCAGAGAATAAAATTAAAATAAATAAATAGAAAAAGTGACTGGTGCTGGATGAGGGAAGGGGTGTGAGGGGGAGTAGATGTCCTGGTATGTTCCATTTGAGGCAGTGGGGAAGGTGGGTGAGGGGGAGGGTAGAGAGGTCAGGGGAGAGATGGCAGAGATGGCAGGGGGGGAGAGAGGGGGAGCGAGAGGAGAGAGGGAGGGAGAGAGTTCAGCATCCTGACCGCCTGGTGGAAGAAGCTGTTCCTCAGCCGGGTAGAGCTCGAACGGAGACTGCGGAACCTTCTCCCTGAAGGCAGGAGGCTGAAGAGGCTGTTGGAGGGGTGGGTGGGGTCACCCGCAATGCCGAGTGCTTTGCGGGTGAGGCGGGTGTTGTAAATGTCCTGTAGTGTAGGGAGTGAGACTCCGATGATCCTCTGGGCAGAGTTCACAATGCGCTGCAGGCTCTTGCGGTTGGAGGCGGTGCAGCTTCCGAACCACAGCGTGATGCAGCTGCTGAGGATGCTCTCAGTGGCGCCTCGGTAGAATGAGAGCATGATGGGGGGGGGGGGCTCCTGCTCGCTTGAGCTTCCTGATGAAGTACAGGCGTTGCTGGGCCTTCTTTGCCAGTGCAGTGGTGTTGCTGTTCCAGGTGAGGTCATCTGTGATTGTCACACCCAGGAATTTGGTGCTGCTCACCTGCTCCACAGCAGCACCATTGATGGTCAGAGGGAGGGGGGGTTGGGAGTGGGTTCTCCTGAAGTCAACAACAATCTCCTTTGTTTTCCCCACATTGAGGAAGAGATTGTTATTTTGGCACCAACGGACCAGCTGGTTCACTTCCTTCCTGTAGTTAGTCTCATCGTTGTGGCTGATGAGACCTACCACGGTAGTGTCGTCAGCGAACTTCACGATGTGGTTGGAGCTGTAGTTGGGTTTACAGTCATGGGTCAGCAGGGTGAAGAGAAGGGGGCTGAGCACACAACCTTGGGGGGCCCCCGTACTCAGTGTTAGTGTGTTCGAAGTGTTGTTGTTGACCCGAACAGCTTGTGGTCTCTCTGTGAGGAAGTCCAACAACCAGTTGCAGAGAGAGGGGCTGAGGCCCAGGTCTGTAAGTTTACACACAAGCTGCTGGGGGATGATTGTATTGAATGCTGAGCTGAAATCTATGAACAGCATTCTGACGTAGGAGTTCTTAGTGTCCAGGTGTGTGAGGGCTGGGTGTAGAGCGGAGGAGATTGCATCCTCTGTGGACCGTTTAGTTCGGTAAGCAAACTGAAACTGGTCCAGGGAGGGAGGAAGGGTGGATTTGATCTGCTTCATGACCAGCCTTTCGAAGCACTTCATGATGGTAGAAGTCAATGCGACGGGGCGGTAGTCGTTGAAGCAGACTGGAGATGACTTCTTCGGCACAGGAATGATGGTGGTGTCCTTGAAGCACGTGGGAACAACAGCCTGGCTCAGGGAGGTGTTAAAGATGTCGGTGAGGACATCCGTGAGCTCCTCTGCGCAGTCCCTCAGCACACGACCAGGAATGTTGTCAGGTCCCGCAGCCTTGCGGGTATTAATCCTCAGCAGTGTGCTCCTCACACTGGCTGGGGACAGGCACAGAGCCTGGTCGTCGGTGGGGGGGGTGGTTTTCTGCGCAGGTGTGTTGTTCTGTGCTTCGAAGCGTGCAAAGAAGCCATTGAGGTTGTTAAGCAGGGAGGTGTGACTGTCACAGGTCTGTGGCGGTAGTTTGTAGTCCGTTATGGTCCTAATGCCCTGCCACAGGCTCCGTGAGTCCCTGCTGTCTTTGAAATGTCCTGTGATTTTCCTGGTGTACAGTCGTTTAGCTTTCCTGATGCCACGGCACAGGTCAGCCCTGGCTGCTCCCAGCCCAGCTGGGTCTCCAGCTCTGAAGGCGGTGTCGCGAGCCTTGAGCAGTGTGCGGACCTCCCCTGTCAGCCATGGCTTCTGGTTGGCTCGGATGGTGATGGCTCTGGTGGTAGTTACATCATCAATGCACTTGGTGATGTAACCTGTGACTGTCTCTGTGTATTCTTGAATGTTAATGTGATGGTTGTAGGTGGCTGCCTGCTTGAACATGTCCCAGTCTGTAGTACCAAAGCAGTCCTGAAGTGCAGCAGTACTGTCCTCTGGCCACACCCGTACCTGTTTTGAAACCGGTTTGGTAACCTTTACCCTTGCTCTGTAGGCCGGTTCCAGCAAGACAGTGAGGTGGTCGGAGAGGCCAATGTGGGGGAGGGGGGACGCCTTGTACGCTCCCTTGATCGATGTGTAGACTAGGTCTAATTTGTTGTTTTCCCTGGTTGGAAAATCAACATGCTGGTATATTTTAGGCAGAACAGTTTTTAGGTTAGCATGGTTGAAGTCTCCAGCAACGATGAGAAGGCCGTCTGGGTGTGCTGTCTGTTGCTCACTGATGGCTCTGTAAAGTTCACTGAGTGCCTCCTCTCTGTCCTTGTTGTTGGGGCTCGGAGGTATATAAACAGCCACCAGTAGAATGGCTGAAAACTCCCTCGGCAGGTAAAAAGGACGGCACTTTAAAACCACAAACTCCACCAGCGGGGAACAGTGTTGGTTAACAACAATAGCGTCTCGACACCAAGCATCACTGATGTAAACACACACACCGCCGCCGCGGGACTTTCCCACGCTACCTATGTCTCTGTCTGCTCGGTAGCATGTTAGCTTGTCCAGTTGAATAGCGGAGTCCGGGATGTTGTGGTGGAGCCATGTTTCCGTGAACACGTAAACACAGCAGTCCCTCACCTCACGCTTGGTTCTGAGTAGCCGTATATTGTCCATCTTGTTGTCCAGTGAACGGACATTTGCCATGAGTAATGTTGGAATTGCCGGCTTGTGTGGGCTAGCCGCTAGCCTAGCCCGGATACCTCCACGCTTTCCCCGCTTTTGCTTCCTCTCGCACCGCTTGCGCTGTCTCCTTACCGGGTGGGGGTTGACACAATGGGGGGAGCAGAGAAGTCCCAGGCTGCTAAGATCCACGGAGAGTTTGGCTTCCAAGTTGAAGAAAGTTGTACTTTTTCCAAGAAGAAACTCACGGCTGTATTGTTGTGTTTTGCGATATAAGTCCGTCGGGTATCACTTCTCACCTTCTGTGTTTCTGAAAAACAGAGCACTTAACTTCAACCTTGAAAGCACCGACTGCCAGCCTGACACGAAGACGTGTGTTTTATTTGAAAGAAGAAGACAAAAGGTTTCAGGGACATAGTAGACACCCAGTTACGAGTTACTCCAGAGGTTCTCTGATGACCTCCAAAAAATACGGATTACATTGAACAAAATGGGAAAACTCATTTAAGTATTTATTTACTTGATCTGATGCATCGTGGTGGAGATTTCTAAAATGACTAATCCATTAAGTAAGAGATCATTCAATGTCTTGTGATATGTTATATTTCTTATAACGAAAAGACCAACAATAACTCCAGTGTTTTCCCTATGATAACACAGGCCTGGTGGGCCGCCATTACAAATAGTCAGCCGGCTGTTTGGCAATAAAGTTGTGATTGCCAAATATCACGCCAAATATATATATATATACACACTCCAGTGTTTCCTCTGTTCAGCGGGGCAAGCACGAGGCAAGTGTCTGTGGTTAGTTCACACGTCGTTGGCGACAGCAGGACTGTCGAGTGTCGGCACCGGTTACGAACTGGCTCGGCAGTTCACGACGTGGCGATGCCGTTTGGCCCTCGTTGTTCTCTGTGAAGTTTGCTGGAAGTGATGAGCCCCAGCGGGGTTTACGCTCGTCAAAAAGGCCATGCAACCGCTCGTATAACTTGGGAGGCAATTTGGCCTTATGTGCTCTGGCATGCCGTTAACACACCACTCATAATTTTGTTTTAATGGAAACTCTACTCCTGACATTTTGCTCCTGTTGTTCTTCACCACGGAGGACGGAAATTAACGGCCGTTGCAGGCAAACCAGCTATAAAACTGACATGTTTTCTTTTTGATTAAGTGCTGTGCGGTCTAGCTAATTTATGCCAACGTGAGGCGTTATCTCAAAAAGTGACTGGTAAAAAGAATCTTAAGTGTTTAAAGAAATGTTAATAAAGCAACTTTAAAGTGTTACTTTTGAGACTGGGATTTGGTGTGCAGTAATGGTGTGAGCGCACCCTGGTCCCCAACAAAGTCACTCTTTTGCTCCTTGAGGAATGTTTGCTCGCTAAAGAAGCCAGCTGTTTGAGTAAATTATTCAGCCTTTCTTTCGAAAAGACCCTGCCAGATGCCTTGTTTGTGTTCTCAATTTGTAATAGGACACACACTCACTCCCAATACGTAAATGGAGCTCAGGTACAAAGCAGACTCCCCTGTGACCTATTTCTACTCTTAAATATCTATTTACAATTATCAACCAGTTGTAATGAAGCTCAGTATTGAGGATTAAGGGATGACCGTCGGATCAAGTCAAGATATTTCTTTATGATTAACTGCCAGAGCACCTGAGATTCCCAGTGAATCAATTTTTGAGTCACTGGTAGATGAATAACCTTGTCAAACCCCTGCAGCTCTATTGTAGTCATAAGGCAGAAATTGCAGTGTTTTTTTTTAAAACCGCAATCTAGTGCTGCCTTCCTGTAGTTATCTCAAATACCACCATTGTCTTCCACACAGCATGTCTGTGGAACCCTGACTTTCATCTTAAATGCCTCTCCGTGACTCTGAAAACTCAGAGGACCTTTTGTACCACCGTCTCTTTGATGGCCGAGGTTCTGCAGCACGGCAACCCAGAATGCATTGTAATGACCTATTGTTTCCTTTACACAATACACAACAGAATGTCAAAGTGATATGTAGCACACTCACAGGATTTCCACATAAAGAAAAAAAAAAAACTCATTTGAAATGCATTATTCTCATTTGAATGTGTGAGTTGTATAATTTCTTATCATTGTCAATTATGAGGCTTGCTTCAGGGCAACTTGTTTCCATTTTAAAATCCTCAGCTCCCTCTTGCACCCTGCTCTGCTGCTCTGAAATTGGCCACTCGCATTTCCGAATTGTGCTACATATTACCATGTGCCAAGGGGAAGTGAAGGATGGCCTGTTGAAACAGCATAGAGGTGGGTCTGACGGAGACGAGACGAGCGAACCTGAAAACCCAATAACACCATTTTACTCCTTTTGGCAGATCTACATTTGTATAACCTAATAATCCATGTGTGACGACGCTATACCCGAGTGGCTCCGTTTTGCAGGCCTCACAGCAGGTGTATTTGTCAGATGCTTGCAGGCTGCTAATGATTAATGAATTCCATCACTGTCATACCGGGACTGTGGTCTGTCAGCGTGTTCGTCTCGCTGCAGAATTAACTTAAAATATGCTCGAAGGTTGCCTGCAAAGGAAAGATGTTGTTGCTTGATGTTGTTGAATTGAAGAACAACGCGCATCACTAATTACTGGGATACAAATACATTGAGGCTGTGTCTCTCCAATTTTTAGCATCAGTGCTTTGATTAAACTACTGCTGAATTTGAATTACATTTTTTACTATTAATGTGCCCCGTTAGGGAATACAAATCTGATTTAGTATAGGTCATGCTCGTAATCATCCAAGTGATATGAACATCTTCCTGTTCATACTGACTATGAAGTGGTCCCTCACCAAATCGTAAGAGATGGGGACCGCGTCACGTTTCGTACAAAAATGCGTTCCAAAGTTGATTTGAAGGCAGTGTGAGGCTTCAGCAGTCTGCGTTATTCAAACCAAATGGGAATCTTCCCATTATAGTGGTAACATTTGGATGCATAGGGACAGATTAAGTAGGCAGATGTCAAGTCTGCTCGGACGTTTCATGTAACATTGGTGCGACTGCTACTGACTCTCAATAAAACACCACCAGATTCTTCAGCTTAGTGTAAAGCGTCCATGAAAGCCACTCCACCACCTGTCACCGCTGGTTCACAAACCCACCAGGTACTGGCTAAAACACAATACATCATTGTGATCACTTTGATCCAAAGTGCCTCACAATAGACCTACAACTGATTGTCCGTGCAAGTGTTTCCTGTGAAATGTGTGCTTTATAATGTCATGAAAGAGAAAAAGAATATATTTTTGCCAGTGTGCCATGTGATTTTCCATTACTTCTATTGTTTCATGAAAAAAAAAACCCTATAGTCCTGTAAACCCTTTTGTTACATTGATAAAAACACACGGTTAGCTCAGTCTCAGTGAGCAACCCCTGATAGATTTAAAACTGTGTTTGGAAATCGGAAACGTAATGTAACTGTGTGTGTCAGCTGTGTTTCAAATATGTAAATGTTTAGAAAGAATAAAAGATTGCAAACATGTCTCTCAATGCAACCTGTGTGATCATTTCATGAAAAGGTTTGTTGATGTTAAATGATTAAAGTAAAATATAAAAGACTTTGCTTCATGATGAATCAACAGCCAGTCGCAGGATACACATGAACAAAGACTGGAGTGGACTCTGTGGTGCTTAAAGTAGTCCTGCACTCAGGAACAAGATTGGTCTTGATTGGTCTAGTTTTTTTAAATTGTTGCAAGGAGCAATTAACTTAAACTGCTTTGCCAAAATGTATGTCCGTAAATAGATGCACATCTCAGCCACCAACCATAAAGCATCGAAATCTTACTGCTTTGCCAAAATATTATGCTTCAACCAGAGAAAAGTGTGAGAGGGAAGTAACCAGATACGGTCGTTCCCTTGTCATGACCGATTAGTCCACCCACAACCCAACCTCCTCAAACACCCACGCACTCGGTGCTGCGCTCAGATCTCATTTTTATCCCCTGGGTGTTTTTTTTTATATCCAGTGGATTTGTGCGATGGAAATATTTAGCTTTTAAGCAAACATGCAGCTGTGCTAAAACCTGAACCCGACGAATCCATTTCAGAATAATTCAGTCTTCCTGAAAATTAATAATTTGACCAGGGCAAAGCTGTTTTGGCGTGTCTTTTGTCTCCTCCACCAACAAAGAAGAGGGTTACAGTTTCAGCTCTGCGTTCGAAGCAAACACATTTGCAGGAAATTGGAGGTCAGCCAGAGCTGCATTCAAAAGCTGATGGCAAAGTCCCAAATTGTATTATCTACACTCTGATGTACACTCCATTTTAAATGCACACGGTGCTTAGGTGAGGATAAGTAACAACACATTTCAGTTGAGAATATAATTAAGTGTGTTGATTTTATACAAGGTAGAAATGTCTGTATGTAAAAAGCCTTGAAATGCTTTGCTGATCTATTCATTGACAATCAATAAAAAAAAACATTTTTTTCTTTTACAAGTTGGACATAATGTTTGCCTAAACCTATGGCCCACTGATGGAAGCGCTTGCGTTTGTGTCCCTGTGTCTTTAGTCCTGGGAAAATCACAAGCGGCTCACAGTTAGAAAGCATAGACTGTAGCCACCGTGATGTCACCCATTGGTTTGTGGACTATAGTTTTGAAGCCTCGAGTTCAGCTTTTTGGCCGTCGCCATCTTGGTTCTTTGCAACCAGAAGTGACATGAAAGGGTGGAGCTAAGTACAACCGAATGCTGAACAAGATATTTTTAGGCGAGCAAAACGGTTACAATTAACTTTCATGAAGTGATACCACACTGTGAAAGGGTTAAAGATGTAAGACGAAAACACGGAAAACTCACAGACCTGACAACACCTCGGCAGCGACCTGTCGATCACAAGGTAGCCCCGCCCTAAAGCATACTCTGCTTTATGGTCTGTTTGACTCTAAATGGACCATAATTTACAAAATGAACATCATGCTCTATTGAAGAATACTTTAAACTAGAGATTGAGACCATAAACTCATGTTTACTGAGGTAATAAATTAAGAGAGAAGTAGAGTAATTTTCTCATAGACTTCTATGCAACCAGAGGAGTCGCCCCCTACTGGACACTAGAGAGAATGCAGGTTATGTCACCTGTTGGGAAGTGAGATCCACAATCACACCTGCAATTACTGCCATAGGTGCCGCCAGAGAGATTAAAACATATATCTTTGAGATTGCAACTTTAAGTTGGTCAGACATTTATTTTAAGTGTTTGTTTTGACAAGATCTGCTTCTATGAAAATGAATTCAAGCATACTCATTTTCACATCGTAGAAAAATCCAGGCATCAGTCTATGCCGACTCCGCTCCGTCTCACACTCCCAACAGATTGCCATGAACAAGTTGATAAGCTGTAAGGAGCTGTCAGCAGGCAACTCTGCTGCACAGTGTGGTCGAACTAACTGCACCGTCTTACATTCTACACATCCACTTACTCTGTCAAGTGAAATAGGTCTCTATTTATGGAGGCAACAGAACCCTTGCTGAGTGTAATGAAATGCCACTTTTTTTAAGTCGGCCCTTTAGAAACTGTAACATGGCAAAAAACGGTCAGAAAGAGCTGCGACTGAGACACTTCTCTTGTGGTAGGTACATATCAATATTCCATTCCTTATGGTGACGCTTCCTCATGAATGCTTTCGTGTCTCAAAGGAACTTCAAATTACTGTCATCATTTCACTTTGTTGTGTGACCTAATTCTGTCACAAACATTCCACCACAGACAGAGAGTTATAGATAGTAATGACAGTCACTTTAGAAGCGGTTGAAAAACAAAAGCTTTTTCCTTGAAGATGACGCATACTCTGCTTATTTCTGAGTATGTATGACGAAAGAAATTTCAGAAATGTGAATATAAAAAAACTAGTATCTGTAGATAAATCCTATAACTGCAACTAAGAACAATTCGAGATGGATTGGTGTCCGAGGTGTTTAGAGAGGCAAATATCTCTCCATTCTTTACTTCACACGGTTGTAACGGTTCATCTCGTTCCTGAGCAGTTGGTGAGAGCCCAACAAATCTTTTGTCTCCCTTGTAGTCATCTCCACATGTGTGTTAGGTGGTGGTTGTTTGTTAGCCAGCTCGCTGAACTTTTATCCAGAAGAATTAGGCACGAAATCACTTGCGCTTTCTTTTCGACACCTTCAGTTGTTGGCAAACAGTTTTCCAGTCCTCCGTGTTTGGGCCCATTGGGAGCAGTTTGGGGTTCAGGGTCTTTGACGAGCCGGGGATCGAACTGTCCAACCTTGTGATTACAGGATGTCCCGCTCTGAGTTACAGCCCCCCCCCCCTCCAACATAAAAAATAGATTTAAAAAAATGGATTTGTCATTTGACTAATGGAGACATGTGGCTAGGTGTAAATCAAATACAGAGTGGGCAATTAAATGTCGAACATTTTTTTGTTATATGTCTTCACATCCCGACAGCAATCAGTAAATCAAATTCTCTGACAAAAAATTTAAGAAAAAACAATCGCTGGACCGGAATAAGCCCGTCCAATCATTTCATTCGGTCCAAATAAAATGATTGGACGACCTACCTGCCTGTCTACCTGCACGCACTCCACTCGTCCACGCATTGCACGTCACCGGAGTTCTCCACAAGCTGCTGGCTTGACAGCTTCATGTTCATAATGATCTTTTTTGGGGGGCTAGCTATGAAGGGAGGCCTGAAGTGTTGACAACTTTCTCGCTAGATTTGGTGCCTTTTGGAGCTGCTGCCAGCTGCTTTCATTGGAAAAGCGTTTTCAACGCTGGTCTGGGTTTTTTGCATGGCTCATTTTGAAAAACTAGCTTACTCTCGCTAGTTTCTCAAATGTTACCGACCCAAGCTTTGAGTCTTCCACAGATTTCATCTGGATTTCAGACAAGTTGATGGATGGATTTGTTTGTTAATATCCAGCACATTCTCACACCGATGTGTCAAATACCGCAACTCTGTCAGCGGCTTTAAGCTTCAAATTATTGAGCTGGCAACATACGCATAGTGTCTTTTAAATTCAAATGTAGGTCTTCACAGGAAGTTGCATTCTTGTAATATTTTCATGTTAACTTTTAAATCTTCCAGTTAGCCGTGACAAGCTCGTAGATTGTCATGCCTGCATTCTCGTGATTGGGGTCGCTGACAGTAACCTGAATGTAGCTCTTTGTTTGTGTCTGGAGAGGCCGGGGGGGCGGGATAGTCTGGTCAGACAGACGCCATGTAGGAGTTCATTGTATAAGACCTCGCTGGCCCGATGCTGAGACTTATGGTCTCCTATTTCTGTATAGCTCGAACCCCATGACGGGATGGAGCCTACCTTTTATGTGGGACTTTACATGTGCTGTTTCTGGGTGTTTTCTGTGCATCAAGGCAGATGCAGGGTGATCCTTTGTTTATGTTATGCCTGTGCCAATATATTGCCTTGAAAATGTAATCAACCTATGACCTGTTGACTGATTCCTTCTTCATCTGATGAGCATCAATTACTTCCTCGTAGAGATCTAGTTGATCAAAACATGAGCTTTTGAATGCCTATTTTAGCAGTCTTTTTAGGCTCTATATCACCAATGCACTCTTTAAAATTGATTTTAAATTGTTGACAGCGCATAATAACCCCCAGATGTAGCTCCCATCTCACCTGTCAAAGAGAAAATATGAAGTCCTTGGGTATGTATATTTCTCCTGCTTCATTATTTACTGGTGAAGTGCCTTTTACTTTTCTCCCCTTTGGTTATTTCTGTGCTGTGTTATAAATCATAATCCCCTCTCCTAAAAGCCATGCTGAAAACATTTGTCTTCCACATAACTGCAGCCCTTCTTGGTGGTTCGAACACATTTGTCAACAAATTGGTTTTGCAGCCCTAAAGTTCTACATCATGTTGGACCAAATGGATTCAAAATGGTATGACTAAAATTTAAAACCAGATCGTTAATTAATCAAACTTGGAATATTCAATAGATGTAGCTGACAGCTTTTTATTTTCCATTTTGAAATGATTTGCTGTTTGGCCTCAACAAGCCATGGCTCAGCTCCAGTTTGTGTGTATTTCTGCTTGGCAATAGGTTGCTTATTTTTGATAAGGAATAAACGCGCTTCATTCATCCATATCAGCCTCTTTCTCCTCAGCTTCTCAACGGCCCTTTCCTGACAGAACCGATTTATAAAGTTTCAGTGATTACTTGGCTCAGTAATGTCTGGCTGCTTGTCTCTTCATGAGCCCAGACTGCAGCTGTAATTCTATAAAGTGTGGCTTGCAAGTTTATCTCGTTCAAAACTGAGGTATGAATAAAAACCCATCCTTTTAAACATTCCTCCAAACTAGCTCCTGCCCTGGAGAACCAGTATCAGTCATGTTTCTAGTGCAGCTGCAATGAGGCGTGGAAATGAAATGGAAATCTTCATCAATCAACATAGGTGGCCAGTTATGGTGTCAGTGCATTAGGAATAAAGAAAATGGGTTGCTCTATAGTGTTCAACAGTCATACACGGAAAATTCCATCATCGACGAAAGAGTGAGGGATTTTTCTCTCGTTTCAAGAAGGCAAAACGTGTCCTGAAATAAAAGAGTTGTGTTGCTGGGTCTTGCTGTTGTCAATCATGTTGTCTTTTGCCTTCATGCTTTCCTGCTTTTTACGTGTGTTATAGTTACTATTACCTCCACCAGGAGATCATGCGATCGCTTGTGTGAGCACATCCGTGAGTGATTGTGCCCCTCTGTGTCTGTCCCCGGCAAATCTTGCATTCCGGTGCGGCAAACTGGATTATATTTTGGAGTGGCCACTTTCTCCAAACCCCTTTTATTGCCAGTTTTATGCTGCCAGTCTTAACCAGCCCCCGACGGGTAGGAGCTGCCAGTGATAACACCATGCATTTGTACTGAATTGAGAATCGAATTCGAATCGGAAATCTTTTAAAATCAAGAACCGTTTTTTTAAAATTGAATCATGACCCCATGAATCAAAATGTATTTTGGAATACTGAGATTCATAGACCTGAGACACAGTTATTCCTTTCCTTTTTATTTAGACAAACATTGACATGTATTGTCGAAGAAATTGACTTGAACTAAATAATAGCTTCATGTCGTGAAGACGCACGCCTCCACAGAGCCGGTGCAGACATCTGTGTAGATTCAAATTCGAGAGAATGTGAGAGTGTGAAACGTGCGAGTGATAAAACCCGTCTGACACACTTGTGGTCTAGGCGGGGGGATAAATGTGGGTTGTATTCATCACTCGAACAATTCAGCAGCGGCCCTTACAGAGACGCATGGCGGAGATCAGCGTTCTTCTGAGTGAACCGTTCTAGTTTGAGCTGGATTTAGTCTCTGCCCCGTGTGTTTGGCTATTGCATTTCCTGTGTTTTATTTCTATTTAAACTGTAGCTGGTGTGCCGTCTTGGCCAGGTCTCCCTTCAGAAAGAGATTACTGTCTCAGAGGACTTCCTGGTTGAGTAAAAGAATAGAAAGAAAGAAAAGAAAAAGCCTAAATGTATCCTTATGGCTTTGTTAGCCTAATTAAGATTGCAGAGATAAAAAGCATTCTATTTGGCAGTCAGTACAAAGCTTTTTTACTCCATTTCTTTATTCAATTTCACGACAGTCTTTAGCATTTTAGCACTTGTATCAATGTTTTTTTCCAAGTGAATGGATCGGACATATCCAGTCGGTTGTATGTTTGGTATTTCGACAGGATATGACTTCTGCTTACTCTAACATCACCTATTACTCTGTCTTGCAGTGTCACATGGTGTTTATGTTTATTTCATGTTATAAAAAACATGTTTTATTTTTTATGAACCTTTCCACAAGCAAACAAATGACTCTCTGATGCACTTGCGATTTTGATCAAACCCGGCCTCTTTCAAGTTTTCAGTACAATGTTGTGGCCCCTGGCGTCAAGCTGTCAGTTGAATACGTTTCTGTAGCGAGCATCTGATGTCCCTACGACCAACCGTTTTGCAGCACATCACAGCTGCGAACACAACTTAGAAATTGCTGACGCTAACCCGCTTAGTAAGAAATGTTTTTACAATATGCAGCTTATACTGATGAAAACTGAACCAGGTGTGGCAAAAGTAATATGATACCGTGGTCTAACGTGATCTCACTTTTTACACAACATATTGCTTTACGGTGCACAAATACATAGATCCCAGGGAATTTGGACAAGCGTACGAGGGGGTCTAACATTACCACCAGGTCCTGAATGCCCTGTGTGACATTTTATGACCACATTGGCAAGTACCACCCTTGAAAGACTGCAGTGAGATGAGGATTTAAGAGGTTTTCAGTGTGTGCTTCACTTTGTGCCTCTTAAGTAAAGAGCACTGTGGACTTTACTTTACTTTCAGCACAGTAGATCACCTCTCACAAATGTGTCTTCGCATTCATTTTTTACAGTAGATTAGCATAAAAAAGCACCCCGTAGTATAAAATGTTATTTATTTTAATAGAATTTCCATCTGCCCATCCCATTTAAACAAGTACTTTAAGAGTTAATGAACACATTATCCTCAGAGCAGACCTTGACTGTGAAATTAATTAGACAACATAAAATCCCTATGGCATAAAACTCCATTTAACGCATAAATATTGGGTAGTGCTCAGCTGAAAGCTGGAAAATGGGTTACTTACGGCAAAAAATGATTAATGTCAGCATTTTTTAGAAGCACCGGTGACAATATAACCTCAGGACTTGGACAGAGTGCTCAGACTTATTGAGCTGCCAAATGGGTAAACAAAATATTTTTGTTACACTTGATGACAAATTGTTAATCTGATGACTTTTAGGAGCACTCTGAAATGCTGTAACACTCTCCTTTGGTTTAGCCATGTCAAAAACACTAATTTAATCTTAATCTGCTCTTTAGATTGTACTATGTTCAAAACTCACAGCCATTAAAAGCGTCACTATTGTGCCATAGCATAATGTACAAGGAAAGAATAGAATACAGAAAAATATGTATAGCTGTACATGTTAATACATTTAATGACAAACTTCCTTTGTTGGCAGAAAGGAGCACATACTGTAGGACTGGCCTTTTTTTTCACTCAGTGTGTTAACATGCACAGATTTTCAATTTGACTGTTACCAGATTATGAAATACTCCAGTTATTATAAGTGATGTGTAGTAAAGTTGAAGCCCAGTTGACAAAGTTGCTTATCTATGACCAGTAATGGAGATACGGGCTACTTTGATGATTTTATTCTGCTCCAACTGGTTCTTAATTAAAAAAAAAGGAAAAAAATCAATATCAGAGAATCAAAATCCCAAAATGTTTTTTCAAAACATGGAATTTTCTTATAATAATACAACTTCTTTCTCTAAATGTTAACATCTTTTCCACAAAACTATTAGTTAAGGCTTATAATACTGTTACTCTCCTCTCAACATTTAACATATATGTTTGTAATTTAATAACTTCTTTCTGGAAACTACATCTTTATTTTCTTAAAATGTGACTATATTCTCTATCCTTTTTTCATTTGTCTAATACCACCCCTAATGCTTGTGTCATACTCGTCAATTACTTGATGGGACAATATAAAATGGAGAAATTAAGTTTTAACTGTTCAACAAGCATTTCAAGCAGCAGCAGCTGGGTTATTGTGCTTTGTACACCAATCAAAGCAAAAGACGGCATCAAAATCCCAACAACAACACATTTCTCTTAAGTTGTGCTAATAGAAAGATTGTACCTGCAGACTGATCTCCACATCTTTCCAGACAGTATCCCGACTATCATGTTTATTTCTGGAAATCCAGCAGCTGTGATCCATGTGCTTTATTTTAAAACCTTAACTTGGTTAAACACAGTAATCGGGTTGTTGAGTGCATGTTAACATACTGATTGAGTATTGCCAATACAAATTTACAGAAATTTGAATATTTGAATTCAACATTTGCTTTTAAAGATTCAGTCCCTGAAGTTAAAAAAAAAAAGTCGAGGGTATAGTGTCAAAATGCGTGTTAGCGTGTGCTCATACATGCACGTCTAAATGTCTGAGCACATGTCTGGGGTACTTAAAGCCCTTGTCCATCTCTCAGACATTATTAAGGCTGTTTAATTTGATTATGAGGCAGAAAGGCTTTGCTTCTCGTTTTCTTTGATGGCTCCCAGCTCACTTTCAGCAACATATTTCCAACATAACAGCGATGCTTGTGTTGTGGTCTGATAGCCAGTAATGTACCAGGATGTTTCTCAGAAAAAAGCGTAACACAATGACGCACATTGTTTTCGTCTTGCTGATCTTCATGGTGAAATTTGATTATGGTGAGATTTGTAGGGTGGCAGATCTCCAGGGGAATGATCCACGGACAAAGAGAAGCTTTCAGCAAATATTTCTGTCTTTTCCGTCAAAGAACTGGATGCAACAGGGAGCAGGGGAATGGGGAGATGCCGACAGACAACCAGATCTCTGCCAAATCATCGGGATAATGCGCTTCTCATGTTGTTTAGGATCATTGGGCTGTGGCCATTAGTGAAGTGAATATATGTTGCCAAAAATGCTCCATAACTCAAGTGGGGAATACGAGAGTGTGTTAAAATGAGGAGCAGGTCTGATTCGGCAGTGAGGTGAACCCAGTCCAGGTATTGTATTTGGATCGTGTTTCACCACCCTGGACTTAGTTAGAATATTCCACTCTCACTTTGATTTAACAAAAAAAAAGAAAAGACCTCACCAAACATTAATTGAAATGCTAAATTATTGTGAGCGGTTTCTTGAGTGACCTGGTGTACGGGGGAGCTGGAGTGGTGGCTGCAGGATGAAGCAAGATTACAAATGGAAAGAGGTTTGATAATGAGCCTGGAGTTCAGGCAGGTACTGAATGATGCGAGAGTGTGGGGATTGGGTCTCATCCTTGAACTTAAATTAACCTTCAAATCATTTAAAGACAATCTAGTGTTGGGGCTTCATTATTGGGCAATATCGGTCAGTTTAACACTTTGGTCCAAAATGGAATATCTCAACGATTGAAAAGATTGCCCTGCAATTTTGTACAGACATTAATTTGAAGCGAAGATAGTATGCATCCCGACTGCAGTGTGTAAGATTGCATGGCCTCCATTGAAAGTTCACATGATTTTCATGTTGAATTGTATGGGTGCCTCAGTTGGACTGGCCTCCTCTGGTTCCTCTTTACGGGGCACATATTCAACCTCTATACTTGACTTTGTATTGTGTTTTCCTCGACTCCAGAGGAACAATATTACAAGACAGAAGAGGACCACTCCGAGGAAAGAGATAAATCCCATGGTGGTGGCGATGATGAGGGTCTTTACATCAAACGGGAATGGAACTGAGGCCCGGGTCACATTTGCACCTTCGTCGCTGGGCTGGTTTGAAATGAAGGCAAACGTCTTGTTTGGCTGGTGTGGCCAATTGGGGGAGTAGCTATGCACAAAAAGGTGAGCAGCTTTGGTGTCGTTGCCTGCTGCATTGCTTGCAATGCACAGGTAGGTGCCGTTGTCTTGGATTTGGGTGTAACGCACCTCCAATGTGCCGTCAGTAGACACAGAAAGTCTTGACCCCGTAGTTTTGGTCGTGATGAAGTCCTTCTTAGGGGAAAGCCACATTATCACAGGGACCGGATCACCCTCAGCTTGGCAAGTGAAATGAACCGTAGTTCCTTCATCTACATGGCTCTCTTGGACCTTGTAATCCATGATCTTGGATTTCTGGCAGATGAAATAGTCAGAAGGGAGAATATCTGGGAAGTCCTTGAACTCTTTTCCTTGAACAACCTCTGGTGAAGCGCACATGGGCTGTTGTCTGTTAAAATTGAGCCTCCACCGCCGGCGGAAGACCCAGAGCAAGCGACAGTCGCAGGCCAACGGGTTTTCATACAATGCCAGAGTTTCCAGGTTCCCCACTGAGTGGAAGACAGACTCCTCTATGGTGCTCAGGCTATTGCTGGATACATTGAGTACACGGAGGTGGTTGAGTCCTCGGAAAGAGTAGGGCTCAATGGCAGCTAATCTCCCACCAGCCAAATGAAAAGCCTGAAGCTTCTGGAGATTGAACAGTTTGTTCCCTTCCACAGTATGAATGGGATTGAAAGACAGATTCAAAAAGCGGAGATATCTGAGATGACTGATGGCTTGGTAGGGGATGACGGTAAGATTACAGTTTGTGATGGACAGTGATGTGAGGTTGAGACCAAGCAAGCATTTTCCAGTCATGGTATCCAGGGCAGGCATTTGGGAAATCTCCAGCACTCTGAGCCGATACAGCCTCTTAAAGGAGTAATCCCTCATGACAGTGACGTTGAGATAGCGCAATCGAAGTGACAGCAGGTTATGCAGATGGCTCAGGGCATTAGTGGGCACTGAGGCCAGATTGCATCCCTCGATGTTGAGGCTTTCAAGGTTGCTGAGACCATGAAATGATCGGGGGGAGATGAACACGAGGTCGTTGTCACCGACCTCCAGTGCCCTCAGGTTGTACAGCTCCTGGAACATATAGTCGAGGAGAATGACAATTTTGTTCTCGCTGATATCCAGCTGGGTGAGGTTGGTCAGGCCCGTGAACACCCCCAGCTGAATGAGCTTGAGGTGGTTGTTGCGCAAACCTAGAGTTCGAAGGTTCATAAGGTTGCCGAAAGCCCCAGGCTCAATGGATGAGATCGTGTTCTCGTTGAGCTGCAGCTCCTCCAGCTGAGGGTAATTAATGAACTCCTCGGTCCCCAGAGTTTTCAGGCGGTTCTTGCTCAGGTCCATCAGCTTTGTTTCGGTGGGTATGCCCTCGGGAAGAGCTGCCAGTCTCCGTCGGTGGCACACGACGGAGCGCTCCTGACCGTTGCAGTCGCATCGGGAGGGGCAACCGGTGGTGGATCCGGAAAGGACGGTGCCCAGCATGAGGATCAGGATGGGCTGCCAGCATGCCACCAAGTAGCTGTGTCCTCCTGCCTCCCCCAACACCATCCTACTGCTTATCTGTGGAGACAAAGAGAAAGAGTGGTGTTAAACAAATGGCAATGACAATATTGAACAATTCAGTGCCATCTCTTTTTAACAGATGGAGAACATGACGTCTATGTCATTAGTTTCTAAGATTAGAAAATTGCACCAAATCAGGCTCCGATTCAGCCCACGACCCCGTTGTGTTTTTTATTAAATGTGTGAATAACTCTTGTGTGTCCTTGATTCTAACTGAACACACTCCTGACAGCTTTCAGGAAGCAAAAGCGAAATGGAAACCATGTCAGTGAATAGACTTTTTTACATATCTATCTGGATATGTTTTCCCAAATATATACAAATAACAAAGGATGTATTGTATTTTTTAGTCTAATAATTACTTTATTGAAATGCTTTCCTTACATTTCATAAAAAGTTTGATAAACATTGCTTTACAATTACAATTTTTGTGACAATGAACCATTGTCTGATACTAATGAGTCCTCCCATGTTACAGGCACCATTTAGTCTATTTCCTTAACATAACCTACAGTATGAGCTCAATACATTTCTTACATCAGAACTTTGAGTGAAAAAGACAATTTAGCTTTTATCCGCACACCTTTAAGAGCCCATCAGCCTTTCCTTGCATAACATTTCACTGTGGTGCTTTTCCTCACACGTAATGAAATCAGCCAATCAATGAAAGGACTTGGTCACACAATATAACCACCCTGCTGCGCGTCTGACTTCAGAGCATGCTGAAAACAATTACTGCCAATATCAGTGGCACATTGTCTCCGCTCACACAGACTGTTTTTTAATTTGCTGCAAAGAAAATGCCATGGTATATCTTTAAATGGCTCCCTGACATATTTGCAAACTTAACACATCCTATGCCACTGCTGAGCTCCTGACCTTGCGGTGACATAAAACAGAGATTGCTGCCAAGCGGTGATAAATGGAGAGAGGGCAATTGTCAGAGGACTTTAAACCCCTATTTTATTTTGACTCGGGGGAACTTTAACCTGCTAAAACCTTCAAGCTCTGCTGCTCCCATCAATCACGGGATTTCAGTTGAAGCTTCATCAGGCGGGACACACTCTGAGAGCAGCCTCATGCAAAGTAAGAGAAATCCGGCTGTGGTTAGTTTCCATTTTGGCATTTTTATCTGAACAAAAACAGGTGAACACTGAAGCAAAACATTGGTGTGATGTGATAGACAAGTAGTATATTGCTTTACAACGGGGAACTAATTAAATTCCACATTATCGTGATATCGTTAGAGAATAATCTGTGATGTACAGAATTGTGTCTTTTAGATTTCAAAGAGGAACTTTCATTATGAGAGGGTAATACAGTCTGTCAGAATATATATGTATCATGTGTGGGCGCTGAATAGGCACTGCGTATTCTGTCTGTAACTCACTTGCAAAAGTGCTTCTGTGGGAGCGCTTCAAATTATCGGTGTAGTGCCTTTTAGAAAGCTCTTTGGCTGTCTACCACACTTTTGCAGCTTTAAAGCATATAGTAAACTTGATGGTGTAGCTTAGAACGATTCCGCTTTTATTGCACACAAATTAAACATCACCCTCTCTGTGAATGGAAACCGTGGGACTGGAGCAGTTCGGATTGTGGTCTGACTAGTTCCAATGGAAATGGTAATTGCAGCTTCCGTTTTCACTTCCTCCAGAGCTATTTATTTCTGTTGGCTGTATATGGCAGACGCATCGGGGTGTCAGTCCAGTGTGTGTTGTGTGTGTGTATGTGTGTGTGTATAGAGCATTGTACAAAAAAAAGCAGACTGTCAGAATGAAAGCTTAAGTGTCCATCGGTGGATCCTTCACAAACTCCCACTCCAGTCTCGCACTAATTACATGAATTTGCAGATGGATGGCATGGACACTTGTGTAAAGGGATGGGGAAATATCTTCTAAGACAAGACAAGCACACATTTACCTTTGGTCCACTGTGACGGAGGCTAAACCTTTGAGTGAAATGGAAAAACTATACCAAAAGCAGAAAACGGGTGACGTGTTTATCTGTGAGTGTGATGTTATTTTTTCAGCCACATGAATCAAGAAGCAGCTCGCCGATGTCCTTGCGAATCGAAAAAAAACAAGCAAAAGCGAATGCGGTGGCGATTTTCTCCCTGGAGTACCATGTATGATTCATAGTGTCGTGAGGGTACTATCAGTGGAGCCTGGCCTCACGGCTCAGATCTGCTCGCTGTATCACCACTTTGTTTTGACCTCGAGCTGAAATTGTGAAAAAGATAGAGCTGGCAAGTGACTTCTCAATTACTACCTTATATCCACAGTTATGAGTCTTTATGTCTTTAGATTGGGGTTTAAAGTCTTTGAATTGAAATAAGAAATCCATTTTAGCCCTTGATGTGCAGTGAAGGAGTGGAGTGCAGCCCTTTTTCCTTTCTCCTGTCCTTGTTTGACCTCTCACCCTGCCGTAGTCTTCTCTCAAAAAGCATGTCTCGGCTCACCATTAGTCTCCATGTTGTATTTCAACCCGTTCTCACTCCCGATGCGCCGCATGAACGCAGCGCGGTCAGTGCTCCTCACCCGTCTGACACGACACAGGGTTCTGCCACTCACCCATTGGCCCGTCAGTCATTAGTCACGTGATTCACACGCGTCGCCGGTCACGTGACCCGTTTGTCTGGCGTAAGTCATAAGCCAGTGAAGGTAACATCAACCGAGCTCTTTTCCCAAACCCAACTAAGTGGTTTTCATAACCACTTAACTTTTTCTTACCTTTCATAAGAAAAAAAAGTTCTGACATATAATTGAAATGATTTCCTGTGGTGAAGAGAAGTGATTCTTCTTGCCTGCTTGCGTTTTCTCCACGGAGCTCTCACCCTGTCACAGTCTTCTCTCAAAAGCATGTCTCAGCTCGCCACGAGTGGTGTTGCCTTGAATCCCTGCTTCTCCTCTCACATGGCCTCGGGGTTTGATTCGGTGCCAAATTCGGTGCGCCGCTAATGGTTCAATGGATTTCTGCAGGCAGAATGCAGACACATGAGCTACAGGCATCGGTGCATTTATGCCCTTTGGTTTCTTTTAAGTACGCCGGTTGTGCTGCTTGTGCCGGTTGTGATATTTACATTATGAGGAAGCGGAAACTGTAGCCTACTGTATTTGTCTACCGTGTCCCTGTCGGATAGTTCCAACTTGTGACATCTGTCTCGAATCATCAATGCAGCTTGAGTTCTGAGAGTATTTCCCTTGATACATTGAATTATTTAGCATTTTGTTGGGCTTGATGTGCATGTAGTTTGGGCCACGGATGATTTGATTTGTGATTCTATTTTTGGTTTTCTTTTCATAGCTTCACAAATGCTGCTTGTTGACATTCAAATATATGTCCCAACTTTTGTAGCGTTATAATTAAATTACAATTGTATTCTATTCAATTCAATCAGAGTTGAGGTCCTTTTTCACAGGGCTGGGCCATAATTCAATATTATTTATTGTGTTTTAGTGGAATCTCTTTGTGATGAAATCATATATCTCAATATCGTAACATCAAAACCAAATTAATAACAAGCACATACCAAAGATGTTACTGTAAAGTTCTTAATTAAATGAGACAATACTCTTGCATACATTTTTCAAGTATTTAATTAACAGAAATATACAAAAATAGACTTGTGCTTATTACATGTAGACTATTTACTTAATTATCAGAAAAACGGGACATGTATATATCTTGTTTTAAGATATTAATTTCATAGGGATAGAAAGTTTTGGCCATATTGTCCAGCTGTACTTTTCATGAAGGTCTTACTTTATTTTGTCACAACCCTTAGCCTAAGCATGAGATCATTGTCTTTTGGGAAAGATTGCGATCGTCGATGAGTCCTTTTGGGTGAAAAAACCCCACAACATAAAATATTGTATGTTTATTGTTTATTTCTTTGAAAGATCTTGGCATTAATAAGTATGAGAGTCTGCTTCGATCTCGTGTTATTCTCATCTATTTTATATTGCTGTGAAACCCTTTAAGTCCTTCAAACAACTGAAAGTTTCTTGCCAAAAACTAAAATTTGACAAGATTACATTTGAACACATCGTGATGTCACTATAACCTTCGCCCAGTACTCATTTTTACTGCTTCGAATCACGGATCAACTACGGTCCGTTAGTCCACTATCTATCAACAACGGTTCATCTTATCTCTGCTCTCTGATTCTAGCATCCATCTTCTTCATTACAGTCTTGGACAATGTGCTCATCAGCACGTCTCTCACACTTGTCGTTGGCAAACAATTCCCAAACAACTTTTTTGTTTACTTTATTGTTCAGAGAATAGAGGATTGAACAAAAAAAAGGAAGCTAGAGCAGCAAGTAGCAAGTATAAATGATTTTAAAAGATTGCCTGAAATCACATGTTTGTGTTTAACTGACAAATTAAAGGCAAACATTTAAAAATCCAAAAGCAAACAAACAAGAAAACCTTGTGGGCTGCTTAAAAGTGACAATGTCTCTTTCAGTAGACTGTACTGCAGTATGTGATGTCTAAACTGCAGATGGGACACAGATCTCCAGCATGTGCAGATCTGGACACGCGACAGCTTCACATACCAACAGCTGTGCTATTACATAAACCCAACGACCCGCAATAATGATCAAATACTTGCAGGGTGAATATAGACACTTAAGAACCGCACTAATCTGCATCCTCCAGAGGAACGAGCGGTGAGGTATGAGAAATCCCATGAAAGCAAATCCTCCATGCAAGCGTTGCATAACGGCAACAACCCCTGCAAGCCAAAAAAGAAGCGGCATGGCCTGACGCGCCACCATGCCAGGATCAGGCTAGAGAAACACACACTTTTACCTCCCAAGTCACCGCACACGGCACACCTACACTATAGGAGATGGTGTCAACAGAGATTAGAGGAGTCCAGATAATCTACAGCAAATGCAGAGAAGCTTATTTTTGCAGTATTCAGAACTCTTTTTTTTATTTTTATTTTTTATTAACACAAGCTTTCTGCAGTGTTTTTGTCAAATTATTTTTTGGGGCTCTCTCACCATTATCCTACCAACACATTCTATACATACAAGGACTACCTAAGAAACAACCATCAGAGCGAAATGTGAATTTATATCTTCTGAAAACATTATTAGTGACGTAACTGATGTCATCTATTCTAGGAAAGTTGAAGTTAATTTCTGAAACGACAATAGACTGCACACATGAGAAGCTCTGTGTGCTTTACATTAGCACCAATGGCAAACATGCTATCCATCTTTTCCGCATTGAATAATTGGAATGACAGAATAAAACACCGGTGAGATATGACAAAAAAGTATCCCGGAGTGCATCTGCAAAGCTCTATGCCGCTGTGTTAACAATCATGATTAGAGAATCATAAAATAGTTCATAACATTATATGAGAACAGCAGGAGGCAGGGAGAGGAGTCAAGGAGACCGATTTAACTGGAAATCTACTTGCGCTCACCAACCAGCTGCTTGGTCATAAAAACTATCAAAAGTGCAAACTTTTAAAGGAACAGTTCACCTCCAAAGCAAAAATATGTATTTTTCCTCTTACCTTTAGTGTTGTTTATCAGTCTGGACTGCTTTGGTGTGTGTGTAGCGTAGTTTGTAGAGATGTCTGCCTTCTCTCCATTATAATGGAACTATATCGGCTGGCGGTGCTCAAAGCGCCAAAGAAATACATTTGTAAAACTCAAGAGCAATGTCTCTTTCCAATCATGACCCATTTACTCCAGAGAATCCCCAATATCTCCAAAAGTAGGCAACTCAACCCAAAGCGATCCAGACTGATGAATTGCACGATGGATTCATATGTATTTTTCTGGGGGGGTGAACTGTCCCCTTAAGGTGATGTGGAGCAGAGGTCCGTGACTGGGAAAATAAAAACCTAAACTAAAGACTGCTTATCCTATTATCCAAATGCATGCGGGTATCGGAGCGCTTGGCATTCTCTCCGGTTGGTTTTTAGTTTGACAGGTGACACTGAAGATTAATGTTTCCTACGATGCCCGGAGACACGGAGCAATTGATCATAGAAGCCTGTTCTCCACCTAAACTATCACTGTGGTTAATGGAACTGAAAACAACAGTCTCCATTAGGCCGTCCAATTGACTCCGTCTGTCTTAAAAGTACCTTTACTGCACTCTGACCAACACTGCATTCATCCAGTTGACAGAAAGCGTGGCTGGTAGTGGCGGATGCTGGCCAAGCAGGGAATGTAATACTTATTCAATCCCAAATCGAATGAAAACAGAAAAACTATCAGTGCCATCATGTGAAAAGCTTTTGATTTTCTAATTGCATGAACACATTTCACACAAAAAAAGTCTCTGCATTGTATTTCTCGCAGAATAAAGCAATAATTAACGTGAGCTTTAACGCCCATCTCTCTGCTGCGTACATACTCCGTCACTCCTGTAGCGGCATACTTCCTCATGTCCAGATTGCAGACTGTGTAGCACACCTCCACAGGACCAGCTCTATGTTCAAAGGCATCCCAAGGGGGGCCAGCCAAAGGCAAAGTCAGTAAGAATTGTATCCTTCTCACGAGTTCATCCTCCACACTACTGACCAGGAAATAACCAGCATCAAGATCAGAAGGCCCCTCTCATCTCCTGTGTCAGTGGACGAGACTAATCGCCTTACATCCTCCATCATTTGTAGAGCACCTTTATTGAGGTTTTCTTTGAGTCACTCACCTTATCGTGACCTGATCAGCGGCAGTTCATCGTTGGCAGCCACAGCATTTCTCAAAAAGTGCCCAGGTCAGCCGGTTCCAGCGATTTCAATAATCAGGTATTTTTCATTCAGACATGTTGACATGTCACAGCAGGGGTAACATGATAATGATGGCTGTATTCCATTTAGCTTCTCCAGTTTTAGGGTCCTGGTAGTGTGCATCCATCGTTCATGTCATTGATAATGACAGCTTTTGCTGCTGCGACGAATCAAAATGTCTGCTCTAGAAAAAGAGCCCCTTATCGAATTACAACTCCAGATAGAAGAACTGCGGTGTATCACAGCAACAAGAGACTCCCAGTAACACACTTGGTTCTAAAGGCCACAACAAAAGTAAAACACGCACTTCTTCTCAGTATCGGGCTTCATTAAGATCACCTAATGTTTTCAGATAGCCTGCCTTCGTTGCGGTGGTGCGACGTGTTTTAATTTAGATGGATTTGTGTGCATTCTCAACGTTCAAGAATGGTCAATATGCCAACAGACAAACTTCAACAGAGCGCATACGCCTGAACCCTCTGCCGTGCAAACAAAGACTCTCAATCCATGAATTTTAATCAATCAATAAAGTATGTTAGCATCTCAGAAATGAACAACTGCAGCGCTGTCAAAACATTGTTTGAAAAGGGGGGAAAAAATCATTACAAAACATCGTACTCAGCAAACAATGTTGCCGCTTGGAGTCGATGGGTCGAGGCGCGTAGAAAGACTAAGGGAAATCCAAAGCACTCAAGAGTTCTGAGCTGACACCTACGTATCACGGCCTGAAGACGACTCCTGCCGAAACGCGTGGGTGTCAGCCGAGCTTGAATAAAAAGATTTTACTACAATCACAACTCTGTGCTTCAGTGGGTTCCGTCTTCATTGTATGCTGAGTGTATGTCAACGTAATGATCATTTGACACAAAATATTGTTTTGTGGAACCTTGGAAGGTTTTTCGATGGCTTGTTCCTGTATATAAGCAATTCTAAAAAAAGAATTGACAATATGCTGAACTGTAAGTGAATGCCGGCAGGGAACTTTAATAAGCTCATCCTGATTGGCTGGGGTTAGACCTTTCCACCTTTTGCTCCCCCGCCCATTTATTCACTTTCAGTTTTGAAAGCAATTGTTTTCCTTGTCACGGTTTAGAGCTAGGGGCGTTGCAAACAATTCATACTGTTTGGGAGCATTCAGCAGCTTCACTGCGGCGATCGGAGGGCTTCACAGAACCACATCCATCAGCGACTGGAAGGACGACATATGAAAACGGCCTGAAATCACATATGAGAGCATTTCTTATTATTTTGCAGTGTCTCTTGGTGGAGATGGCTCTGCTATGAGGAACTATAAGTACTGAAACATGCTGCTGATCAGACTCTGCATGCAAAAGTGCACATCGACAGTGTTTTGTGATAAACGGTAGACAGCGATCTGCACACAGAGAAATTTGTAAATATTCGTTAATTTAGAGAGCGATTTAAACCAACCTCTCTTGTGTATCTGGCTATGTATCTGGCTTTCACCAAATTGGTGGTTCTTGATTGAATGTATTTGTATTCCATGGTTAACCATGCAGTTTGGACCAGTTTGTATTGGCATTGAGACTACACTGTTGTCCTGTGCTTTTTGTACGTCTCAAACAGCCAGCAGCTCCTCACACCTCGAAAAATGTTGACGTGAATTTACGAATAAGCATTACTGGATAAACTGATCACATATATTGGGAATTTAAATGGTTACTTTGCTGGCCTGAATAATTATTTATTTTAATAACAGCTTTAAACTTGTTTGTTATTTTTGCAAATAAATGATGATATAGCTGGCGACGGGAAGCAAAGTATTCACACTCTAAAATGCAAGTAAGAACTCAAAACCACGCGGTGCTGAAGCACCCTAGTGTAAGCAAAGGGAATAACATCAATAGAGCTTCATCCGAAAGCTCCAACTGGGTTCATAGATGTCTGGTTATAACGTGTAACCTCACTTAGAATTTCTGTAGTTGGATCAGAATAAATATGAATTGTAGATTTAGCGTGAATTATTGTTTTGTATCCTACCCTATCATACTACAGACTGTTAATAAATCAATTGTTGATCATTTGGTTTGGATTTGTTTAGTTGAAATGTGTTTGATCAAACTTAAATGTTGTTTCTCAATACAGTGGGATTAAACATTGAAAATTCTCATTGACCATTTTGAGACTGTATTTTTTGAGGCTCCTTGAATCAACAAATGAAAACAGTTTGGCAGATTTGATAGTTTTGTTGTTAAAAGCAAAGCTGTATGTAGTAATTTTAAGATCGGGATCCAGAAAATGAACCGTAAAACAAAGCCACGGCCCTTAAGCTCTGTGGCGTTCTTGTGACGAATGTGTTGGACTTTAATTCTTCAGGGCAGTTCGTTCGGCCATGTGAGAAATATTCCAGTAATCACAATTTGAGCCATTCTTGGGTCTCACAAAAAAAAAGTGTCTCCACTCGACTCTCTGAAAGACTACTTCTACTCTACTCTCACACTGGGCTGGTAGCATACAATCAGTGTGTGGGAGCTTTTGAGCTGGGAGCAGCTGCCCATGGTTTTACATTGGGAGGTCAGTGAGAGCCAGAGGGCCTCTTTGGTGGACCAAAACAATAAACTGGAAGAAGCTGAAAGCTGCTCAGAGCTGCAGACTGGGCTATTCATTCAGCAGTATTTACAACCCTTTTACAGCATCATTTGATTCAGTGTGTATCCAGAAAACATTGCTTATTGGAGTTTTAATCTGCCATCCAAAGGCGTTTTTATTTTACATTACCTTACATCATATATCAATATATCAAGATCTAATTAAAGATGCTGAGGTATTTTCATCCTGATGGACTCTTCAACAGGATCAGATCCATGACAGCGATGTTCAAACTGCTTAATTCTCCTGATCCTCATTAATATATTGGAAGAAAAGGGCCTGGAATCCACCTGGCGGTGTATTTAACCTGTTATACAGTCTTACCATGCAGATCTGTTTCTTGGTTCAGTGATAACGTCTTCACAGTGATACTACAAATGAGGCTCCTGTCTTCATTAACACCCATTCCTCTTTAAAGTCAAGTAGGATCAGCTGGAAATTACACAAACCTTTATTCCCTACTCGCCATCAGGGATTAGAAGATGTTTTGGATTGGAATTGAGAAGAGAGGGCTAAATGCCGTGCTAAAGACAATTCTACTCAAACAAGCCTCTTTTTGATTTTGAGAGGTTTTCACATCACTCAGCCAATAATCACCGGCTACAGTACAAATTTGAAGTTGAAGTGCCTCACATTTTTTACAGATAAAAGGAAACTGAACAAATCATTTCAGTAGTGTGTTCAAATTGCCTTCTTCAATTTGTTTGCCTCGGTTTCTTTAAAAGGAATGCATCAGCCCGGGTGTTGATAGAGAAACGAACATGACAAAAAGATTCCAAGGCCTAATTACGTACTGCCAAAGTCCTCACACTTTTGAGAATTCAGAAAGACGGTGCAACAAACCGTCAAGTCTTTTCTGTCAAGTGAAAGGAACCAGACCACCGGTGTCGGTTGTATTATGAATACCTGCCAAGCAAAATGACGAGATGAACAGACGAATGGGAAGAGAAGGGACTCTGCAAGATTTCCTCTGTGATTAGTTTGTATCATAAAGGCTCTGCTGTGCTGGAGCTCGACTCCAGCCGGGAGCACAAACAAGAGGCAACCTCAGTCCTCCATCCGACCAGCCTCCTGACTGCCTCATATTTTGCATAAAGCTGTTATTATTAAATTTCAATGAGGAAGGCAGCCTGCTGCCGAGCAGCAGGACTGTGACCTTCTGAATACATTTCTAGGACGCAGATTTGAGTATCCTGTGACGGATCTGAATCAGTCTGTCACCTCGCCGTCCAGCAGACACGGCATGAACGCGTGGCACGGCAGTCCACACCACAATCACTCTCACCGGTTCCTTCTCCAGGCGGCTGATGTTACCCGTTATGTGGCAGCATCTGGATTCCAGATGGACCTTGCTTCAGAGAACGCTCTAATGGTAACACCCTGGATGTGTTCTGGCCACTTTTGTATACCGCTCTTTTCTGGGGCATCGCAAATGAACTGTTATGTGCAGGAGTGCCCTGATTGTCGCTGTAAATAACAGGCTCTATTATTACAGCCCAGAATCAAACAGCAGACAAATAGACCATAAGAGACACTACAAAGGCTTCAGACGGGGGTGATTCGTCATTCTGTATCTTTAGTCGTGTTTCCATTTACATATGTATGTGTGCATTTTGAATTATCACATTAGAAAAGCATAGTGAAAACGGCACAATTTAATGAAATTTCCCCAATGGCAGAACAATGTCGTGAAAATAGGTGAAGCGCTAAATTGATTGTGGAACCCCCTTGCCGAATAAATTCTGACATAGCGAACATTTAAGTCCCATGACTGATCAGCTATGGCGTCCTCCTGGATATTGCCACAAAGTCCGAAGGCTCGTCTTCGTCTCCAGACAGCGCGAAACATGGACAATAGCAGCTGACATGAAAGAACAATTACAAATTGCCCGATTGAAAGAGATTCCTGAAGACCTCTCTCTATTTTTCTATCGTATACGAGTCAAATGGCCAAACCGACTTGTTTTGTTTCTGGTTCGCTACCTCTACTCCTACTGGCGGATTACAGGTATTAGTAGCCTACACCGCCATCTTCTGATAAAACTACGCTGTAGCCAAGTTTATTCTCCACAAACCAGTTGATGGAAACACAGCTATTGTTACCCACCATTGATCACATATAGTGAACTCTGGAACAAAACAACCTGCTTTCATGTTAATGCCCTTACTGCGTCCCATAAAATGCTACTTCCTCCAACGTGTGATTTGTCCACTTGACTATTATTCCATTTGAACTGCCAGTAAAACTGAAATCCTTCTGTACACACATTACCTTGGCTTTGATGATACCCATTTTGATCTCACTGTGAGAAAATTCTTCAGTATTATATAGAGTGGTATGTCACATAACATAAAGCATATGACAGCATGTAACAAAGCACTGTGGAGGAAAACAAAATGAACACCAGCACTGCTTTGAGTCGAGCTGTTTTGTTCAGTTTGTAATGGAATCGACTGGAGTATAGGCTCCACAGTCCTGCATGTGTCCTAATCATTTTACTAGCATTAATAGTTTAATGAATTGTTGATAAAGTGATTATCCACATTTTATCATCAGTTGCTGCAGTTGAATAGAATCGAGATATATCAGCAGAACCCTTTGAGCTTATTTTCCCCTGAGACGTCGGTGAGTTCCTACTCCAGGGTGCTTATTATTTCTCAAGTGCACGGAGAGGAGCGTATAGTTAGGAACCTGTATATTGCACACGCTCACTTTGCTTCAACGTCTGCAGACAATTTAAATATATCAGCATGGACTAGCGCACACACACACAACTTCCTAGTATTCTAATTATGTTGGCCACCGAGCAGCCTCGGACTGGGAGGGGGGAGGGGGGGGGGGTCAAAGGCATTTGAAGCATGTTTGCCATTTTACCCATTGGGCTACCCCTATGTGCAGCTGTCATGTACTGTCAGTTTTTGTGCAAAACACAAGCGATTGTATCGTGTAAATTGAATATAATCGACTTAACGTCACAGCCACAGTAGGCAGCTGTTTTCAGTTTAAAAAAAAAGAAGAAAGAAAAGCTCACTGGTTTGTGTCCAGCTGTAGCATTTAGCAGCTGAAGTGGCAGATGTATATAAGAGCAAAACGGAGCTAGAGATGTATAAATATTGGATTTATAGTCATCAGTGGCGTGAAAAGTATGACTCCAGTTGATTGCGTGTTGCTCCGTATCTGCTGAATGTGTCAAGATTGTGATTTGTTTGTTTATTTAGATCCTCATTAGCTAACTGCAAAAAAGATTGGGGTAACTCAAAGATATTTTACTGCAACACATATTTACAACTTTATGTATCGTATATTGTCCAGTCTTGTCATACAGACATATGTGCATACATGTTGCATAATGCAAACAAACTCATCCCGACAGGATGTAGACAGTTGACAAACAGTTAGCTTTAGTCATGCCGTTGTTCACCAGATCTAAATCAAGAAATTCCAGCCATAAACATGCTCGTTTCAGTCCGTCGCAAAATTGGGGTTGAGTGCTTCTGAGCGGCAGATGTGCTCAGACAGTGACAGGCATTAATAACTACCAATAAGGTTCCAATCAGCTGTCATAACCTGATTTCAGGGCACCAATTAAGGGCATTGTCTGGCTCACAAAGCCCCGACTTGAAGAGCAGACCCTTCACTCGGAGACCGTCAGGGGTCTGTGGCTCGCAGAGGTTGTTTGTGTTGAAGGCGGAGACGAAGAGTCGACTCATCGCTGTCCGCCTGCTGAGGCGTTGCAGCCATGATTACCAAAACTCAAGCATTAGAAATCAAACTGTGAGAGATTATTTATTCAGCCTGCATACATGATCACTGGGCATCATTCCCCAACGCGCCCTTCCCATCATCACCATCACCACCACTAACACCCATCCATCTAACCTGTGGCAAATCCAAAAACACCTGCATCGGATCCCTCATAGCCAGAGCCAACAGGAGCAGTAAATAAATAAATAAAGCCTGCTGAGAATGAATAAGTGTGAGTCGAGATGAGTTCACTTGCATTTGAAGGAACATGAATGTTAATGAGGACATATTAGGGAAGCAACGACAACCACCCTGGCACTCAGAGAAACCAATAACGCACACTCTGCTGCTCAGCCTCACACCTTCAGCTGTGATATATACAAAAACAAGGCAGGTGTGTTTGCAATCATCCATGCACACAATGTAATATTCATGTACACCACGAGCAAACACCTAAACTGCATACTGTACATTCAGACGTCGCGTGGCACTCATCATCAACCCCGGATCGCACAGCACACAGCGAAATGAAACCCATCTGGATGACAAAGCACAAATAAGACCCGGAGACCTCTTCAGTGAATAACTGCCCCCTCTTTCCGTCCCGTCCAGTTGCCCACTATACACAATTTCATTTCCCGACATAAATTTTCTCCCTGGCGATCCCCCGGCACCACCACTGCACCATAATAAATCTGATCCAATGCCTTACCAGGACTGTCATGCAGAGAATTCTAATTCAGGCAGCTCCATGTTGCCAAGGAAATTCAAAATGCCTCCGAAAGCATGGAGACAGGGATGCGGGACTCAATGCAGGCTGGATTCAAGCGGAGGGAAGAGGGACTTGTGCGAGCGGCGAGAATCCCTCGTCCGTGGGGCATTTAAAAAATGCCTCCGTCCTCTCCAGATGCTCTAAATCCGGCAGCACTGATAGGCTGACATGTAAACACACAGGCGGCTCTGCTGGCTCACACGCGCTCACATACATGCTGCACCTAGCGGAGACAGAGAGAGGGGGGAGACAGGGAGGGAGGGAGGGGCAGCTGATGAGCGAGGTGGGAGGAGGAGCTGCAGTGTACTGGGTGAACGGGAGGCTGAGAGCTCAGGCGGCGAAGGGGAGTTGAGAAGAAATAGAAATGTTGTCTGATCGCACCGGAAGCATCCTCCTCTGATTTTTGTTTACTAGTTTTTTTTTCTTCTTCTATTTATGGAGGCACTGGGATGATAGGGTTAACTGGGATGCAGGCTGGGAAACAATTAGTGTGCCGTGTGTGTGTGTGTGTGTGTGTGTGTGTGTGTGTGTCGGATGAACAGGAGGTTGGAGAGGGGGAAGTAGAAACACGCAAATAAAGCAGGGGAATAAAGATGAGCAAAAAATAAAAGTGGAGTGAGGTTATGAAGGAGATGGAGGAGGAGGGAGCGATGAAACTACAAGGATATATGGAGCAAAATGAAATTCAATTTCTCCAGCATGCAAACCTTTGCTGGTGATGACAAGCAATTTAGGACTGTGGTGGGTTCTGCACGAAAGGTTTCTTGCCAGATTGAGGATTAAAGCCCATCTCAAAAACTCACCCTTGCCGTGAGGAGCGGGGGGGGGGGGGGGGTGGTAACGGTGCTAATGGATATGTGGGGCTGGCACACGCATGCCAAGGAAGCTCCACAGTCAGGGAGTGTTTATGGGAGAGGGGGGCTTGAGGATTTAGTGGAGTGGTGGTGGACACCAAGGGCTGCTGGCCACAGAATGAACTCCGTGACAAATGTAGTGAGGCTTTGAAAAGGGGCATCTACATTTCAATTTGACACATTTGATTCCTTATTTCTCGATATCAAAGAGATTTATTTTTGATTTCATTTTAATTTAATATCACACCACGCGCACCTTTCTACAAGTGTGTTTTTGTACTAAATCTGCAGGACAAACAGCCGTACACAGAGCTGAAGACGTCTCTGCTGTACAATAAAACACAGAGGGGGAGAAGACTTATTCAGGCTGTTGGAAAAAAAGGGAGAAGCACTCCACACCAATACGACATAAAAGATATTTATGGCTCATTTCGCCAACTAGAAGCTAATCGAAAGGAGATGAGTTATGTGTGAGATATAAAACCAGATGAAATGTGAGCGAGTGAAATTTGAATGGATGACGTCGACGATAAGGACCGCACGACACTGAGCAAGATGAATTCATCTCTCCTTTTTAGTTTTTTTTTTTTTAACGTTCTGAACGGCACCGTGCCCACTATGGCCACTTAGAAAAGATTGGACAGCTGATTCATGACATTTTCATTTACATTCAGTGGTGCTATGAATTTTCCAATTTCTGTGTCAGTGGATGGGAAACCATGTGACCCTCAGCCTTTGAATGATTTCTTCCTGAGACAGAAAGTTTGCATTGTGATGTGACATAACTCTTTACCGAACTACATAGGTATTTGATTATAGAGGGAGGGCTCTGTTTATTAAAATGCATGCCCTCTATTCCCATTATTGATATCCACACATGTGCAATAACTTTCTACTGAGATGCAGATTTTAGAATTTCAACTAGCACAGGGCTGTGAGTTACTGTCTCGCGGTGAGACTGCCTAACTGCCTGCTCTGAGTTGGCAGCCCATTCATCCTTTTAAAAGATTCTCAAGCCAAAAATGATGCCGTTGCAACGTGCATTAGTGTGTCTGTCTGTGGCTCTGCTCGGCCGACGGTTCGCCCACATCAATGAATCCAAAGTGATAGCGTTGGGGATCGCTGTCGCGGTCGGCAGCTCTCGTAGAGTGTTATTTTTGATTTACCTCCAATAATGACTGAAGGAACTGAAACATCAAAGACTGTTTCTCAAGCTTAATGAGAGTAAGTCTGAGTTTGTCATATTTAGACTCCCAGACTTCATCATCACCATCATTAAAAAACCTTGTCAAGCCATCTGGGGTTAAACTTTGACGCAGTCCTGGCTTTGATAAGAAAATTAACTCAGTAGTTACTCCTTATTCCTCCCTTTATTGGCTATTAGCCATATAACGTGTATACATTGACGTCACCTATTGGTTTGTGGACTACAGTTGGCCGTGGCCATCGGTTTTTTTTGGAACCAGGCGGCAAACTCCTGTTCTGAAAAGTGAAGCCATTGCAGAAGTGCCCTAAACCTGCGTTCTCTCTAATGACCAGCAGGGGGCGACTCCTCTGGTTGTATAGAAGTCGATTAGAAAATTACTCTACTTCTCTCTTGATTTATGACCTCAGGAAACACTGTAAACATGAGTTTATGGTCTCAATCTCTACTTTCAAGTCTCGAGGGGAGAGTGCGTTGTTATTGCACACTACACTTAACGATTCCAGGTGAAATCCATTCGCTGATTGCATCGACACGTTGTTGACCTGATTCATAAAGTCACGTTTTCACTCAGAGACGAGCACGCTGTCTAATCAGTGCAACTCCGGAAGAAATACAATCACTCACGTGTACCAACACTTCAGTGCCGAGCTGTAAAGTAGGTAAATAGGTGAACAGTGGGAGTGAGAGGGGGAGGTCGGCAGTGATGGATGATTGGCAGCCAGATGCATGTAGTATTCAGTCTTTAATTAGCTGCATCTCAAGACAGTCGCACAAAGCATTGATCATTAGAGTGCATCGCTGAAGTGTTAAGTACGTACGGACGGACGATATGGACAAGATTCAAATGGTATTCATGTTTCAATTAAACGCTCGCATTGTCTGTTGTCTTTGCAAAGGCAGTGGGACAGTTTTCTGCGCTTAGATGGACACATTTGTCCCCAGAAAGAACTGCGAAATGAATATTTGATGAGCGTTGTCACAGAGACCGTGGCGGTAAATCTTTCATCAGCTGACACCTTTGTTCAGGGCACACGGTGATTATGACATGCCATGATACTGTTTGGTTGGAACGAGGTCACCAAAAGTTTATCGTAGAGTGTCGAGTCCAGCTAGACAGAGCGCCTCCAAGTGGGCTTGTTGAGGTACTGACATATGGTTAGATTGAATTCAAAAAAATGTTTTGGTAATATACAAAGCAAGTTATGTTTCTATCGAAATGTGCTCGGAAATTAACATAATAAAAACATCAAATTGAAATTAGAAATGATCTAGCTCACGTTCCCACGGATGAGTGGTGTAAAAAGGCGGCAACCTTCGGTTCTGCCGACTGAAGTCAAGTGCCTTTTAAATGTCTCTAGTGTCCACCAGGGGGCGACTCCTCAGATTGTATAGAAGTCTATGAGAAAATGACTCTACTTCTCTCTTGATGTATTACCTCAGTAAACATTGTAAACATGAGTTTATGTCTCAATCTCTAGTTTCAAGTCTTCTTCAATACAGCATGATGTTCATTTAGTACATTATGGTCCATTTAGAGTCAAACAGACCATAAAGCAGGGGATGCTTTAGGGCGGGCTTACTGTGATTGACAGGTCACTGCCGCTACCAGAGACGTATACGCTGTCACTACTCTGCACCGTGACTAGACTCTAGTCTTACACTACATCACAGTAATATCCAATGCAAATTACAATTCAGATTCTATCACATTCATGCACTGTAGGCACAGCTACGGGAGCAATTTTGGCATTAAGTGTCTTGCTCAAGGACACAACGGCATGCGACTAGCAGAGCCGGGGATCGAACCGCCGATCCTCTGATTGCAGGACGGCCCTGCTCTTCACTTAGCCACAGTCGCCCTGTAGTCACAATAGTCTTCAGCACTGAAATACTCGTGAATTTTCCCTTCTAAATCATTTCCCATCATTCTGCTTTTTAATTTTTGTTGCTTATCTTTAATTCATTACCATAATAAAATATACTGTGACTCACTGAGTGATCATAGAATACACTGTGAATCACAAAGTCATATTAATTAAAAATGTGACTCATGCGTAATATGTATCAGAAGAGCCACAGATTAGTCTGTCCATATGGCATGTACGATGCGGTTTATCTTCTCGGAGTTAGCGCTACGGTTCATGAATCAAATGCGAAATACAAACCACCTCGTGTGTTATACAAGGAAATCCACATCCAACCACTGTTTTAAATTTGTAATATTCTAGGTTTTTGTTCAATATTTGAATGTGTGTTGGTCTGAAAGGTCTGCTTACACCAGCACAAATATAAATGTGAGCAGAGCTGTAATTTAATTGGTCAAACAATCACTTGCTGGGTCTTAAACCCCTTTAATCTTTGGAGCAAAAATTAAATCAGGAGGGCACATTTGTCCACAGAACTCATGAGCAGCTCTGTTGTTCCCCAAAACTTATAAAAGAGCACCACCATGTGGATCAGAGCCGTAATGACACTTGTAGAATGCAATATATTCAGTAGGTCTGTATTCATATTTTTAGGGGGCATCATTTCACCAGCATTTTGGTGCTTTTGTTGTTATGAATGAGTCCGTTCATCTGCAGCTGCTTGCATATCGTCTCCGACCACATTATCGTGAATATGCTACAAGTCATTTTACATTTACATTATTTCGTGGACAGCAGCAGCAGTGTTATCGTTAGTTATCATTTGAAAGAATCGCACCAGCTGCAGCCAGCTGACAGAGGAAGAAGTCCACATCGCTGCCTGCTCATATCGTCACATGCAGCGGAAAAATTGTTCTGCAAGGACTCGTGCAGATTTATTAAAAAGAAAAAATCCCTCAGAACAGGGAAAGCAGACAGCGTCCTCTGTCTTGGTGCTGACTGTGCTGGAAGCATGTCAAAGAACAGCCGATGTGTGCGCTGCTTGCGCGTGACATATCTGCTGAAGACGGGTTTTTTCTTCATTTTCTGCTGCAGGGAGGGAATGCGAAGAAGACAGAGAACACCTGTCCCTGAAATGAGGGAGAATGCCAGTGAGCACGGGGCCGACTGTGTTCAGAGTGTGTATAATTGTGTGAGCTGTTGAACCGAGTCCACCTTCCCTCCTCGGCACTCGTGTACCATTTCCCTGTGACCTTGCTTTGCGTGAGGGAATCCAAACGGCTTTTGTGTAGATCTTCAGTCGTTCCCCAGTTCCATTCCTCGTCAGAAGGCGTCATGCGCCAGGCTCATTGTGTGCACATGTACGCCATGCTTATGTTGCTGCAATCCATCCTAAAATGATCCAACCTTTTGCCTTATGTTTTCATGTTTTTAATGGTTTTATGTGAAGCGCTTTGAATTGCCTTGTTGTTGAAATGTCTTGACAGCCTTGTCTTTGTTATTGTTATATATAATATATATGTGTGTGTTTGAATGACTGACTGAATGAATACATATATTCGTTCTCAATAAAATCAGATCATATAATACTACTTGTTGCTCTGTTTTGATGAAGGTTTTGTACAGATTGGCATTCTGAACCGTCAGAATATGTGTCGAGTCGTTCCTGAGAACACATTTTTCAGAGAAGGGCTGAAAATAGTGATGTTCTTTGTTCCCCCTGTGATCTTCTCGGCCGTTTGAGTAAGACGTGCGAGCTTAGACTTTAACTGCACTGACACCAAGATATTTCTATGAAGAAACCAGATTCATGGGTACACTGTGAATGCTTAAAGAGATGTGTCTTGATCTTTGTGTAGGAAGCCAAGAATGTTCCACAAGTTACAGTTACTTCACATTTGTTTAAGGCATCACTACAACACTACACACTAGATCCACCACACAGCACTTCAAATGAAAATATGTCACTATTAAAGTTGCTTCATCTGTTATTTCCTTCTTCCAAATTGCATCACCGATCTGTTTTGACCGAGCATTCGTCGGTCTAGCTTCGCTACAAAACACAAACATACAGAATCACCGTCGGCAGGCGGTTTTTTAATCATGTTTTTAACCGGTAGCAGCAACCGTATCTCCACTTCTCCCGTCTCCTCTCCTCTGCACGACGCTGCTCGGCTTTAAGTAGAGATAGAAAGTTGAGTGTGTTTGGGGAAAGGATTTTGTAGCAGCGGCGCTAATAATTCAGCAGCAGCGCTACACCGCCGCACGTGGGGGGAAACACTGCTGTGCAACTGATTGAACGTGAACTGCAGCGCGGTACTAATGATCTCCCTGTGAAGGCAGATCGGGGAGACATTTCTCATCTTTCACGATCTAATATTATCACACCACACAGCTCTTGGCATAACAGCTTCTATAGGGGCTTGATCCTCTCTGATAGAGGGAATATTGTGAGGGGTGAACATGGCCCTTCAAAAACTCTCTTTATTCTTTCCTTATTAGAGTAATGAGTGATCTAAGGATTCTCATCGCTCTCCTTCACTGTGTGATCATAGTTTCAATCGGACATCATCACAGATCTATGCTTTGTTGAAGCCGAGGCCAGACATTACAGAAACAGGAATGAAGAGGGTGTCGGGTTCTAAACGTATATTTACCAAACTTAACTGTTTCCATTTTTAGAGAAGGGAGGATTTTTTGCATGTTGCATGTCTTTATATTTTATTCTATTTGTATTAGTGAAATCAACCAGATACCATGGTGAAAAAGTGGAGTATAGTAGAACAAGTGTTCAAGGCATTTCACATATTCACATAGTCTCTCGTGTATCTGTTCAGTCTTGTGCAAGCGGGATGTAAGAAAATCAGATTATTATATGAAGATGATGTATTGTTCAGTGGTATTACCGTATCTTAATTACTGTGTTGAGGAACGGGGGAAAAACTATAAAAGCAACCCTTCAGTCATTATGTGTAGTACAGAAAAAGAGCCATAAGGACAGCAAACAATGTTAGATATCGATAGACAAACTGACAAAGTGTTCTTTAAAGTCACACGGTTTGAAATTCATGGCATCTGGTGGAATTCAAGACGTACGAAGCCATAAATAATTTACTCCCTATTGAGCTTCAAAACATGTTCTTGGACAGAGAGTAGGGGTCTTGTAGCAAGAGGAAGGGGGAACATTGCATTTGAAACAATGTCACACCGATCTTATAAGCATGTGCAAAACAATCTGTGGGGTGAGTTTGTGGAATCAACTGGAGGAAGAATTTTAAAAACAAAAGTGAAATATTAGACATTTGTAATAAATATTCACATTCTTGACTTGTGAGGATTTGTGTCTAGCTCGGCTGTATTTCCCTCAGTAGTGTCCTCCTACGAGTCCCGCCCACTGCCGCGCCTCTCTCCGTAGGCACAGCTGTGTCACTCTCATCCCAGTTGTCAGTCCGTCCGTTTACCTACCTGGTATTCCGACCCGTGAGTCGTCCGTTTGTTCACTCTCTGAAGGTCCGCTACTAACGATGCATTTAGTTTTTTCAACTTGCCTGCCGTCCAGTGTCGAGCCTCGGGTTTTCACCTGTACGAAGAAGCCTTCCAGTTCGTTCCTCGGAGATCAACTGTGTAGTCTTGGCGTTCCTGTGTCGAGCCTCGGGTGTCACACAGACGGTCCAGCCTGCCTGCCAGCCGCGGACGCGGACCGGCCACTTCCTGGCTGAGATCAGAGCGGAGCGCGAGGACGCGCCTCCATATTGCTGTTTGACAGTTTTCCTGTCTGCTTCGTCTACCGCTCAGCAGGATTAGCCACTTTCCGGCTTGGAGGCGTGGAGACGCCTCCTATTGACTTTGTCCATTTCCTGTCTTTTCCCTTGACTGAGAGAAATAGAACTCTGCTGTCTGAGTCTGCATTCGGGTCCATGAACACACCATAACATGACTGGGTATTGTTGTTGATTGAGTATGACGAGGATGAACATATGGTTTGGATCAACGTGTTTTGTATTCTTCTTCTCTCTTTCCCGTTCTCCTCAGCGGATCATCTATTTGGTAAACCGGGCCTCGGCCAATGCGAGTTTGAAAAATAAAAGTGTCTATGTAAAGAACAAACAGTGCAGGGTCTTTACCGAGGGTCTGGTGCATACATTAAGCTCCATGATTAAAGTCTCAGTGGGGTTACTGACTTAAGTACACGATGAACCTCTCACTCTACAAACACCGCTCACGACAGCGTGTGGGGCAGTTTGAGGGAACCGGCGCCCCCACACACGTCACAAAGTGATCCATGAGCTGAACGCAGATTTAACAAAAGTTGAGTTTTTCATGAAGCGGGCAGGACTGCCGACTTTTCCCCCTTTTCCGTCTACTTAGTCGGAACAAAGGGCTTTCGTAATGCCTCCATCACGCCTAAAGAGCGTGGCTGACGTAAAGCTCACACACCACCATCAGTATCTGACGCCAGCTGAATTACATGACGCCAGCTGAATCTCATGCAAAATAAATAGGTTGTTCCACAAATGGATGGTGACAGTTGAGTCTTGGTTTATGCTTCACGTGTGTTTTATTCATGTGCAAGGGCGGATTTGTCCATTCGAGACCAGCTGAATTGAATGCAAATGGTGGGATTGTGCTGCTGTAACACACGGGCGTTCGCATTTTCCATCTCATTCTTTCAGCTCAACATTCATTGTCTCGTCCCAATGTGGTAGCGCATCCGTTCAAGGTTCTGGTCATAAAGTTTGCCATTTTGGTTTCGGACTATGGCGCCGCCGTGTTGTTGTACTCTATAGTGTACATTTTGAATATGTCCGTTTCGCACAGCGTGATTGGTTGATGCCTTTTATTCGTGGTGCGAAAGCTTAAAATAATCTAGATTACGTCTTTCTCTGCCACCTAATATTCTCGACCGGTTTGAAAGTACTCATGGCCAAAACAGTTTGAAAAAATATGTTGCCACGAGAATTAATTAAGCTCTCCAGTGGAGACACTCGCCGGTCCCTTTGTGCTGTGTCATCGACAACAGGATCAGACAAAAACAATTACCAGTTAACGCCACATTGTTGGCTCCCGTCGGCTGAGTCTTTATCTTCCCGACTTGCCTGGCAGCTGCAGTTTGTCAGTCTTCATAATTTTTTATTCTATTTTTTACTGGCTCACAAATGCATGGATAAACCCGCATGTTTACGTCCTCCTGCCCGGCTCGCCTGAGCTCTACCCTGAGCCTTTCCTGTTCCCCCTGAAGTCCTGACGACAGCTGATCAGTTCAGTTTGTTACTTCAGACTTCACTACGCACAGATTGATTTCTAACCCGGCCATTCAAGTGTAATCCAAACAAGTCCTGTAGTAGTACAGTGACACTGTTGACATTTTACATCTCAATCCACTTCATAGGATCAGATGTGTGAACTATTCTTAAAATCTCTTCTATTCTTTGTTGGTGAATCATGAGCTATTGATTTTTAAACACAAATAAATGTTTGTTTGCTTGGATCAGTGAAAGAAGAACAAAAGATGAGTAATTTGTATATATTTTTAACTGATGGGGTTAGTGTAGTCGTGCTTCATTCAAATCAATGATGTTCGAAAAATGTAGAATGATTCCTCATGAATGGATGGTGAGATTTAGAGAAAAAATATCAAAAAAGCACTATTCCCTTCAAACATTTGAGCTTTGTACTGTGAAGCCTGTATCCCTGCAGGGGGTGCATGCAGCATAACAACAGCAGCATGCCGTCTCTGCAGCATTTGGTTTATCCAGGTCATGCAGCAGCTGCGTAACAGAAGCAACTATGCCAGATGTTAAAGACGCCTCGCTACCTTTTGAAAGGGTTCAGCAGTTTGGGAGTACAAAATAAGCAACAACAACATCAATAAAATGCACAACTTCATATATTTTTGGTGACGTTTTATTTAAAAAGGAGTGGTTTTTTTTAGCTTTTAGGTCGAAGCTTTACTGCATCTTGTGGTTTTATCTATGGTCAGTCGAGACACAGCTTGCAATTTCAGGAGCGACCTGAAGATGGAAGTAAAAATCCACCGCTGAGTTTAGAGTGTTGAGCGTTGTTCATCCTTTCACCTCAGACGAGTCAGTTTGTATTCATGGAGTACACTGAAAAAAATACTTTTTGGCCCTGTAATTATTACCTTGATTATTTTTGTAAATTTTACAAGAAATTATCATTCCAGTGCTTTTACTTTAAAATATCACCTTTCATTTAATGTGTTACTTGGTGTTTGTTTGTAATTATTTATCCTCTTTTACAAGTACATTGTAATCATTCACACTAAGTAATATCTACTAAACTACTGTATTGAATGCACTACCTGACACAACAAAGTAAATTGTACTTTGGTAATACAAGTGAAACCTGGCAACATATAGCGCGTACTCGGGGAGTGACGTCAGAGGAGAGTTGGCGCTTTTTTCTTCAGCGAAACAACGGAACAGCAGAAACAAGGACGGCAGCGTTTCACCGGAGAGGAACTTCATGCACGGGAGCCATTGGGGTAGGTTATATGTTTAATTAATACTCTACGTTGCTGTTGAGCCTTCGGTCAAGTCTGTGTTTGAGTTGTGAACACTGAAGACCAGCCAACTGCTCAGTTTAGCGTGCTAGCTAGTTAGGCTATCATGCTAGCTAACTTGGGACAGCATGACAGACATGGCTCACGGCGCTACATTTTGTGGCTGTTTTTGGTGGTTTTGGTCGCGATTTTACAGAGTTCTCCCTTGAAAAGTTGTTGGCCTGGGGACACGGTGCTCGACCAGCTGCGGTCCGTCGACGAGGGGGAATTACTTCGGTTTTGTGAAGCCCACTTCTGCCACACCGGTGCTTTCCTGTGCTGAGTCACACACACACACACACACACACACACACACACACAGCGCGCTGTCTCTCGGAAATCCTCAAGTCCAGCCGAGGTCGAATGAGGGAAATGTGACAAGACAGGGACTCATAGCTGAGCAGTAACAAGCTCTGGTCATGTGCTAAAATATATCCCATACGTGGTGGAATTAGTGACTTTAGAGCGAGTCTAATACACTTAACATTATTTTGTCACTATCATATTCTGACATATTTTTACAGTAACTAATGTTTCTGTCATCAGTTTTAAACGTGTCTCTTATGTCTCTGTCCAATGCGGTGTCCTTGATGATGAAGGCTGTGGGCATGAAACAAGGTTCCAGTACTGTGTTGAGTTAGTGCCACATATCAACATGACCAGGCCCGCTGTGTAGCTCAGTATTAACGTCATGGTGACTTGTTTATGTGGGGATAAAACATGCTATCGATATGAAGATTTAAGCCAAATTCAGATTTAATGTTGTGTGTTCATGTTTTAACATAATTTCTCTATATATTTCACAGAATATTAAAGGACGTTCACTCTCAGCAAGTTGACATCAACAGTTGACGCAACTAAGTTAGTACTGTTGTAGTTTAACTTGACATATACATTTGAAGTCGTAGTTTGTGTTGCTGCTCAATAGTACATTATTCTGGCAGGACTACTGCATTAATGGTTTTAGCAAGGTACCTCATCTTGATCATGTTGTTTTTTATTGTCTTTTGTTTCAGCTCAATGAGGAGTTCAGAAGAATAACCACAGTTCATCTGGAGCGAACCTTTTTGTCAAAATTGGACAATTGCACCACCAACTTTCTGGAGATACTTGGGACAAAGGGCGGAGTTGCAGGAACCAAAGACCCATGCTGGATTCACCCAGCCTGGTAAAGTTTAGATATCATATATTAATATCATATAAAATTATGTTGGGCTCATATACACTGAGAATAGATACATAATGATGCATTTGAACACATTCAATATTTTTGTTAGTTTCCCCCACTATTGTCCTTTTTTGAGAACGCATCAG
This sequence comes from Melanostigma gelatinosum, assembly GCF_949748355.1. Lineage (NCBI taxonomy): Eukaryota > Metazoa > Chordata > Actinopteri > Perciformes > Zoarcidae > Melanostigma > Melanostigma gelatinosum. Next base: position 29,900,349 of record NC_136635.1, read on the forward strand.
ACTCGAAGACATAAAAATGAGCATTGGTAAATTTGAATTTCAAAGATGTCATTGAAGAGGACTATGCTCAACATGTCATGAAGATCCTTGTCATCCATGGAAATGCAACACAGAAAGGCTTCACTCCTGACGATGTGTTCGTCGTCATCGAGGGGAAAGAGGTTCTTGATGACTGTCAAAGTGTTGTCAAGCAATACCCATCGTTTCTAATTAAAAGTGTTTGTTAAATGACTAAGCGATTGTGTCCTTAAATTTGTTATTAGCAGCACTGATTTAGAAATGTTTTGTCTGGCAATGCTAACCAGATTATATATGTTGGTATTGGTGTGTGTCGGTCAGCAGTGACCTCTTTCACAGTTCACAAGTGAAGCTGCTGCAGTTTAAAAGAAGATCTTTCATGAAGCCTTATGTTAAGACAATTTTATTAAATAACAGTAGCCCAGTTTAGAAAATGCAACAGTCATATTTGAATAGTTGTGTAGAGAAGTAGTAGATAAAAGATATATTGTGTAAATATTACTTAACATTTCTCAACAGACAAAGTAAAGAAAAGCTCGTTAAATATACATGAAACACCTAATTGATTTTTACTGGGGTTTTGTAATTCGATCCAAAGGTAGCCTGAGTAAAGATCACTATAAAAGGCTCAGTACATTTTATGTCTAAGGGAGAAATTTACAAGTAAAAGTTACTTGCATATTTTGGATAAAAACCAATTCTTACTAGTAAGTAAACTTAACTTGAGAATATCTGAGTAAAGATTTCTCACAATTTCTGCGTGCAAATTGTTACCTAGCTTTTTTTCAAGTAAATGTTACTCTTTTTTTTTTTCCAGTGTACTTCACTGTTTCCTCCCCTCTAGTAGTGTATTAAGGACACCCGCCCATGTGATGGCACCATAACAATTACTCGGAAAGAATGAGGAGTTGAGTCATTTGTTTTTTTTGGCTCATGCGATAGTTTTACCCAGAGGGACACCTCATTTCAGTGCAAAGTGGGTGCTCAAATCAATATTATGTGTTCACAAATTCAATCTCTCACAATGCTCCGTCTATGGAACAATTCCAATTTGTAATTTGCAGCGTGACGGATGAGAAACTTGGCGTCTGTCTTTTTTTTCTTACTTTTTGAAATTGAAACTGCAAGTTGGTGTCATACTCTGCAAATAGAAAAGCCAGTAGTCATAGGAAACACAAGGATTGCAGGCATTTTGATGGATGCAATACATACTTTAAGGTAAACAGTCACAAGGAATGCGTGATGCTGTATAGTTTTCGTAAACCTTACGCCTCAGCACTCCTGTCATCTTTCATATCGGCTCTTGTGGCAGAACTGTGGTCCTCATAAACAGTAATTCACCCACACATCTTGTGTGTGCCATCCTGTAAAGGCCACAGCGACTCCAGCGAGAGCCAGAGCGGGTAACATGGTGGGAACGGCCATTTAATCAATCGAAACACGGGACACAGAAATGTCCGAGCATGGGACCTGGGGGGTGACCACATGGCAAAGCTGCTGACGTTGCAGAAACTAGAAAATCTATGTTTATAGATCTGCAAATACATAGATTCTTTGCCCGGAGCTATGACACATACAGCACAGGAAGTATCAAGTCACTGAGCAATCTTTGTCTCCTTATCGAGGCCAGAAGACATGGAATAGGAGGGTGTTTGAAAGCTGCCAGTTTCTATATACCTCAGTGGAACAATGCAACCACATCACGGCTGTTAAACATTCAGTGTTTTACCGTCTTGTTGGTGTTGACATTGTTGAAGTACGTCTATGTTGCTGACCGGAGACAGTCCAATGCGAACGTGCTTTGAGCCTTGTCTGCACAATTATGATAATAATCATGATTGTTGTTGATGTCATTGCACTTTCACATTTAAATGAACAGAGCGCTGCTCTCACTTCCATGTTCTGTTACATTACAGCCAATGTCCACATCTTTGCATCGAATTTGGACATAAAATAAGGTTCTCCGTCCCCTGACCTCAGTGCATTATACAGATTATTACTCTTCTAGTCTGGACTGCGGCAGCAAAACATTCAGGAACGTTTTTTCACAGGCTGCCGCATGACATCTCCCCAAAAGAGTGAAGCTCCCCGTTAGCTGGCTGTTAGTTTCGGAAGCGCTTGATTTGACATGCAGCAGAGTTTTCTACGAGCGGAGCACGCTTTTCAAATGTCAATATCGTTTTTCATTAATTCTTGTCTCGTCGTACATTCATCACATTCAGTGCCTCATGCCATATAACTGCTTTCCAAGCTACTGTAGCTGTCATATTTGATGACGCTGTGTGGAGGCTGTCATCAAATGTAAGTGGGCGTGGTTACATCTCTCAGCCCTTTGCCCAGTTTTCTTTTTTTGGGTGAATGGAAACATGAGTACTGCTGATGAAGTTTGGATCTATATTATCTCTTCCAATCTCCTATGTATCCCTCCTCCTACGCTTGTGACCCAGCCATTCTCCTTTCCTTAATGTCAAGAATATTTGTTGCATAAGCTATCGTTATATACCCCCCCCCCCCCCCCCCCACACACACACACACACACTTCTACTCCAAAAAATGAGATGCATGCAATGTTGCTGATGTAGGACTTTGAGCTCATTCTGCTCTCAGAAGAATGTATCACCTAAAGCTCCAAAATGTAAAGTATAATCGGCGCTGAATTATACGTGATTATGCAGAATTAACTCAATTAATAATGGTCCTCTTATAGCAATTAAATGGGTGAGTCATTTTCAGAAATATTTGAGCCGTTGAGCAGTTTTTGCCTTCACCCAGAGGATTGTGGGTAAGCAGCTCACTGGCTAACGGCCGCACAGAATCACAATAAACCGAGGCACAGGCTCGGTGCAAATGCCCGTCTCCGGTGGCAGCATCACCATGGTTTAAGGCCAAGGCTCTGCTCCGGGGGTCGTGCTGGAACATAACAAGGCATTGGATTGAACAAAGCTCCCACTACAATGACTGCGGTTGTCCTCGCTGGTTCGGATTGTGCAGTTGTTTTTTAACGGCCTGTAGCGTGTCATTCCAGTCGTAGGCCTACAGATCTGTAGCTGCTCTGCCACTGAACATCGATGTCCTGTCGATGTCTTATGGCTGGAAGTGGGTGTCTCGCCTCTTATTGTGGGTGTCCTGCCACTGACTTTGGTTCTTTCTACCCCCTGGTCAGATGGGCAGTTCTGCAGTTATTACCACTGATGTGATGGGACTTGTCGCTTCACAGTTAAAAGGCTTATGACGTTGATTACATTTGCACTGGTTTCAATGCGAATAATTAAAACTCCTTAACCTACAGTTCTCCTTTTAGCATAATGTACATTGTAAATCCTAAGTGATGTATTTAAACCACATCATCAGTGAAGTGTTCTCAACCTCCCCCTAAGCAATATGAAATAAAAAAGCATGTAATAGCTGTATATTATATATCTTCTGTCTCAAACATTTAAAAAAAACAAATTGGTTTTGCTCGTCAGCTGCAGCCCGTTAGCGGTTGTTACGTTACAGCTGAACAGATGTTTCACATGTGTTCTTTACTATCGCTTCGTCATCAACAGCCAACTATACTGACCAACAAGAGCTGTCACATCTGTGTTTATTGACAATAAAGTTGACCCCCCCCAGTATCCCTGTTCATTTATTGTGAACGTATGTTGACAAACTCAACATTCCAGACAAGCTGTTGGGAGTTTAATTCAGCACTAGTTCTGTGAAAGCAACATTTTCATACTCTGAGGGAATGAACGAACTGACACGGAACTGCCTTAAGCTTCAGCTTTGCTGCCAGACTTTCTTTTTTCCTCTTCCACACCAAATGTTGAATGGCACTGTAGATGTCGAGAACGGAGATTCATGTGAGGGAATGCTGTTTTTCTTTTCTCCCAGTGCAAACCCTCTGTAAACATAATAGACCATGGAGATTTTAGCACTTGCTAACTTACCTTTTTAAGCGTAAAATGCAAGGAGCATCTTTTTGCAGGAAGCAAACAGTCTGTAAAAAGCAGCAACGCTGCTGACGGGCCATTATTTTAGCTCGCTATCGGGATATCTTGACTTACTCCGGCAACCGTCTGTCAATATCACCGTCCTTGGATATGTTTCTGCAAACAAGTGGAAAAATTGCCTGCTGGGACTGTTGTAGCCTGAAGGTAGAGACAAGGGCTTGTGACCAGAAGGCTAAAAAGAAAAGGAAGTTCCTGGACGAGAGAAATGTGGTTAAACGGTGATTGAGTCATACTGTGAGAACCAATATATAGGGCTCTTTGGCAAGGCACTTAACCCAGTTTGCCCAGTGCAGCTACAGTGGGAAATATTGGACTTTGTTCTTGAGCTCCATTGGTGAATGTGCTTTAAATGTGAGGCAGGGTGTAAAAAAAACTAAAATGAAGCATCTACAGTCGAGTTTTCTAAAAAAAACAACCTTTCATGGATCAATAAAGGGTTTCAAAGGAAAACAAAAGCATGTCGACTCGCGAACCTTTATGCTGGATTCAGCAAAATAATATACAGTATGGCTTCAAAGACTCGTCGGCCGTGCCGACTATATTTTGACAGCTGGTAGGCAACAATGCTTTTTTCCTTACTTTTAAAAATTCTCTTACAGGCCCTGCAAACGCACACTTCTATTCTTACTGACATCACCCAAACTTTATTATGACAGTTAGAGAATGTATTTATAAGGCTCAGTTGCAGTGGAAAGTTCTTCTGAATTTGCAAAATAATATAATTAACAGACTTTATAACAACAAATATAAAGCGTTTAACTGAGTCCCCCAACAACCAGTGAACCAGCATCTTATAGACCTGTCACATCTTCCAGACTCATGCAAACCAATGCATCTGCACTTCTATCAGATCATCTTCCACCTGAAGCCCGCTTGTGCTGCTTAATGTACAACTTTCATCACTTCTTCCTCCGTGACCGCAGTGGGAATAAAAAAAAAAAGCTGAGATATTAACTTTACACTTTTACTTCGTAGCCAGAAACGTTGAAAATTGCCTGCGCAGGATATCTGTTGCATCACTCTGCGTATGTTTGTGACTTTGACTTTGCTTAGAGGCATTAAGAAATGATTGGAGGAAGTGAGAGGAGAAAAAAAAAAAAAAAGGCAGTTTATAATATTTCTTGTATGCCTTACGGAGATCCACAGCAGCCTTTTTCATTAATTCTGTTCAGAAAACACTCAGATTGAGGGGAAGCAACTGCAATTTGCTTGACAGCTGTAGTGATTTTGAAAACATGAAGGAATAAGTGTGTCAAATGTTCAACTGGCACAGAGCAATGGGATCTTTTCTGTTTGCAAAACTGCTTTAAGGACTGAGAACCTACAATGCAAAGTCCCGTAGCCACAGGGATTTGTCCACATGTAATCTCGTATAATATCAACAACTCGCGCTCGTTTTTTCTTAAAAAATATTTGTGCTCGTAATTATTCTTCATTGTGATCTGGCGCTCAACAGGTTGGCTCGGAGCGCCGGGACTACGAGTTCCTGGCTGTTGTGACACATGATGGAGACGGATTACGGAGGTCGGCTGAGAGCGCTCTCCCCGGTGACCAAGCCACGCCGCGGTCCAGCAGACTCATTACAACCGGTCACCACGGGTTTCCCCCATGCATGAACTTCTAATTGGACCGAATAAATGGGTGGGAATCTTTCAGTGTAGAAAATGGGAAGCTGCCGGAGTCCAATACTCTATTAAAGCCGTAATGGGAATCATTCATCATGCCTATGGTGTGTGACCTCCACCTTTTGTATGGACTGCTTCATATTCAGAGTCCTCCACATTTTGTTCTTACTTTCATGAAGTTAGCCTCGAATTTCAGAGCGATTCACGGGGCGAGCGTTGCCAGCGGTTAAGGCCGGGGGACGGCATGATTTCATCACTACACATTTCCATTTGTCCGTCGTTGACCGGGTATGGTGGATTTACATGAGTGACAGCCGTATGTCTCACTTTACCACACTGGATTTCAACCCCTGCAAACAGATTATGCCATAATGTGAGGAAAATATCCACATCTTGTTCCGTCAACAAATGGATTTTACGTTATGAATTTCATTAACATATTTTGCTCACTTGAGACCAAAAACCTTTTTTTTTTAGTCTGCATTGACTTCTTGCTAGCGAGGATATTTGTTTGTGCAGGGTATGAATACATTTACTGAACCCCACGCCGATGTTAATGTGTCTGCCGGAAGACATTTTGCCATAGAGGACCATTGTACGGAATGTTAGCAATAAATTATCAATGCATGAGAATGCTGGAGTTCAGTATAATTTCTGCATCAGTATGATGAGGTTCCTTGATTCGTCACGTATTTAATTAGCTGACAAGATGTTTCCAATCTGGTTAACCGGCACCAAACACTGACAAGAATGCCTCTCACACCAATAGCTGATGCTGAGCGGCCGCTGACATCATATCGGTCCCACATCTCCTTCTCTTGATTTCCGCCCCACCCGCTGCTTTTCCATTAGCGAGTCGGTCCGTGTCCCTGTGTTATTTAAAGCCAGAGATCCTCCCTCTTCGCCCGAGCCCCTGCGTTGCATTTGTCTGCCTCGCCGCTTGTGTGTCTGCGTGCGCCTGTGTGTGTGTGTGTGTGTGTAGGAGTGTGCTAACAAAACCCAGGCGGCCAGTGGGAGAGCTAGAGAGTCAGGGAGAGAGAGTCAGAGAGAGAGACACACACACGGCGGGGAAGGCAAAAAGCATCTGAGAAGGGAGAAGGAACGGGAGTGTGAGACAGCTATGAAATTCATCCAAGCTATCTGCTTACTGCTTTTCTGTCCAGCTTTGAGCCTCAACACCAGGTAAGAGATCAATGAGGGGGAAGAGGTTTTGTTGTTTTTGTCAGTTTCACCCGGCTCGAGACTCTGGAATAAAGGTGTATAGGTTCTAAAGCGCGCTGTTGGCAATCTTAGATCCCTGATCTGAAGGTCTGCTCCGTCCTGCCAAATGCTGAAATCCGTCCAGGGCAGAGGCTCAGCATGTTGGGGGACTGAAAGACTTGAAAGGAGGAAGCAAGAGCTTTTTTGTTCTTAATCTATTCAACTATAGGCTATTATCTTTCTTAGTTCTGTGCAGGATGAGAGACAGTTGTCCTTTTGTGGCCGCGCTGAATGCGATGCCTCCCTCCTGAATAGTGGTGACATTGCTTTTTTGGGGACTTTTGCTGCGTGCTGGTCTGGTAGGGCAGCAAGTTGAAGTCGAGGGGGGAAACCGGGAGGAAGGACAAGGCTACTTGTGTTGCAGTGTCTTGAAAAAGAGCAGGTGTGTGTGTGTCTCCATCTATATCCATATATGTGTGTGCGTGGGATGTCAGGCTTTGGAAGAGTGACGGGCAAGGAGACTGAGTAAGAGGGAACGCGAAGAATGGGGAGAATGATGATTAATTAAATCATTGATAAAATCATCCTTCTTCTCCGCCAGTGGCTGACACCAGTGCCTTAATGGAAACCAAGGCTTTGACTCTGCCATGGAGACATCACACGCAGGGAGGCATGCCTTAGACAACTTGCCTTTTCCCGTTTCTCCTCAGTGGACCCCAAAAAAACCCAAACATTTGGGATTCTGTTTTAATCTTTTATGAGGGGAATTAGCTGAACGCAGTTGCTGAGGAATGCGAGAACAATGGCTTTTAACTCTGTTAAATAGAGAAGAATCTAATTTTCCTCCATTGTGGCCAAACACATGGCTGGCTACTATGTGAGTTCTTTCTTCTGCCTCATGACTGAGAGAAGATAAACGTTTGCAAAGGAAGAAAACAAGGTTATTCCCTACGTCATACTCATTTATCAATGTCAGATATAGGCACACTGATGAAGTATGAGTCATATAACTAGGGGCTGTATTGACGTGTTAACCTTTAGCAGTATGGTAGTCAGTGAATTACATCACATATGGCAAATACATAAAGAACCTTCAGGCTACGGCTTTGGAAACGTCCAGCCTGTCTTGTTGTTTTGATTGTGCACACGGAGAAGCTACCTTTTTCTTTTGAAGCTATGGAAGTAATAAAGCGCTCGTTGATATTGGATTAATTAAAATACTGTGTCCCGGGGTTTATTTTTAAATTGTGTGCAGGCATCATCAGCACTTCGAGGTGATCTTTCGGTGCACTAATTGGAGAGGGAGGCATTGCGCTGGTAATTTGGCAGGTCAGCACAGATTGTATGCTACGTCTTGAGGGGGGGGGGGGGGGGGATGTCATGAAAAGTAATTACCATATCATCAGTGTTTTACGAGTTTGTTTCTTAACTCCACTCAGAAGGCTGTATTTTGTTAAGGGCATAGGGGTACCAGGCAGTGGTACCTCTCTGACCTGAAATAGGGAGAAAAACAAAACGTGCCAGATTCTCAACAGATCTGCAAAACAACATCTGCCTCATCTGCCCACAGGAAGCGCAAGCTATGACCAGCTAATCTTAAAATGTTGTCATGGAGAAAATAATGACAACAATTTGGGGGAATTCAACGAATGAATATGCTCTGATTGCAAGTTAGTGAAACAAGTTGCTTTTTTTACATCTCTTCCTCTGTTGATTGAGCTCCAGTCACTTTTGAGGCTGTAATTTGGGGTATTAAATATTCATGTGTTTTCCGGAGCTTTTTCTGTGGAGTTTTCTCAGTTGTCGTCATTGTCATCAAGAAAAAGTAAAGTAAAACTAAAATGTTGTAATTGTTACACTCATACACTCATGTATGTATGTGTGTGTGTATATATATATATATATATATATATATATATATATATATATATATATATATATATATATATATATATATGGCATCTACAGGGACAGCTAAATGTTATTTCATCACTACAAGCATCCGTGGTTGGATTCAGTAAAAAGGTCAAACTAGTTGATCACTTGTCCGCTCCGTCATTGTTCCACTCCTCCTGCAGTGGTTGATATTTCGGCTCCCCTTCAATCACCCGGAATTAGCTCTGCTTTTAACATCCAGCGGTAATTATCGACTACTTATCCTGCTCTATGTTGTCTTTTGATCCAGCCCCGCCCTAGAGGGGTTCTGCTGGGGACATGTAAGATAGTTTTCTTTTGTTGCTGACCAGGTCAGATCAGCAGTGCACAATTCTTGACATTTGCTACGCTTTTTGTTGAAGGTACCTTATTCCAAACTCAAATTTCAGACGTATATTTCTTTTCAGATCACCAACACCACAAGCAAAGCTGGGGGAGCGCTGCTTTTGAGCCACCCGAACCTTTTGTTTTTCTTTTTTTTTGAGCCCATTGGCTCCTTAGACCGTCATATTTTTGTCGTTATCCTGGAAGTCGAGGGCTTATCATTTGTGACATCCTCATTTCTTGCTGTAATAGTGTAACGCTGAGCAGGCTGACTGCTAGGTGCGCTGGCAGCAGCGAAATGAATAGTGACTCCAGCTGTCTCGTCCATTGCTCTGCCTCGCTTTGCTCCATTCACTATCATCACATCGGTGGTGCATGAGAGGATCCATTTCACAAGTGAACCTCCACTGTGTGACCTGATAGAGTCGCCTTAAGGAACGCAGAACTAATGAAACAGGAAGCATTCAAATGTGAATGTTTGAATGCTTTGGTCTGCGCTTGATTCTGTTTTACAGCCATCAAATCCAAAAGGCTTCTCGAGAGTCTTTCTCCGTGCCATAATGGATGCTGGACATACATTGTGTTTTCACCATCTCTGTAAAATGTTTAACATGTTACTTTTGCTGCTCATATAAGTGCTTGATTAAGATGGATTTCATTTGAATGAATAGAGTGGATTACTCATAGGCTACGTAATAAGGGTTCAAGGCCGTGTGTCATTACGGAAATCAATTGGCACTCAGCCAGAACACAAGGCCGCCACGACGCTAGTCCCGTGAGGTATGTCAGGGTTGCGGGGGGGGGGCTACTACTACTACAGTAATGCTGCTCTTCTGCATTTTGCTTGTTTTCTCTTCTCCAAACAGATCAAACTGCTCCACAGTCTTAACACTTTTTAAATATTCCCTTTCAGGGCGTTTTCCTGGAACATATATGACACATTTTATTGACACCGTCTTTGACGTCTCGTACCTTAGCGGGCTCCTCTTGGCAACCGTGATATCTGGTGGGATCTCCACAACATCAAATATTTATGAGTATTTTGGACGGCTATTAAAAGGACTACAGAGAGCCTTGCATTATACATAGAGCGCAGACGCAGCCGTATCGCTTTATCTTAATATCTGCCGGTGGATATGAGCATATTGTGAATTAAATGGAGTCTCTCTTTCACGTTACAGAGGGTCAGACATGAGAAGGATGATTTTTTATGAGATGCAACAGTTAATGACGCCGACAGGATTATAATAAAGCCTACGGGGTGTTGCTGACCGTGGGCTGTTTCCTTATAGCAGTGGCGGCTGGTGGATTTTTTTTTGGGTCGGGCCATCCAATCAATTTCAGCAAATAGTGTAATTCAATGCAAAAAAAAAAGGTATCAAAAACGCATTAGTACTTTGCAGTTACATTGTTATCATTTATTCCAACACTGACATAATAAGGACATCTTATTCATACAATTCAGTATATTAATATATATATATCACATAATACTATTCAGTATATGATATATAAATACCATATAATCATAAATCTACAATGTAAATAGCATGAATATATTATAATAAAATATAAATATCATATATAGTCTAACAGAACAAGTATATTTTAAGATGCCCCTATGAACCGTGTTTGTTGGAGAAACACCCAATCAGTGCGGTGAGGAAACCTGCATGTTTTTATGACAGTTATTTGTAAAGGAACTTTGCTCTTCTGAGTGGCAAACCTCTCAATGACCTTCTTATTGAAGTCACGCATGTCCCTGACAAGTTCCTTCTCCATGGAGAGCAGAGCCAGAGCATTAAAACGCTCTTGTACGTTACCGTTAGCATCGAGTGGGTGGAAATGTCCGTCTGCTTGAATGGCGATAAAATCAGCGTTCTTTACTTCCTCCAGAATGTAATCCCTTACACCCGACAGCATGCAGTCCAACAGCTCATTTTGTACAGTCTTCGACGTCCCTTTAAAAACGCTGGCTGTCTCCAGGTGCTCCTCCAGCACATCGTCGAGGGACGCAACAAAACCCACCAGTCCCTTGAACACGCCAGGGTTGTCCGAGGAGTCAGTCTCGTCATGCACACGCAAAGCCAACTCAAAACCCCAACAAAACTTGACACAATCAATTATTTTTGATAAAATGTGCCGGTTTTTATCCACCTCCTCGTGTTTCTTTACCGCAAGCCGGTGACCACGCGAGATGAGAACTAGACACGGGCACTCCGGGAGAAAAATACTTTTTTAGGGCGCTGATTGGCTAAATTCTAAGTCACTCATTTATTTATTTAATCAGTGATTGGCTAAGCTGCTTATTAGACCCGTCTTCCTTGGGCCAAATCGATCTGGCCCCAGCACGTGCACGCGCAGTAGAGACGTGCACCAGCGGAAAAGCATTTATTTTGTGCAGATATCCTATTTTACAAATATTACTGGGTATATTGCATCGCTCAAAATCAAATTTGTATAATTTATTAATATTATTTAAAAAAATTAATTTTTAATTTTTTTTTTTTTTTTTTTGTGGCTCAAGGTGGGTGCCCTCTATTGGCCGGCCGCCACTTTTGTCATAGCAGGATAATGTCCTTTTATCCATTCGGGACACTTTCAGCAGTCGCACCAAATATCATGTCATCATTTCACCTCAATGCGGGTAGAAACAGGCCACGATTATTTAGGTTTATTTATCACAGAAAGCGTCTCATTTATGAGACTGCTGAAAGCTGCTCGGCCCCCCCTTCATTCATCACAACGGCGCACGCCTTCTTTTGTCTCAATCCGTCACATGTTCGCTGAGTTGAAAACATGCCGCGGATCATCATTTGCATCCGATCAATACGTTCTCGTGAGTGACGGCGGTTGAATCGAAACATGATGTACAGTGGCGGCGAGAAACTCCACATGATGTCTCATTGAACGAGCACTCGCGGGCTGACTTTTGTTTCACTTCATAATAAGGCCGAGAGGAAACGTACAGAGTCGAGCGGTTCACAAATATTGTCTCCCGCATCGGGAAACTGAGAATCGACAAGAGGTCGAGCGTGGAACTGATGTGGAATTAGACCTAACTATTGATCAATGTCAATCTACACACTGATGGAGTGTAAATGGTGAGCAGGGTCATGACCAAATGGAAATAATCCGCCTCTTATCCCTGGGCATTGTTTAGCCCTCGGGTGAAAAACAAAAGCTCTCCTATATTTTCTCCCTTTAAGTGCGCCTGTGTGGCCATTCGCCTCGATTGCTATTGAGTGAGAGCCTCCATCGTTATCTAAATGAACTGGTGCTTTAATTATACCCCAAGACATCGTGGAAGCGTGTCTGAGTGGACACCCTTGTGTAAACATTTATGCATTTTGCAGAGCAGCAGTTTGGTGGAAAGTGGTTTAAAGTGTCCAATCGGAGTTGCGGGCCACCTTACAAGATGGGCTTCTGTTTAATTACCGCGCAAGGGCGACCTCCGAGTGACTTTTAATTTTGCAGCGGCAGTGATCTCTGTCACGATTGGGCCGGTGCAACATAAACCATCTGGATGTGTGGAAGTTAAAAAAAGAAAATCTAATAAAATTGGCACGATGTCACATCCGCACTCTGTATTTCATGCCGTCAAATGTCATCTACGGTAAAGCGTCATTACAAATATGACTTCCCGGAGTGTGTGGTCTCCTCAAGATGGGAGAAAATGGTATTTGGCAGCCCTGTAACGTCCTCGGCAAAGAAATCAGATCCAGATAATTGAAATTCAAAATACACTGCATAATGGTCACACCATGGCAACCGCATTGAACACATGCCAGGAATGAAGTGGGCCACAATAAACAGAACCTTGTGCGGCTCCTAGAAATGAGAAAGTAATTAAACGCACCACGATCAGCGCGAGGTGAAGAGTGGCCAGACATTTCATATTCAGGGCCACATTTCCGGTACTGTCCCGCTCACATTGCTCTCAGAAGAAGATTTGGAATGACAGCAGTTATTTGCTCTTCCAACACTGAGCGAGTGTGTCGTAGATTACTTTGTTATCGCGCTTCTTGGAACACAAGGTTTTTATCGCTGAATAGCATCATCTTGTAATGTGGCAATACGACAAACTGAATATTTGCTTGGTGTAAAAAAGGAGCATGTCTGGGATGGTACGATGGAGGGTGTCATCACAAATTACAATAGGTATTTTTTACAGTAATAGTTCATTTGTTAAGGGTTTAACAGTGAGTATAATGTTTTCTTGACTTTCACAGTTGAATCCTATCAGACCTGCCATTAAATTTAATTTTAAAGGCTTCAAACTAAATTACAACAAACTTGCCTTCACATCATCAACAGCTAAAAGACAGACGGGTAACAGTGCTGACGGAGCTACCAATGTTAACTTCCAGGACGATGCCCTCCTGCCACCGTTAACACCGGTAACCTAGAAACGTTGTTTTGTGATGTCACAGAGACCTTTGCCCACCATTTGACCTTTGTATTGGTTCTCGGGCACCCGACAAATGTTTACTACCCTTTTGGCTCTGCTCTGGTCTCCGTTATCAAAGAACATATTTAGCTCTTTAGCTTGCTCGATGTTCACTTGCAACTTTATCTCTTGAATTGTGCTGCTGGGCAGGTAGGTAGAGTGGCTTTTGAGAGCTTTCTTTCTGAAAACAGCTGCTCGCTGCCCCTGGGAACAAGGTTGAGAGCTGAGTTTGCAATCTGGTGAACTAAAACAAAGAGCTGAAAGATGCTAAAACACTCTCTGGTAGAGTTTCTACTCGTTGTGTCTCTATGCAACTCACATTGCATATAGCTGCTGATTTAAGCAAGCTATAGTTCTGATGTGAATCTTTATTGCTGTATCAACCAGCACTTTATTTATTCCACTCCTTTGCTGCTGTCAGTATTAATATTGGCGTTGAGTTGTCGCAGTCTCTGTTGTAATTGGCAGGCACGTAATTGCTCAGGCCCTGTAAACATGATGCTCATGTTCCGTCAGTGATGAGTCATTAGTTGAAGGCTTGGCGTTTTGTTTTACAGTGGAGACTGAGATGCATAGCCGTAATAAACAACAGCTGAGCGCCGCATATCAAATGCCTCTGTCATTGTCTGCCGAGCAGCTATTCCATCAGAAGCTGGAGGAGAATGCATCAGATAATTGCTCATGTATGTGGACTGACGTTCGTGGCCTTTCATATGTTCTTAAATGGAGATGTCAGTCTTGGCATTTCGATTTAAGTCAACGTGTATTTAACTCCCACTCTTTGTATGATTTCATCCAGTTTGCATGATTTAGATAGGGTCTTTTTATTTGTACTTTCCGATGCCGGTCGAACAGTTTAGACATGAAGTTATTGACGTCTGAATCAGTCCACATGGTCATAACAATGATTCTGATTACTACTGGAGCTGCAGCTACTCATTATTTTCATGAAGTATTCATCTGCTGATTATTGTTTGATTAATCGCTTGGTTTATAAAGTGACAGAACTGTGAGAAATACCCGCCATCATTTTCCCAGAGCCTTTGTTGATGCCATAAAATGTCTTGTTTTGTTCCACCAACAGTCCAAAACCCAAATATACTGAGTTTACAATGACGCCAAACTGAGAAATCTGCAAATCCTTGTATTGGAGAAGCTGGAACCAGAGGATATTTAGCACTTTTGCTCAAGAAATGACGATAAACTGATTACAAATTCAACCTCAAACCTTATTAAAGTAGTTGTTGATTCATTTCACTGTAGATCGACCAATCAATCATTGTTAAAGCTGTAACGTTAAGTCTTCTCTACTGAAAATCGGAGGCCCAGAATATCAAGGCAGCAATTTTATTTTCCTTTCAACATAGTTCTACGTTTCTAGTACAGAATGGTTCTTGACACGTCTTGATGCTTCTTCATTCTCAAATTCCTCATGTTTTCGGGTTCTCAGTCCAAACAGGATTTCTCAGGAAGGCCTGGAGGGAAGTTCATTACATCTGGCACAAATGTCTTGGAATCAAGGTTAAAGTGTTAAACTGTTCGGTTGTCACTGTGGCCTCACAAAACATGCTTTTTGGTCATAACTTTTTGGACAATTCTACACAAATGTAAGCAATGACATTTCGGACAAACATTACTGCAAGGCAATCATTTAAATTTTCTTTTAACCGCATTCACCACAGCATAATTATTACTAATAGGAATAATAATACATAGATGCAAAGTCTACAAGTAAGATGAGGGTTGTGGCACATTGTGTTATACAAAGATGTACATGTGTCATTGGACGTATTGGGTATGAGCAGACACTTGAAAACTGCTACTACTATACACTATTTTAATATTCCAAAGGAGTATTTTGCTCCAGTGCTGAATCATTCAGTATTTTAATCAAGCCAGAGTTTTAATAGCATGAGACACGCTGACATAGAATTTAAATGATTTAAATGATGACGCTGATCATCGCAGTCAAATTACCGAATGATACTAAATTATATTTTTAGGCTGTTTCAAAAGAATTCTTTTAAAATTGACATAAACAGTTATTAAAAATGATTTACAACAGTTAGCTCAAGGAAAACACCTCATTTATATGTAGGAACTGAATGACATGAGCAGAATACAATTTTGTTTCTCTGCGAGCAAGTTTAGTGCAACTATCAATACAAATATATATATATATATTGACCAAAAACGTAGTTTGTTAACATTTCTTTGTGATCCTGGACAGTTTGGGCATTGCAAACACACTCTCATGATATTTGACATTAGAATCCCCATTGAGACATTTTCTCTTCCACAAGTCTTCAACATTATATAAAATCCATTGTCAGTCAGTCTGAGGGAGCTGAAAACGTTACCTTGGAATGATTTTCATCTCTTTGCCTCCCAGCCGCTATCGGGTTTATTTTTAAAAAACTTTTATTTAACAGAGTTGCTATGCAGACAGTGTTTCCCAGCAACGCCATGTTTCGCATTCATTCAGTTACACTTATTTACATGTGGAGCTGCCCTTCACAGATCACATGGTCTTCCATTGAACAGCTCCACTGAAGCAGTTACTTTGGTGCTTGCTCTACAGTCACCAGGGGGTAGAATTGGGGGGGTTACGTGTTCACCTTCCACACATTTCTTTTTTTCTCAGCCTTAAGTTTCTTGGGATTCCTCTCTCAGTCACAGACTACTTCTCTAATCAAGCTGCCACCAGCAATCAATCCATTCGCCGATTTCATTCTTTGCTGCAGTTTTAATTGGCTGACTGGAATGAACCAAAGTGCTCAGAGACATTATTCGCAGAATATTAGAGGGATCAAATGATGTGAAGTTATTGGTTTTGGATTGAACAGAAGAAGAGACTCGTGAATAATACAGGTTTACCCACGATGCTTAGATCATGTAAGAAAAACATGGCGAGCGCTCAGTGGTTGGTCCTTTTTATTCATATATTTATTGTGTCACAGCGTTTGTCTTTTCTCTACTTCTGTTGTTTATGTCCGTTGAGACTGCTCTGTTTTGTGAAAGCGTTCATTGGTATTCCGATCTGTCGTTAGTTTCCCCATCATTCAAAATGTGTTCTGATTTATCTACATTTTAAAAGCCACGGCAGCATTTGAAAGATGCCTGTCTTTTGTTCATCTCTGAGAAAAATCCTCCAAATCTATATAAAGTAAAGGATAATGTACATTCAGTGCTTGGTAATGGATTCCAAATGATAGCCTATTGACGGTTCAAGTGGGATGTGCATGTATATATACAGCACCTGTCTGAACAATTTTACACACTAAAGTAAATATAACCATGTGGCACATGAAATGAGAATAAGGCCAAAGGACACCAGCACAGAGGTGGATCAATTAAGAGAAGTAAAAACGGTATAATATGAAGAGAAACCGATTTCAAAGAAGCTTAATACCTACAGCGTCTGAGTTCAGTAGGCAGAGAGCTCCATATTGGGGGGCCTCCAACAGCAAAAGCCTGATCCCCCTTTGTCACAAACCGGGACCTGGGACTTACCAGCAGGGCTCCATCTGTGGATCTTGATGGTCGAGGGGGCATATACCAGGTCAATAAATCAGAGATGTATTGAGGAGCAAGGCTGTTTCAGCCCTCAACAGTGAGCAATACATTTTTAAAATTAATTTGAAAACTAGCAGGGAGCAAGTGCAGCGAGGCAAGCACAGGGCTGATACCTGAGTACAGTGCACCGCAATAATCAAGACGAGAATAGAAATAGAAACTTTTTAGAAATCAACAGTTGATACAAAATACTTAATTTTAAAGATTAGCTTCCGCCGGAAGTAACTTGACTTAACAACATGTTTGACATGATTATTGGAATAGAGGTTAGTATAAAATATAACCTCAAGATTCCTTACAGCCTGCTTAATGTTATTTGACAACCCTAAAAGATTGGCACCAAAGGAGCTGATGGAATTCGCTCTTTCATTGGATTTAAGTACATTCTGGGACATCTAGGATTTAATATGAGATAGCTGGGATCTGTGAGTTGTAATGGCATATTTAACCAAGTGTCATAAGAAATGGTGAAGCCCAGCATGATTTTGAATAACCTGTCCAAGAGGCAGCATGTACAGAGAACAGAAGGAGACCAAGAACGGAGCCTTGAGGGACACCACAACTCAACTAAGCCGTTGAGGAAGTAGAGTTACCGGGAGCAACAAAAACAGTGCTGTTGGAGAGGTATGAGTGTAGTAAGCCAAGAGCCGAGCCCTTGATGCCTTCCCAAGTGAGAGGATACTATAATCCACTGTGTTCAAGGCAGCGCTTGAATCTAAAAGAGCTACAATTGAGCAGTCACCTCTGTGTGCAGTCAGCACACAGAGGTGATTAGAGGTCATTAGTAATCTTAACGAGAGCCGTCTCTATACTATGAGGTGCTCTAAAATCAGACTGGAAACTATTAAAAACACTTACAATATTTATAAAATATATCAGTTGAGATGAAATGACTTTCTCCAGAACCGTAGATTAAAAAAAAAGACAATTTGGAGATTGGTCTGTGGTTACTTAAGGACAGGGGGTCCAAATTATGCTTCGTTAGCGATGGGTGATAAACGACATGCTTAGAACTGTCTGGAAAAGAACCAAAGCCAAGACAATTGCAATATATATAGTAACATGGCTAACGGTGGAAAATACCTTTTTGAAGAGCTCAGTGGGGGTGATATCTAAGATACAGGACGAGCAGTTCATATGAGAGCATGTTCTCTCCAACACTGACACGTTACTGGGTAAAAGAGGCAGAACTATCATCGGGAATGGACTTCAGAATCCAGGTTCTAGGTAAATGCATTTACAAAATGAAACATTATTTAGAGGTTGAATCTGCTCTATTGATACCTGCAGAATATGAGTTACATGGTAAACATTGCCGGAATAATGAAATCTTTGGATGAAGACTGAGATATGTGTAAATATTAAACATATTCAAGCAAGTTATGTTATGCTATAAGGCGTTATTTATAATAATGGTCCAAAATGATATATAATAGTTTTATG
Organism: Melanostigma gelatinosum; assembly: GCF_949748355.1. Taxonomy (NCBI): domain Eukaryota; kingdom Metazoa; phylum Chordata; class Actinopteri; order Perciformes; family Zoarcidae; genus Melanostigma; species Melanostigma gelatinosum. The sequence goes on from NC_136635.1 coordinate 29,918,915, forward strand.
TCTTGGGGGTGGACCCCCCAAACCTCCACCCCACATTTTCACTGGTTCTTTGTCTTGTGATGTTTCAGGTTTTTCATTGAAAAGACTGATCCTCTCGTGTTGCTGCTGTGCATATAGGACTACTTGGCTCAACAACCTAGCTTTGCCGTGACTTACTTTTGACGTATTATCTTATAATGACGAGTTTCATATTTATTGTATTCATTGTAATTCAGTCATTCAATTCATATTTGTCGTTGTCCATTGACGTGGGTTCTGAATTTTATGTTGCCGGGGCTATTTGTGAAGAGAGGTAAGCAAAGGTATGCAATACGGCCATAGCCTCGGAGCAAGGCATATTAGGGCTCATACGGCAGTCACAGCTGATAACTGTTGTGCTGTCCAGGTATTCTGATGGCTGAAAGAACCTCTGTGTTAGGACATCAGTTCAAACTATTCGGTAAGAAATAACCAGAGATTATACAGGAATAGATACAGTGCCTTGGTATACGCTATGGCACTGTTTGTGACGACATTCCTTTTGTTACACCCTAAACATTGCTGTCGCCTAACAGAGCCGCTTTTGTAAAGGCAATTGAACAAGCACCAAAACCTGCTGCATACAGCTGTTTGCACACAGCACAATGAGGGGCGGGGATTTGCTTTCTTGCAGCATTCAGGGGGATCTGTGTCCCCATCCCATTACTGCAGAACAGGCTGTTTCAAGCCAGCGGCACTGCATCAGATTAGTCCCTTTCTGCTATAGTTTGGTTTCTGTGCTGTTGTGATCCATTTCAAGCTCTCTCCAACCACATGGGTTATTGCAGATGAGAATGAACCAAATTTGAAATTAATTTGGTGCGGTACAGCGGACTAAGTATCATCCTTCGCGTAGGTACCATGTCGTTGAGTAATTGAGGTCTGATCAGTGTTGAGAGCACTGGTTGGATGAGTGTCTGAGCTGCCAGAATTGACTCCACAGCTGTCAGTGGTCTTGAGCATAATTCAACAAAACATATTTGATGTGAGTCGCCCACTTGATTATTAAGCTCTTTCCTCTAATATACAAACCAGCTAGAGTACCTGCAAAGGCACTCATGGTATATGACATGTTGGAAAAAAAGCCCTGCGTCTAATAGCGATGCACTGTCAATATTCAAGGGCAAACAAAGCTAAACTGATGTTCAAGAGCTGAAATTGATTCCCAAAGATATCAACATAGAGCTGCCAAACCGGTGCTTGTTTTTCATTTCCTGCCTTTTATTAACCCCTCCGTGTTCGTTCGGTGCTCTCTGCTGACTATACTGTACATCACAGCCGAGCTCCAATGTACCATTTTTCAAGAAACATAATACCTCCTTCTTTTGGTGAAGGCTACATAAATCTGAATCCTTTATCAGCCGCCAGCACACCTCCTCGAAGACGCCCGGGCGGATTCTGCTATGTTTATCGAATCATTTCCTCAGCATATTCTGGTGTCAGGATCCAGCCTGTCTGACAAGTGCTGGTTCCATTCGAGTCCCCTATCGCCCTGTTTTTCCAGTGTTTCGCCATGACACCTGACTGATAAGTGTGTTGTTCGGGGGGGGTGTGTGTGTGTATGTGTGTGTGTGTGTAGAAAGGGGCAGGATTTCAGCAGTGACACACGCTGTTTGAATCCAATGCTTTTGCTTTGTGTTTTGATTGAGGATTTTATGCAGATGTCAGCATTTAATGGCACTTTTGAGACTCACGCTGACTCACTGCACAAGACAAAACGGTGTCTTGAGGAAATGCGAAGAGCACGGATTTGTGGCCACTATGAAACTAAGGCCAGATTTAAATTAGAACCATATTTTTTGCCTTTGTCGGAATTTAGATTTTACTGTGCATTTATGGCATCACATTAGCCGTTTGTCAATTCTCCAATCAGATGTCTCTCCTTCGTGAGCCTGGCATTACAAAAAAAAACATCCTGTGGCACACAGAGTCATAATTCTTGACCCTGAATGAGTCTTTCCGGGCGATGCTTCTGGATAAAAGGGGTTTTGTCACTTGCCAATCAATTTTTAGTGTCAGGTTTACTATTTGGCAACAGATGGAAACGCACTCATGCAGTTCAACCTCTTGCTGATTGCATCTCTCTGATCAATCCGTGTCCCGGATTTATTTTTTGTTTCGCTCAAGACAACTTCAAACTACCGGAGAAAAAAAGAGGATGTCCGAGGTTACAAAACATGGTCTCTCTTTCTTCCTTGTGTGCACACATGTGCATTGAACCCTCACCGCCGAGCACAGAGAGGGCAGCGAGAGGGTGTTATGTTGCTGAAGTCCACCACTCCCGTCTGTCAGACGTCTCGCTTGGCTGAGCTCCACACAGTGATGGTGTTGACAAAATGACAGGAGGGGGGCACACTCCAGCGAATGTCAATTTCTCTGCAAAGCACCGTTTCCCCCCGTCCCCCCTCCTGAAGCTCCCACACCCCGAAACAGTAAAGGAGAGAACCGTAGTTTATATACAAAAGGCAAGATTTGAATAGTCACAAAAAACACACAGGGCTGCATGCGTGCGTTAAAACATACACAACACAGTTCTCTTATACAAGCATATAGTGCATGCACTGTGGGGGAATTACAATCCCAGCAGCTGCAATTAGTTGCCACTATTAAAATGCTCCTTGACGTTTTATCACAATGACAAGGTGGTGATGGTGTGTGTCTACGTGCAGATCGGTGTCGTCGGTTCACACAGATCCAGAGCTCTCCCTCGGCTCGCTTGCTGTCCTGACTTGTCTCTAATCTTATAATCTGTCGAATAGGGGCACAGTTGCACTGCAGCCCTTTGGTATACTGAATAAACGGTGTAAATTGGGGGACTGTGGAGCTTATTGGGGACATTGGGTAGAGCTGATCTATCCGTAAGATTGACGTCAGAACTCACAGTGTTGCTGTTTGTAGCTGCGTTATGCGTCTGGAGTTGCATTCACAAAACTCACCTCAGATGTTGAATGTGTTTCACCACGCAACCTCCCTGGCGTGTTTAGCAAAATTAGCATTTGATGACAGGTGTGTGGATTGACACTTTATTTAATGAGCTTTACCAAAGTCCCCGGAGGATGAATGCGGGGGTTTTGGGATTATACCTCCAGGATACTGTTAAAGATAGGCAAATGGACAGTCCGTGCTCCAAATCTGTTGAAATGTGTCCATGTCCTCATCTGCACCAACAGGATTACTAAACAACATCACAGCAGCACCTTTGATAGTGTGCACATGGAACACATGCCTTTCTTGGAGAGATCTTAATCGAACAATATGTGAGTGTTAAATTCCTTCTTTGTAAAATAATTGTTATGAGGGCGTTGATGGCAGGCTTAGCTGGAAATACATACACAAGGTTGTTTACAAGGCAGCAATCTCCAAGATAGCGTAGATGTTCTCAGCGTTATCGAGGAAGATGCTTTTGATGGCGTGGTAACAAAAATAAACTTTATTCAAATACATTCATTTGTATATAGAATACATTTCCTGTGAGATCAGGCTCACAAATGAGTTCCTCTTCTTCTACCAAAGCTGTGTTGCCATATCGCCGCATCGTACAGTCAACATTGCTTATTTTGATTTAAATGCAAGTGGATATGAATATCAAAAATGCACCATATGTGACCAACAGTCGTCACATTCAAACACTAAAATATATAGATCTGCCCTTCAATCTTAAAAATCCACAACATTGGTTTTTTTCATGCTCAAATTGGCAACACTTGAGACTTAATGGTTAAAGAGATTTTTTTTTATCACAGAAGAGATCTAAATACCAAAAACCTTCAAGCTATTTATCTGCGTTCCAAGTCCACTTTAGTTACTTTAACTCACTGACGCAGCATGTGATGAGAATACCTTATCTCCTCGCCTGCAGAGCAGCAACCCTGAAACATGCTTCAACGAACAACAGAAGTTCACTCAGCGTGTTTCAGTGACGTTCAGCATTTCACCTCGAGACCCTAATCAGACGCATCACAAAGTCACGCGGGTTTGGACACCATAACCTGCAGTGAGTGCGAATCTGCACTACAAAGCGCATCGTGTCTGCCCACCTACAGGCGTTATGAATAATTTGCATATGTTGCTAGAAGCAGTTTAGTGTCTTCATTCTGGCGAGTGAATTATTTATGCTTCTCTTGTAATTTCCAATTTGTAGAAACAGGTTGGTGGTGTTTTGCACAAGGAACTTTTGATTCAACTAAAATCATACAGATATCTTGTGAAGCATCTATCTCAATAACAATATTAATAATAATGATGACGTTTCCTTAAGACCAATTGCACAACAGGGGCGTGACGAAAACAACCAGAAATTAGTCGAGGGCTTTTATTGTGAAAGGTAAGACCTGGTATGCTCTGGCTTTGTCAAAGGTTGAAAGGAGTAATAAAGTTTGCCGTGTTCGTTAGTTAATGTACACTATAGTGTCATTTTAAATAAGGCCGTTCCAAACAATGTCCGGAAAATCAACATTGTTTCGTGAAAAAAAAGAAGAAAAATCGCTTTTTTTCCACGTAATAGTCATGCGAAAATTGTCATGACGGAAACGGTAGGAAAAATATATTGACATGCAAATGAATCACAACGTTGCATAAAGGCCTTTTCTCTAAACGATTTACCAAATAATCTGTCGATGAATCTATAGTAAAGATAGTTGTTGCATTCTTTCAAGGAATAGTACGACAGGTTTTTGTTTTCAGTGTTTCTGCAAATCCTTTTTGAAACCACCGTACAAATGAAATCCTTAGAAATGATAGAGAAACCAAAGCTCCATAGGAGATCCGATACAGGATGTGAGACGATGGTGTCAAGCTGGAAACCTGACAGGTTCAAAAGACACCAATGGTCACCAGTGGGAGTTACAAATGTGTCCAGCGGGACACGACCTTGTCAGTCTCCTCCTTATCAGCCTCTTCACCTGCTGTGGGCATCCACTGCATCTCAGTGGGAGCGACTCTCCATACGCCCGGACTCTCCTTGAATTCGAGAAGACGCTGAAAGAGACAGTCCTTCAAATCCCCTCACTGCATAGATAGAAGACGAGGTGCCCACACATTTAAACTATACTGAACACATCTGTACATTAGTTTTTCTTTCACAGAGACTTTCAAAATCCGGTTGAACATCTTCAGTGTTCTCTATTAGAGAAACGAAACATTTGGAGTGACTAAAAGTCTGTATTCCCCGGAGTCCACCAGCATCACAAATACCGTAGTTTCCCTCTCAGCTGAGAGCATTTAGCAGAGTCTCTGCAGCATATTGGCGCATACCATATCTCTGACTGTTCATCCTGTGAGTCTCTCAAAACGTGTGTAATATCTTACACAACTTACATTAATCCAGCACCTCCCAACCCGAGTTGACAACAGGTTCCTCTGAATGTAGTGCTTGGCTGCAGCGAGCAGAATCCCATTACTTAAATGGATAGGACGAATAATAAAATATTACTTCCGACCTAACCGGATTAACAATGATCTTGTGCTCTCGGGGGTTTGAGCTGCCTTTTCATATGAACACCTCTTTTATACACGAAAGCTTTTAAGCAAGTTCATTTCACTTCTGCTGCTTTGTGTTCATGGATAGGGGGAGGGATAATGAATGCGTGCTGGACAAACGAGGAGGGGGAAAAGGGCAGGGCTCATTTAAATAGCCTGTTTATGTGCTTCCTGCTAGATGAATTAACGGTACATGCAGGTCAGGTCGGCGAGGGAATGCGAAGCATCGGGAAATACGAGCGGCTTGTAGACTTCACACGCCACAGAAAATGCAGATGAAAGAAAAGGGTACACGTTGAATCAGCAGTCTGAACAGTGAGGCGCTCTGTACACAGGATTCTGGTCTACGGATAGCCAAGTCTTCCAATTGAACAGCCAAGTCTGATTTGAATCAAAACATCCTGATTCGGGTACAGCCCTAACTTCAATGTTTTGTTCCTACGTGACGCAAAACCCCGGCTCTAGAAAGATCCCTTTACTCCTTCATTTGGGGGGCTGATACAAAATCCTGAAAACAGAAACTATTTTGGGGGAGGGGGGGGTTATGTGGTCACTCCACTTGGTGGTGGGAGCCCATGAGAGGAAGGCTCGGAGCACCCGGTGCTGTAGTGTTGAAGTGGGGATGTAATGTAGCTGATTTACAGGCAGCTCACTCAGCAAAGAGCTCAGTCTCCCAGGAATGATTGGTGGGGGGGGGGGGGATACGAAAACAAAAGCCGTCTGGATTGCCACTGAGGCAGCAGAAAGATCCTCCGCACTGATTATGAGTTTAAAAAGGAGCTTGGCTTCAACTCTCTGCAACGAGTAGTAAAAAAAAGACACAGTAGCACTTGGAAGAGGGCAGCTGTAGTTCAGGAAGATTTCCCTTTTAAGGCTTTTTGACAAGCTGCATTCTGAAGAAGACGAAACGTTGAACCAGTTAATTCGACTGACAAGAAAAAAAAATAGAGTGCCGGAACAGTTTTGATCTCATAATAAGTTGAAATATGAAGAATTCACAGTAGCTAGATGGGGACGGTCATACGCTTACATGCTGCTTACGTCTACACCGCTGGTTCAGGGGCAATAGCGACATGATGCGTGCGCATGTAGATATGGAAATAGATAATTCAGACATGTCGTAAGTCACTGCCGGGGCTGCTGGAGGTATCACGGGGCTAATTTAAAGAAACCTCTGACAGAGTTCCAGCTCTTTGTAACTCTACCGAGACTCCCGTCTCCCTCCATCCTTTCCTCCGGCATGCAAGCCGCATATCACATTGCATTGCCTTTAACCCCGGTTTCATAGCCCACATGATAGTTACATCAGATCCTCTGTGTTACTTAATGAGTATGAGCTCACCCAGCTGTCAACGGCAATCTGTTGAGACAGTGACGAGAACTTCTTTTTTGACAGGTAAAGGTGGTTTTGTTTGCACTGCAGAATCCTAACTCTTCTTGCTGCAGAGATACATATTTGGCATTCCAGTCATGGCCCTCCGGCGGGCCAACAGTTAGAGCAGATGGAGCGATAGATGGAGCGATACCTCCGGCAAGAAGTGCAGTAATGGTGCTAATCACTCGCTGTGTTTGAATGTTTCAGGTTTTAATTAAAGCAGGGCGCTCTGTGATGGCGCAAAGGTCAACCGGCGGATCTGTATATTCGAACAGAGTTGTCCAAAATCTCCCTTCGCTGTTAATTTCATGTTTTCATATCATTACATAATCGTTAAAATGATGCTGATACACCAATCAGCACCTTGTTAGTATCCACTTACAGCCCCACAAACGAGCTACAGTGCTAGTGTGTCTTCACTTGAAAAACAGAGAATAGCACAAGAGATTGATTGTTCTCAGGACTTTTTTAGATAAGCAGCAGTGATCTGACAAACGGAACAAACTATTTACCGTCGTGTCTCTCTGCGGGGCTTTTCCTGGCTCAGAATGGGCCTTTGGGGGGTGACTACACAAGACAGCAATCAATGTGTTCTGTTATTTCAGACAATTTGATGAACAAATTATGCCTTCATTATTACAACATTGGAAGGGGGGAAGGTGGGCAGTCAATTTCAAAGAGCCTCCTTAGACCCACGTTTGATGGCGGACCACGAACCAGCGTTAAAGGTGCATTGTGCCCCCTACTGTTCGGCTGTGTGGAGATGCCGGAGGAGGCTAAATCACCCAAAGACATGGACAGACCGACTTTGGACGGTAAAACTGAAAATGATTAAATACTAGCTTGAAAATGTCTTCCATCCTTTGAGGGAAGACGGATTCATCCTGTAATTTCAAACTATTAAATGCTATTTAAAATAAATAACACAAAAAAACATGTAACTTTAACACTTAGCAGCCTCTGCTGAAAACATTTACATTTATATTTAAACAAGGAGAGGGGAATAAATGAGAGAAGAGGGTGGTTTTAAGTCTATCAAAGATTTATCTGGCAGAAAGCAAAGGGCTGTCTGAAGGACCTGAAAGGAAGATCACAGCGCATTAGTGAGGAGACGGAGAGCAGGAGAGTTCTGCAGAGCTTTTGTGGACGGAGAGAGGCCCATTGCACTCTGCCTGTGCACCAGTTTTCCTTCTTCTGTAAGTCTGTCTGATTTTAAGTGGAGAACACATTAAAGCAAAGAAACGTCACCAAAACAAGATATACAGAATGAGTAAGGTGATATAGGTGGTTGGCGTCATTCTTCCTCCCTCGGGCACCTGCAGCAGTCTCATGCCTGTGATGTCATGTTGATGTCACCCTCTTCTCTCTGGCGCGGTGCCACTAATTGGGGTTCACATTATCGAGATGAGGTGTCTGACAGCTCTGCTGTCGCCATGACACTATAATATACATCGTGGTGATGGAAAGGATATTAGGCGACATATTAATTATCTTGCGTGTGGATATTTATAAAGTAGATATCTATCCATATATACACACATCAAGCCGCATATTCACCCGGTCAAAAACGTAATAGTTTATTTTTGTGAATAATGTTCTGAGCTCGCACTGACATTTTAATGACAGCTAAAAGGCTGTATGTAATCCACGGTAAAATATCAAAGTAGGGCTGGGCGATATGCCCAAAACAATCTCCAATCCTGATATAGGTCATCTCTATAACAATATACTCTATCACGATACACACAGCATGTTTTACGATAATTCAATAAATAAATAGTCTGTATGAAATAATTACATGTAAAATAGTATTTGTCTTTGCTGCTGTGTGAATGAAATACTTGACAAACGAAAAGTGTTTTCTAAATTCAGACCTTTTAGCGCAAAATGCTTCAAGTAAAATTACAGAGAAAAAAATAATAAATATTTCCAGCTATACACTGATTACATGCGTGCATACAAATACAGAGTAATCAGATTACAAATATACATGGGCTGACTTTTTCTACATGTATTCTTGTCAATTATTATATTCTGAGAAGGTTGACTTCGTGCTTGTTACTATAAATTCAGACAAAGTTCTATGCAACCGATTTTATACAAGATAAAGATTTACAGATCTTTGCTTTATTTCATTTTGGCGAGAGGCTAGAAACACAACCCACAACCCACAACCTACAACCTATTTCCATTAGCTTCACAAACCAGCGACCAGTACCTCTCTGGTATCAGGCTCCAGTTCGTTGAGGTATCCCCACTTGAGACACGGTACGACTGGGTGGGTCGTAACTCTAACAAACAAAGGCACTGCACGGTGTGGCTGGTGAAGCAATCCTCCGTGTTATTGTTTGTGCACAATCTAACGCTGTCACACAATGGTGCAAATATTGCTCCCGACAGATACACACCATGTCGCATGTGATTGTTCGGCGGGCAGAGAGGGGGCTGACAATCCTGGTATTGTTGCTGCAGCGTTAGTCTGTTCCTGGAAACAACACAATGTGTGTGTGAAATAAATATTTTGTGCATAATTTAGCTCTGATTGCAATATGCAGGTGCTCACTCTGGTGCGGAGAATCTGCATACGAACGTCATTTTTACTGTGACGTTTGTGAGTTGTTGTTTTTTGCTGGATGTGACTAAATGCATCGGCAGTAAATATCTGAGAGTCACCATGAATGCCAAGTGGGCCACGAAGAACAGGCGGCACGTGATCTTGTGATTGATGGGGGCTTTGACTGGCAACACACACACCAGCAGATAGCAGCAGTTGCGTGACAACGTAATCACATCAGTCAAAAAGGGCCCGTATCCTCTGCTCATCTCGCATCTGCACAGATGGTTTAATCTCGCCTTCCTCCATCTCCAACCAGAGTGCAGTACTGATCTCTGAAGCGACTAAACCAAAGTCTGTTATCGAATAGCTTTTATTCAATCTTCATCAGGGCATGAACTACTCTTTGTTAGCGTGTGAGGCGGCTGCATTGGAGGCCGTTGAACACCCCAATGTGCCACGTGGAAGACTTCGGGGGGGGATGCTTCTAATTTAATTTTCACTGGGGCCATGTGAACAGCATGGCTGCCTGTGCATCACAGCATGCAAACAGAAAGTACCGGCTTCATGAATACTGCATGCCTGGCTGACGGCTGATCCGTGACTTCAGTCAGACCTTTCAGTGCAGCGCCTTTCTTTTTTTTTTTAAATCGGCAAACAACGTCCACATCCGTGGATTCTCTTCAAATATCTGACACACCCAGATCTTCAAAAGCAGATATTGAAGGGGGTCACGCACTTTGAGGGCAGCTCTACACACACAATACACATAAAAGCGAGACAATCAGAATCAGCTTCGTTGGCCATGAATGCGTACGCATAGAAGGACTTTGACAAATTTCTTGCATGTGGAATATACAAATAAACAAAAAAATTACAAATATAAACATGGACAGCAAAGTAGAACAGAGGTAGGCATAAACATTTAACTACTATGTACAAATATAAAGAAAGGCAAGAAAATATGATGGTGGGACCAAATGAGCACATCCAGCGCTGTAATATTTAAGACCTTTTTATGAGCAAAACCGAAAACTGCATTGAAATGATGGCGCTGGTATCGTCCTGACAGCTCCATAAAACAAGACTGACAATTAAATGGCCGAGCAGACGGAAAATAAGACATATGCGCCCCTTCCAGGGATGCGGAAGGATTTCCTTTGAGCCAGTTTCCAGCCTCGCCGGGGTCCAAGCTCGTCAGAGGATATCTGGGGCTGCAGGACGGCGCCTGGCACTGCCAGTAAATGATGGAATAATCTGGAGACGCAGCAGCCAATACTCTGGTCTGATGAGTATTTATCTACAGGGGGTACCTCATTCCTTCCGTTTTATCTCAGCGAGAACATATGGCGCTCTGTTGCAGGCGCCTCCGACAGGAACGTCTGTTTTCCAGAGGACGCCTGCAGTTCATTTGTACAGTTTCTGCGCACTTTGTTGTGCGGCGTCGGAACAAAAGGGACCTCTCGTCAGAGGAGGGGAGATTTTACTTTTTTCTTGCAGCTGCGGTCAAGGCGTGTCAAGTTGTGACCCCCAATCAATGGGCGCCACCTTCCTCGCCCTTCAGATGGCAAGAACTCCTGTTGAGCCTACGTGAGCCACTCCACTTCATTCACTGAAGTGCGCTTTTACCCAGACATCTAAGGCGACAGGCGGTCCTCAGAGAGGCATTGATTGCAGTGACCCCAATGGGACTAAGGGGTACATATTTATTTGTCAGTAGACAGCTGTCCTTTAGAATAACGTGACGAAAGGCCACCGAGACGTCCATTGACAGCGAGCAGTGGCTCCTCCGGAGGGCTCTCGAACCACCTGCGTCATCACCTGCGTCATCACCTTCATCTCCTCACAGAAAATATATATTCACTTTGAATTCGTTTATCAGCTCGACCTCCCGGTCCACCCCTGGCAGTTTGAATGTAACCCCAGTCGATCCTATTTACAAAATGAGATTGACAATGTCAAAATGCGAGACGACTGTTCCAAAAACTGCCTCCGCCGGAGGTGAAGGGTGGACGTGTGGGATTGCTGGAAAGAGTTCAGCGTGTCCCGATTGTGGCCACATTACAGACTGCAAATGATAACCTGTGGCCGCTGCCACATTTAAAGCAGGCTGTTTGTTTCTGAGAGTTGTGTTATTGATTTTAAAAGTATGAAAATAAGTATACCAACTCCAGGTGTATCCATTTGATGGCACACAATGCAAAGCACAAACGGTGCTTTGCAGCAAAGTGAAGGTGGATGATCAAATCGCTTGCCAACTCAGTAAACTTCTAGACAATGCCAAAATAAACTGACATTTTAGGAGATGGAAAGCAGAAAAAAAGGAAAAAATGTTCCCCACAGTGCTGTAGCATTGAAAATCATAGAAGTTTGAAAGCATGCAAACATCAGAAACTCTGTCTGTACATATAATATTTTAGTTATTGTGGATTTTTTACTTGTTTTTAATACTTGTATTGATCTTGTATTTTGTTACTGTCTCTTGTTTGCACTGTCCACTATGCTGCTGTACTCCTGTGAATGTCCCCACTTTGGGACTCATAAAGGATTATCTTATTTTAGATTTGGAATTAAATATATCGTCAGAATTATGAAGAGAAATGCATGAAATTGGTGATCCGATGACTCCAAACTGAAGGCTTGACTTCTTCTTCGCCGTGAGTCAAGTAACCGTTGCAATGATCTGTCACCATTTAAACTCTGCTGCTTTTTCCGAATTTTCAATGCCCTTTAAACACCCACGCCCTCCTGTCGCCGCACGCACGGAAGCAGACGCGTCTCCCGCCTTATAATGATTTCCATAAAAAGGGTTGCTTCTCAGTGTCGGAGCTCCTGCTGAGTTGTTTGGTCCTTAAGCAGCGAGCACTCAACCGCAACAACATGACAAAGCAGATTCCACAGCGTAGTTTCTCTCACACACACACACACACACACACACACACACGGAGAGGTGGGATGTTGAGCCGCATGAACCTGACAAATGAAATTCCACTTTGACATTATCAATAAAAACATTACGTTGCTTGAAGCTGACATTACAGCGAGCTGATAGCCGTCACCCCTGCATAGCGTTATTGTGAGATGCTTGTCTGGAATGTTACACCTGTGCATGTTGCGTTACCGTCTGATATTAAAGTCTCAGATCAGATTGTGCGCCTCAAAGGATCAGCCGACTTGCTGCAGACTGGGGGACAAACATTCACCATCACTGTGGCGACTCTCAAATATCTTGACACTGAGACGGAGTTGTTGAGCGACTCAGATTATTTTGGTGCATCAAACATCTGCATTTGAGCCTAACTGTAGAAATAAGTTGAGGACATAGTTATACAAGATACCATGTAAAGAAACATGATTATTGGTATTAATCTGGCAGCAACGGGTCAGAACAAGATAATGCGCGACAGAAAAAAAGCTAATGAATATTACATAGAACAAGAATTCAAAGGTCATTTGTTATGTTAAGAGACAAAACTACAGCAACTATAATATGATTATGTTAAGCTCCATTCAGCAGTTGCCAGGAACCCTTTTGGCACTTGCACTTCTAAGACGTTAATAGACTCAACAGCTCTGCGGTTTTAGGATACACCTCTCTCTCTCTCACTCACTGTTCTCTCCCCGCGATCGTTCTCACATCCGATGTTTGCAGAAGTACACCCTCTCCTCTAATGATGGACAGTGCCACCCTGTGAACGAAGCGTGGCTGATTTGCACCGTCAACTAAAGCAGTGAAACTCAAAGACACTGACAGGTTGTCACTGAACACCGAACCCTCGGGCTGATCGATTTTTACTTCCATTCTCGAGCTGTCATGTAACCCCAAGTTAGGTTTAGGCAACAAAAGGACTTCGTTAGGTTCAGGAAAAAAGCGTGTGGTTGATGTTAATTTGATTGAATAACGACTCACTGTACTACCAAATGACGTGACACAATTCCAACATTAGCTTTTAGTTCCACACGGGACACGAACAGTGGTCTCCTGGCCCAGAGTCCTGTGTTTGTTTGACATGGATGTAAACTGCAACTTCACAGGTTGGTGGAGCCATACAACTACAAAGTGGTATTTCTAGTTTCTTTCATGTTTTCAGCAGGTTTCCACCATATAGAGCGCTGATATCCAGATGTTATGTCCAGGCAAGCCTCACCAATTAATCTCTCAACCACCATCTCTTTCATCTGTCTTTCTGAAGAAAATAAATATCTCCAAGGGGGGTTTCTCCCCATATTTTAGAACTAATCAACATCTCCAACAGCACTTTTAAAAAAGAACAATGAGCCATATTCCTTATGTGTAGGAAGTGAATAATGGAGCTGCTGGGAGACCCTTGAACATCTTTCTCATTTAGCATCATAGCTGCTGACTTGTGAGTGTGGGTTTCTCTCAAATTAATTTATATTTATGACTCTCATACCCATCTGCCCTTAGCCACTGTCACTAGACGGATATGATGATAAACACCCGTGGATAAATTAGTCATTGTCAGTGGATGAAATGAAGCCAACAGCAGCTATTTAGTGTTGAGTATGAGGCTTGTCTCTTAAAGCTATAAAATAGAACACACAGGCTACATAATACATCGATTTAGTTCTGTACAATTGTGTTATTTAATGTCAAGGCTTTACTCCGCTGAATGTTTTTTTTTCCAGGTGTTAAACAGTTAATATGACAAAATGTCCATTTTTCAATGCCAGGCTCCTCTTCACTGCCATCAGATCAGTAATTGTTGAGACTGCGGAGTGCAACATGATTTGAACAATATGAATCCTGTTCAGTGTGTTATTCCCTTTCAAATTGTGCTTGCACCACATGAGACTGCTTTTGTTTAGTATCTTGCTAAAAAGGAGAAGAGAGTATGCCAAATGTTGTGGTTTTGTTCTTATTCCTCGGTGTATCGTATTTCCTCTGTAAGCTTAGCAGCAGCTCACAAACAGATTGACCACAGTTGAACCTTCTCAGTGAAATTATTACCCAAGACAGGCTGAAAGTGATGTGATCTATCCAGTGTCAAAGATTGGAAGCAAGGCAACAGGTTTAATAATGATATAAGTAACACTTCAAATGATTGCAACCCCCTGAAACTGCAATGAACGACTCAAAGGAACATTTTTTATTTATTTTTAACTCTGTCCTATTTTTGTGCATTCTGCAAACCCTGCCACTTATATTTTTGCAAAAAAAGACAAAGTATGTTTTTCTCAGGGCTATATATAGTCATTATGGCAACGTAAATGCTATGTACTGTGAATAATACTCCTGGGCTACTAGAGGAAGAACTATTACATCCGGCGGTCTACAGAGTCTATTTAGTGAAGCTGAGCAAAACACCGTCGTCTCACTGGTACATTTTTATTCCAGCAGTGTATGTTTTAGACTTATTGGAGAAAATTCATCATCTCAGGTCCACATTTGTCCATGTTGTACAACGTGACATTGGTTACAGCTCTCTCTGTTGACCACAGGTCAAGTACAGACTGAAGATTAACCGCACGTCCGTGACAAACTTTAACATACTTCAAAATAATTGTATGCATTCATCAGATGTAAAACTCTCCTAATATGCTGATACCATGCGGTCAAATTGATAATCATTTCTCAAAAAGTCATAGTATACACTGGAGTAGACACACAACACAGCGTCAATCACATTTTGTGGCATTTGACCACGTGTTTATCATCAGCCTGTGTATTTCCTCATTATTTATCTGTCTGCCTGTCCATGTCCTCCTCCCATACTGATGACTCAGTGTTTATGCTCTCCCCACTTGTATCCTCAGCGGATTGCTTTGTCCTAATTGGAAAGCTGAGTTAATTATCCCCCAGCCTGTACTTGGCACTTCATCTAGACCTCCCCAGGTTTGACTCGTAATCCTGAAAAAAACAAAATGGGGGACGGGGGAGCACCCTGACCTGAATTAGGCCCCCGAATGATGGATATGGGCCGAGGCTGGAGAAATCAAGAGCATCCATCATAATTTTCAGCTGTCAGCATTCACTGGGATTCCACAGAGCTAATTGGAAAGGCCTGCGTCGGATTGCAGTTTTTAATTTAGCTTCCCTCAGGGTTTCACCAAAAAGCTCCTCTTCTGTTTGGTCTGAATAACATCAAGTCACAGGATGAGAGGAAACGAACAAGACTCATGCTGCGTGCAACTCGGGGGTCAAATTTCCAATTCGGACCCCCAAGTGTTCCAGATGCAAGACCCCAAAAACGTGAAAAGAAAACAAAAAACTTGGCTGACCAACTGACGTTTGTTTTTGCAAGTGCACACTTTCTTTCTTTTTTTTCCCAAATAACTTATTTTGCAGAGCAGACAACTTTTAAAGGTTGCTTACCATAACCAGCTAATGACATGGCAATGTATTTTGACATTTACATGCAGAAGAAATTGTACTACATGATAGTATGGATTGTTTTGATTAAATATACGTTATGTTGCCTTTTAGTTAGGCGGCAACCTCCGATTCTGAAAAGTGAACCCAATGCGGAAGTATCTTAAACTTGCATTCTCTCTACTCACCAGCAGGGGGCGACTCCTCTGGTTGTATAGAAGTCTATGAGAAAATGACTCTACTTCTCTCTTGATTTATTCCCTCAGTAAACATTGCAAACATGAGTTTATGGTCTCAATCTCTCGTTTCAAGTCTTCAATACAGCATGATGTTCATTTTGTAAATGATGGTCCATCTAGAGATAAACAATAAAGCGGGGTATGCTTTAGGGCGGGTTGATTGCAAAAAGCCAAGATGGCAACAGCCTAAACGCTGAACTCGGGGTCAGTCCACAAACCAATGGGTGACATCAGAACGACGATGTCCTTTGCTTACAAAGTCTTATTGACATTGATTGCTATGTAATTGGAGAAAGTTGAAGCTGACAGTGTTGAAAGGCTGAGGAGAAACACACTAAACCAACAGTGGCCACTGTTAAAGAAGAAGCCACATCAATCAAGACAAAAACAACAACTAAAACCACTGAAGGATATATGGTTGATATAATAAAAGTTCAGGACTGTGACTTATGATTCATTTCATCATCCATTATTCTGCCGATTAATGGCTTGCTGTAAAAACTGTCTGAAAACAGGGAAAAATGTCCCATCACAGTCTCCCAGAGCCCAAGCATTTTTGCATTGCTTGTTTTGTCAGACCATGAGTCCAGAAGCCAAAGACTGATGAATCAACTGATTATTTCAGCTCCAATATAATTAACATTCTTTGTTAGTATTTTCTGTTTTTGTTTGCAAAAACTAGGAAACAGATATATGAGCTGGAAGACATCAGCCATGACTCGGTCCACTCAGTATCTAACATGCATGTCTTATCAGTAGTTGACGTTTTGAGGTTGATTGACTTTTAGAATGAGATTGTAGAGCCAGGAAACACCCAAGCCTTGTGGGCCTTTTTTATATTTTTCATACTTGAGGGCCAAAGCACAAAACCTCCTATCTGCAGAATTTTCTGATTGCCGGATTTCATTTTGGATGAGAACAAGGAAGGCTGTTCATATTCAGTCTGTTTTAAAATAATCCCGCCCTTCATTGAAACTTAATTTAGAGCATCATGTTGTAGAACCTCTTCCAACTTGCACCAAATGATGGAAAGATTGCAAAGATCCTATCTGCAAAATGATCCAGGCATTTTTCAGATAGGAGGTTTTGCTCTTCGGCCATCGCATTGCACCATCGGATTGTTTCTCTTGGGACGAATTGTATTAAATTTTCCAGAAAGAACTTACATTAGACATTTTGTATTGTAGATGATAGATCCTGGAGCAACCCCCCAACAGCAGTGGGGATTGACAGGACCGCACAAAGCAAAGCTCGTAGATGTGTTCTCTTCCAAGTCTTCTGCAATCTGTGTGCCATTTCTCTCTTTACTCCTGAAAATGAATGATATCCAAGAGTCATTCTAAAAAATTAATAACATCTCAGACTGATTATGATTTAATGGAGCTCCAAGATCCTTTCCTCTTGTGATTAAACACTACTTTAATGCATTTTGTTTGCTCCGCTGCAGTCAGGAGGCACTTTCAAATGTTGGTAACATAATTGTCAGTGATTGTTTTTCTGAAAATCATTTTCAATCAATTTCTGTAGCCTTTAAACCTTTGAGGCTACACATGTGTTGGTTTTTGAAGGCTTTTTTCCCCTCAGATTTTGTGCTCAAATTTGTTAAACCTGACAGATGAGGCATATCAAGTTGCTGATTTAAAAGCATGATTGTTACACAGGTGTGCCTTGGGGTGGTGACAATGAGAGGCCACTCTTAAATGTGCAGTGTCACACAACACAGATGAGTTTTGAGGCTGCGTGCCGTTGGCATGCTTACTGCAGGAGCTGTTGCCCGTGAATTTAATTCCACTACCGTAAACGGTCTCCAATGTCGATTCCCAGAATTTGGCACCAACATCCGACGGACTTCACAGCGGCAGACCACTTGCAACCACGTCAGCTCACATCCGGCATCTCATCTTGAAGACTGTCTAAGACCAGCCACCCAGAGAGCTGATGCAACAGTTGGTTCACGCAAATCGAAGAAATTCTGCACAAATTGTCAGAAACCATCCCGGTGAAGCTCATCTGTGCTCATCATCCTCACCAGGATCTAGACCTGACTGCAGTCCGTCATCATAACCACATTGAGTCTGGCACTTTGGAAAAAAGTGTTTTTCTTCACAGATGAATCCTGTGTGATTTATAAGTGCCGGCATTGTATCGTTGCTGAAGATATTAATGTGTCAGAGTCAGTTATCTCTGTCACAATACGTCCAACATTGTCATCTGAAACAAAGACGTGAAAAATACCTCTTTGATTGATGCTATTGTGTATTTTATCTTTTATGCAGAGAACAAAACAAACAGCAGGCACAGAGTGTCCCCCAAAATCCGAAATGCTGCCAGCTCTGTATGAGCATGAGGTGCAAACAGTAATCACCTCTATCAGATGAATGTGATCGTGTTTATTCTCCTCATACCTGCAGCTTCCTGTATCTTGTCCCTGGTGGCAGATACTTACCAAGTAGACTGAGGGTATCTTTCAATTTCACTAAGACAGAAAGAAAACTCACTAAAGGATTTATGGCAGGTATAATAAATATTCAGGGCTGCGACTTATGATTAATTTCATCTTCGATTCATCTGCCAATTAATGGCTTGGTGTATAAACTGTCACAATACGGTGAGAAATGTCCCATCACAGTGTCACAGAGCCCAAGCAGACCTCTTTGCTTCTTTTGTCAGACCATTAGTCCAGAAGCCAAAGACTAATCGACTAATCAGTTCAGCAATACAATTAACATGCTTGTAAAGTCTTTTTTTTGTTTGTTTCATTTTAATACTCTAGAAATGTACGCCAATGCTAATGCTTTGCCTTCTTCATCTCTTTCTCCTTCCCATTGTGAGGAGAGATGGTGAATCACACGGTAATTACAGACTTCTCAGTCAAGTGTGAAACAAATAGGTGTTTTTCTGTTTTTCCTCTGTGGCCTTAAAACCTTCGGGGCTGCAGATGTGTTGGTTAAAGACAGTGCTTACCCCGATCGACCTTTTACCTAAACTCACCGAACCAAGTGCAAGAAATATTCTGTTGAGAGAAAAACCTTTGTGCCCCGTAGCACCAACCTTGGACCCCCAGTGTCTTATAGACACGTGCGGCTTATCTTTGTACAAATTCTTTTTTCTTTTAAAAATTAGCAGGTGCGGCCTATATACAGGTGCACTCTATAGCCCGGAAAGTATGGTAAATAGATATATGAGCTGTGAAAATGAGAAATTGTTGGGAATTTAATGGCCATTTATATTTAAAAAGCATTGCCTATGTGCTTTCTTTTCAGTGAAAGAGTTTGATGGCTTTGGTGCTGCACACCTTCGGATCACTGTGATCAGATGCTCAGCGCTGCTCGAAATGTGTATTGACTATTTGATAGTGCGTCGACTATCTCCCAGACTCCAATGAAATCACATGCTTCAGCCTGGTTAAGAACCCTGGAGTGACGATCTCTTAATAGAGCAGTTCTGTTCAAGGAGCTGGAGAGATACGGCAAAGGAGACACTTGATGGAGTGGCTGCTTTGGAAAACTGATGAGAACGACGAGATGCCATGAATGTGATCGAAATACCAACTGACCCGCCTCGGGGCTCCCGGTCATAGGCAGATACGTGTGAAAATTGGAACCTTGTAAGCTGACCGACCGAGGGAGCGAGGTCCTGAATGAGCACGGCCTCACATCTGTAACTCGTGCACATCCACGATGTTATCATGCATGGCAATGCGGCCGGCTATGAATACCAAGTCCGATTCACAATAAACCTGAACACTCTCGCCTCAGAAGTGCATTAGCAAGGTGAAATGTTCACCGCCGCTGCCTGACCAATCCCTCCAATCAATCTGCCACAGGCAAGGCACAGGATTTTCCACAGGGGGGAATCAAACCAAAGCAGTGCTTTGGTGACGGAGTGAAGCCTGTTAGATTCGTCGTTTTATGATACGAGGTGTATTGCAGATATTGTCTGTTATTTAATTTTATGATTTACTCTTGAGCTTGAGATCACAAATAGTGGCTTAATGTCAACCTGCTGATTGCAAGGAAGTCTCTTTTTATTCATCAGCAACTCTTTCCTGAAGTATTCTCTGTTCCCTAAACATCACAATCCCATATGACGGAGCTGTATTGTGAATTATGTTACGATGAAAAAGTATTTTGTCGCGGATTACATTTTTTTTGGAAGTATCACAGATACATTTTCAATGATCCGTAGAGGTCCACAAGCAAACAGAGGACTTTCACCCAGGAAGCAGCTGTTCGCATCCCGAGTGACACCAAAGACCAACATTCACTTCCATTATTTTACGTCCAGAGCACAAATAACGTCAAAGAAAGTCTGAATGAACTTTACCAAACCTAACCAAGTAGTTTTGTTTCCGTTTACTGTGTTGAGAACTGCAACAGTAATCCGGGCACAAATACATTCCCCATTTCTAAACATAATTTGGAATGCAGTAAAGTTGTATGGGGACATCATTTTGCACGACACGAGGTTGTTTGAAACCGCTAAAAACCTAATTGATTGCAATTAAGTAGTTAATTACTGTTATAAATGAGGAGCACTGAATGGGGAGCGTCCTCCTTTCTCAAGCAATTTCAATTTGTTATTGTAAGACCACCAAAATATTTGGGTCTTTAATTTTGTGCTGTCTTAATATCTTATCAAAACACCAAATATTCAACAACACTTGTTTCTCTCTTTTCTAAATCTAACCCCAAAAAGCACATTGAAGTAATTACATCAGGCAATAAAAAAAAACACAGAACCCTGCAGACTCAATGTGAAGATAAATGATCACTTTTCCAGATTATCATATTGATGCCTCTTTGAAATGGAATCATGCAGACGGTAGAAGAACAACAAAACAAACAAACAATGACAGACAAATGGAAGGCAAGACAAACCATGCACGACAACATATTAATATAATACATGAAATAAAATGAATTCTCATCTAGTATTACATGTAATCATTCTAGTTATGTATGTATCTATTTTGTGTAAGGGAGCTACTTAGCATCAGGTTGTAAGTTCTGCGGCGGAGGACGGCAACAAGTTTAGATATTCCAACTATGCCGTCTAGCGTTACCGTTCCCGGTATTCTCTGCCGGCATCACTTCATTTTACTCTCCTGCTCCCGTCCATTAAAATGATATGTGGTTTGTCATCTTCCGTCATTTGTAAGCATTTGACAGTGGCTTGCGTACACATGTCTCTCCCAGATACGTTCCTTCAGTTATGGTTGTATTCTGAGTATTTCTATTATGACAAAAACATGAATCACTGCAAAATTTGTAACGCCATAAAATTGCCATTTGGTAAATCAACAAGTGGTTAACTTTTACACCCAGCCATCTTTCTTTATATCCAGCCCTCAATCCCCCGATTCCGTTTGACAAATTGTGATGAAGTTGCATGGATGTAATATAAATGTCAGGGCAGCAACATGTCATGATGTTTATGACAGGATGGGCATGACTGATGGTGATGTAGCCGAGGGGATCTGGTACAGTATGTGACAGGCTACTTGATTAGTAAACACTGTGAGCGTGCAGTGAATACAAGACGAGTGTGTGCATGTAACAATGTATACAAGTACGAGCAGTAGTTACGGTATTTTGTGGGTGTACTGTGAATGTGAAATTGCTCTTTCAAAGTGGATTCTTTTTAAGATTCACTGCAAGCACTACCGGAAGATGATTAGCAACCGAGAACCTCCAGGAGGCCCCAAATGTTCTTTTAATGTATAACAGATGAAGCAAACATTGATGCGCTTGCCAATTAATGACATTATATTTAACATTCTGCCCCGATTGAACAGGTTGCCCACAAATCCTAAACCCCTTTCTTCAGACATAATTTGCTTTTGAACCCCGGCTAACGTCCCTTGATTCGATTTATTTATTGATTCTGCAGCAGCCGTGAAGGTCAGAGCGTCACTTGACTCACAGAGTCTGGCCTTCAGAGAACCAGACAGTTGCCTCATTTCATTTGACGGGGATAATTTTCTGGAATTTATATTACTGGATGTTAGATATTCTCGTTTTGGCTTTTGTTCAAAAAATAAACCCTCTTTTAGAAACGTGCGAGGCATATGAAATAGTCAGTGCACAGATTTCACACAGGAAGATCAGTTTACTTGTCAGTAGGACGAATATTCATCCTGTGAAAACAGTCGTTTAATGTCCTCTTTGGCTCAGAATGGATCTCTCCGAAGTCTGAGAAAAAGGAGCCTGACAATGTCATCAGAGTCATCTCAAATTGAGCTCGACACTTCACATTTTTTATCAGAACGCCTGTTTGGCATTTATATAATTAGCGGGCGGGGATGTCCTAACAAAAAGATGGCAGTGATCAGCATTATGAACAATGCAGCATCTAATGTTTTGGGAGCTCAGGGCTCAACACCAACTTGTAAAAGTGGTTGCCAATGCTGGCAAGCAGGCATTACATTTTGTAATAATTACACTCTGTAATTATGGTCGTGGTTTTGAGATATTCAAATACTTTGCAGTTGAATTCCAGCATAATAATGAAATCCTGCTCAAAGATGGCGGGTACTTTGCCTTAAAAGGCTTTTTGTTATTGTTCATGTTCATCTGGTTCTTTGTCAGCTGAATTCATTTGTCAGTGATGTCGATGGGTTCGTCAAAGCTGTTCAACCAACGATCAAACACTTTCATTTGCTTCACCGTTGTCTCTAAAACAGAGGCTTGTGTGAGTTTACGCGCCAAAGCAGGTGCAGTTGTCAATGTAACAAATATTACAAATGCATTTATTTTGGGCCGCACGTTTGGCTGTTTGCTGTCTCAAATTTGTATTACGCTCACTAGTTGCCGCAGATGGCAATCAAAGGCCAAGAATTGGTTACCAATTCCTCAAAATGGTTGACAATGGCAACCTGGCAAGGGTTGCAGTGGAGCCTTGAAGCAATTTTGACCATTCTTGGTTGAACTCTGTCTCTGGTGAGACTGTCCCACCCCAAAACAAGTATATTGAACTTGTGTTAGGTTGTGTTTTATTGTTTATGAAGACTTTTTTTACACTGATGTATTTCCTTGTCACTGATGCCACATGTTTCATCAGGTTTGATGTCACGTTACACGTTGCTTTACAATATGAGGCCTTGTTGGATGAATCTTTCTGGACATCTGCAATCTACCGCTATGGCCTTTCTCTGACTTCGGTTTTTATTAAGACGCTGCATAAATAACATTTAGTGAACTCATCTAGTAGTTTGTGCCCATACGTTTTGAGGTGATACGTCACGAGTGTCCTTTGAACTCCGATCCATGCTTTCCTCACATTTACCATTTGTTGTTGTGCGTTAACGGCGCTTTCTCATCGAGCGGGGAGAAGAATTGCTCCAAGCTTCCACAGTCTACTAAAGAAAGTCAGTCACCATCTCAAGGTGAATGGTAAATCACTTTGAGGGGAAGGGAAGGAGGAGGAGGGGGGGATTCGTGCAATGTCAATCTAGCTGTTATAAAAGATTATAACAGAGACAACAGCCATTAAACCAGAAAGCTTTCCGGTTCATGCGAATACTCTGATCACGACAGCTCAATCCGGAGGTCCAGCAGCATCGCCTACATTGACCTTTTCTGAAAGATTACACTTGCTCCAAGATTTAATTTAGTGAAACGTGACAGCGCTGTGAGCCTCCGGGACTGTCGGTGACATGGAAATATAATTTTCACTTTGCACTTAGTGTGTGAGCCCCATTTAGCTAATGGAATATCCGGCAGGTGGAACAAACGCGTGCAGTTGTTGCATTATAATAATAGAAACGTGTTCAAACGCGAGCAACAGTCCTTTAGCTTATATAAAGACATAAACACGTCACCCTTGCATTGTCCTGTCTTTGTGGGTGTGTTGCACTCTGACACGACCAGACGACGGCTGTGAGGTCAGGCTGTCAGGACGTGAACAGATGATAGTCGATGCAATGAGAAGAGGAATCGGCAGCAGCGGTCGGTCAGGCAGCTTTGCGATCGTTAATAAGAAGCCAGAAAAAACTGTAGCAGCAGCAGACGAGAAAAAAAGATGAATCGGTAAAAAAGCAAGAACACTGGGACAGCTGAGACGAAGGGCAAGTCCTGTGTAATATATGACTATGAGCTAACGCAAAGCAGCTGTGTACACAGGTGGTGGATCAGAGGAAAGAAAGGGCGTGCCATGAAAGGGTCTAAATAATAAGTCAGAACGAGAGACTCGGGAACCCGACGGAAACTGCCCCTCTAATGCATCAACAATGTCATTAACATTTCCATTTCAGTGGAATTTGACTCATTTAATTCAATTTCACAGTCTAATCTGGCTTTTACTGGTCATATTGGCGGCAATTCTGTCAAGCTTCATAATGTCACGTAGTAGTGAATAATATATCGCAGTGAAGCCTTCTTCTCAACTACAGCTTCATTTGTATGAAGTCAATTTCATATCTGGCAGAGTTCTTTTAGCTGCCTGGGGCACCGATTTTTTTATTATTACTACAGCTTACTCCTCATAAGTTATAATAATAATAATAATAACAACAGTACCAATGATAGTAACACATTTTTAACATTTGACTTTCATTGGGTAAAAGTACTTTTTTCAGTTTGGTACAAAGTGGACTAAACTAAAGCGGAGATAATCATAATAAATGACCAAATAAGAGAAGCAGACTCGCCTGTTTGTCTGTAGGGAAGTGTGTGTTGGCAAACATCTGGCGATATATTACGATTTATTATATGTAGTATAAAGATAACCTTCCAGTTGATGCTGGAGTACTTCCCTTTTAGGAGAGTGGTATACAATATATTTAAATATTGAATGGACTTATTAGGTATTGATTATTCATACTTGCATGTTTGATGCACTGCTACGGACGTGGCTACGGATGTAATGTCACACATACATATTCATGTAGTAACCTTTATTATTATTTGATGTGTGATTGTGAACGCAGCCTTCATGCAGCTTAACGTCTCCTTCCCGTTTCTCCAGATCAGAGCCTAATTGAGGTGTTTGAGAGAATATGAATCTGTTTGACTCTAGTAAAGACGCACTTTGTGTCAACATGTCTTCTAATAAAGTTGTTTGCAATAAATCTGTGTTCTCCAGTAGACCTTGGACCAAATATCCAAAGTCTCTCTGCTGACTGTCTGCTACAAATCTTTGCACGTAAACCATTCATTCAAAATGGACAGTGTTTTCGAGAATAGATACAGAATCACAAAACATCATCGTACGATATTTTTGTATTACTATGGTATATTATCGTAAACTCAAGATTTTGGGTTTCTGAACCGTTCATTAGACAGAATAACGCATCCATTTTGGTAATAGTTATGGGCATATCTAAACAAGACTCTTAAGAGATGGTGAGGCAGAGAGAGTAACATTTTATCCGGCTGAATTATCATTTCAAGGTAGGAGCTGGGCAAGAGATTTGTGCTTTTGTATGAGTGCAAAGCCAACGGTCTTATCTCATGAGTTCTTATCTCATGAGTGCTTTTTGATGAAAAACATAACTCAGCGCCTCTCTTCATGAGCGCCCCACGATGCCTCATCTCAGGGTGAAAGCTTCCGTTTGGGAATCCGCCGTGCTAAACAAGCGTGCAGCGCGTCTCATTTCCTGATCTGCTCTCTGGCCGTGGACCATCAGGAACTACCATAAGGCCAGCGGCTCAAATGGAAGAAAGGGAATCAGCAGCACACACACACACAGAGCTGGAAAATCTATATACAGTGCATTCTAGATATGCCGTGGAATCTTTTCCATTACGCTGGAGGGGATATTGTCATGGATAACCGGCTGCTTCTCAGGAGTAGTGCCAGTGTGATTTACTACTGAACACTGAAGATGTTCTACTGCCATTATATGTTTACTTCACCCAAACATTCAACAACGCATGCTACATATCTTAAGCTAAGCTAGTGGCTGTAGACGTGACGATGGTCGGTCGGTCGGTCGGTCGGTCCACCACTTTGGTCCAATATTTGAACGGTCAAGGTCTCACATATCCTGTGAAATAGCCCAACATCTTCTGTATGATTTGGCCTAATTGGCGAGATTGTGTGGTGACATTTCATGGTTTCCAGACATCAAGCAAGAACGTTTTCTTATCTTAACATTCTCTCTTTTTTGTTTTTCGTACGGTGGCGTCATTCGAGTGTCAGATCCAGCAAACGCTCCTCACTTTAAGTAACTGTGTAAATGACTAGCGTAAACTTGATGAAAATGAAAATGTCGAATTAGCATAAATGTACCATATAAGGTTGCTTTAGGAGATCCATACAGGAAATAAAATGTATACATTTATAAATGTACATTTTACAGCATCAGCTATAGCCAACGAATGATGACAAGTGCTGTTAATGCTGTACCTGAGGGTCACTGGAACAGAATAAATAAGAATTTTAAAAACGTAATAAATGAATTTCTCGACACTTTTGCCTTTCAAACACAGGGTGAAAATGTGTTTTAAAATGTATTTTTTTTAAAACAAAGACGATATGAGGTCCATGTTTTGGATTAAAAAGCACCACAAACTGCAGCCCCAAAAACGAGCGTGAAGTTGAGTCATACCCTGATGAAATAGAAAGCGAGTGTTCTTCCATTCTGTGGATGTCGACTGTGAGCAGAGCACAACTCAGTCAAAAAGAGGAATTGAGGAATGAACCAAATTAGGGCTTCATGTTTATCGTCTTGGAGGTTGTTTTTCCGACTTTACCAAAAAAAATGACTGACAGCAAATGACGTCTTCTCAGAGAAAGAAAATGATCCGTGGTATCTGACAGCGCTCTCTGTAGAAACGAGCAGGATTGCAGAGGAGGGCGCCAATTTGATTCTCCCAATCTCATGAAAAAAACAAACCCACACCGCATTATTCCTTTACTCTGTTCTGAAATAAGAACGGTAATGAGACCAGAAAGAGAGACTTCCTGCCTACCCTGAGTGATTTCTTTTTTTACCTGTCAGTGTTATGCAGATTGCAAATCGGATACGCAACCCAGCATGTCCGCGGCTGAAAGATGCACGGTAATCAATCAAAAATAATAGCAGCAGGCCCAATTCCTAGCAATGCCCTCAATAATCTTTTGAAAAACAAGCTAGAGCTTCCATTACCTGTTACATTCCCTTTTTAGCTTCATGTTTTTTTTAGCCTCAGTTTCTACCTTATTCTCTTTTCGAGCTTAACCCATGAATCAACCTGCAGATTAGTGGTTTAAGTCATTTTCATATTGACAGGTGGTTTCTTAAATGTGAATCTTTGCTGGTTGTCTTCGTCTTCTATGATATTAAATGAAATGTCTCTCAGGTTTTGGATTGATTGTCTGAAATAACAAGAGACTTGGATATGCCAACTCGGATTTTAGGAAATTGCGAGGGACATTCTCCCAAACACAAAAAGAATAAGCAAATGAATCTGTTATTGCCATCATCTATTTTAAAGGAGACATATCATGCTCATTTTCAGGTTCATACTTGTATTTTGGGTTTGTACAAGATTTTGTTTGCATGTTTCAAGTAATTCTTGACCTTGAAACAAAATCATCTCCTCAGTGATGACAACTGAGCCATCTCCATGGCAACTGACCAAACGCCATCCACCAACCACATTACGCAGTTGAAAATTGTTCCTTTTTTCTGTCGGTTGTATGTATTAATTTAATATTTCAATTAACTAATGAACATGGATGAAGCACTGTTGGCTAGATGAATGGCTGCATCCATTGATAAATGGAAGTCTGGCAGCAGTGTAAACATCTGTACCAAGCCGTGTTTGACTTCACAAATACAAATTCTAGCATGATATCCCAAACGTGATCAGTTTAATCTCGACACTGAATAATACATCGTTTGACAACGTTTGCATTTACTGACTGACATCCATTGTTGACATTGGTTGTCTCTGAGGTTTGGGGTCATCTTCCTCCATGCCTGGATCACACACCTCTGCACCATCTATGACGCAGTGTTCTCGCGTCACCACAGACACACTTTATTAAAGGAGTGTGTGTGTGTGTGTGTGTGTGTAAGGGGCAATCACGCGGTTCACTTATTAATATTAATAGAAGATTAAAACTGACACTGACACACCTATTTAAACACGATTTGATTTACACTGGAGGGGAGATGCAAGATAAAAAATGTATTAAGATTATTAATTGATGCTTATTCTAAGACAAACATCACATGCTTTTCTTCTTAGATCCCAATGATATGCTCTTAAAGGAACAGTGTGCAGCCTGTAGGGAGATCTATCCTCAGAAGTAGAATATAAATATGTTTTTTTGGTATATAATCCCCTAAAAATAAGAATTGTCTTTGTTACCTTAGACTGAGCTGTTTATGTCACTATACCGAGTTATAACAGTTATATTCAGATGGACAGTATTCTAAAAATGTTGTCTTTCTTCAACTTTTAGGCATGTAAACATGTTCTAATGGAAACCCAAAATACAAGAAAGTGAAAATGAGCATATGTCCCATTTAAACTCTTAAACTTCACCCCGTAAACTTGCCCGTTTGGAACGAGGCCGATTGCTTTGCTGTGCGGTTGGGGGGGGGGGGGGGGGGCTTCAGAGCAAGCTGATTGCTCGGCTTACGGCCCCGGATGTGCTGAACGGAACCTAAGGGGAGTTTGGTTTATGTGATATTAGTATAAGATACGTATATCCAGCATAAACTGCCATCAATAAGCCGCGGCTTGTAATTTATTAAAAGTGTATAAGTTATCAATGTGTAGCACCAAATTCGCCAAAACCCTCAAGGGGGTCCCCAGCAATCCGCACACAGGGTGTGAAGTAGATCGGGTGAGCGGTTCTGGAGATATATAAAGGACACACAGACAGCCGGATGGACGGATAGATATTTTTGTGTTTTTTTAGTTTGATTAATACTTTTGCTTCAAGGGCAGCGAATCACTGCTGCAGCAAAATTCGGCCTCGAGACGTAGTTTCGGTATTAAATGAAAACCCATTTTACATGTGCAATTTAAAAAACCTAACAGACTTGGAAAGGCGTGCCATGGGTTTATATGGATACCCTTTTGTCAGCTCCCTTGAGGTTACAAATGTGCACGACGGCATGGTCTGGACCCCATTGTAGTCCATTAATATAATAAATAAATAAATTATACATGTACATTAAGATTCAACCCATGAGGATGACACATTGAAGGCCTGTCACTGGAATTAGCTATGAAATCTGATTTCCACGATTTCATGCAGCCTTCACTGGAAATGAACAGGTGAATTCCTCCTTTAGCAACTGTCCCTCGTTAAGACAGTGTTCAACGGGTACTTGGTTCAGAGCAATAATCCCCTCTCCTGTCACACTGTGATAAGACGCAATGCACATTTGCACAGATGAGTGAATGGAAACGGAATACTCAATGAGGTCGATTTGTCTGAAAGGCCGACTGAAATGGTCAAGCTGTGTGTGTGTGGAAGGGGGATGGTCAGAGGAAGGGCAACCACAAGGTTGCAGATGTGATTATGTGTCAACTGGATCCACCAGAAAACAAATGTACCCTAATAGTCCAACCGACAGCCGCGCTGTCTCGAGGGGGGGACCCGATCATTTGGTGGTTTTTTTATTCGAGCAGGCTGCTACATTGTTCGGATGTCTGGTATTTAATTCATAGAATGGATGTGAACACCTGTGCAGGCATTCATTAGTGTGTCGCTTTAAAATCCTTGGGTGCTCGGAGTTGCAAATTACATGTCGTGTTCGAGCCTGCTCTGAATTGGCAGCTGAAGTGCTCAACTCTGTAAACACTGTTGTCTTTGGGACGCTTGTGGTGACTCGCTTTGAGTTCGTCACTTTTTTGACAGCTTTGCAACTCGTTCATTTGTCAAGTCTTCACTGTTAGTTGAGAGCTGGTTTTCAGACTGTATGTAAAGTCATGCGAATTACATGGAAAATAACTAAATGTGCTTACTTCAGCAATGCTGCCCACGTGACCTTTCGTCCATCGACGGTGCACAAAGATCTACGTTCGACAGAAATCTTGTTCGCTCTGAAAATTCCTTCTCCTCACAATACCACTCTGTGCAATGTGCCGTCATGCATTGTAAAAACAACTTTGTCACACCGTTTGATGCAGCAATGACTTCAAGTCAGAGAAGTGCTTCAAGTCATAAATGTCCATACGTTATATTTGACTCTGTAAATTGCTGCTGCTACAAACTAATTTCCCCCTGGGGATGAATAAAGTTGACATCTATCTATCGATCTATAAAGCACACACAAGGCTGAATGTGTGAACATCTGTACCGTGAGACTGAACAGAGGGCTGAATACCGGTAGTGTCCATTGCCCTGAGCATTGGCATCCAAACAAACATTTCTGCTGACCCTTTGATGAAAATCCATAGCTATACCGCTGCATCCGGGGACATTCAAAGTAAATTGGGACAACATGAGTATTTTTTTTATTTGTTTATTTGTTATTTGTGCCATGTGTACAGGGGTAGTTTCAAACCTAAGATCCATTTTTCATCTTGTACAAACTGATCCTCAAAGCACCCTCACACTGTCCATTAATGGCCAGAAGAGCTCTTTGTGCCCAACAGTGCCGGGCAGCTCACCTTGCTTCCATTAAGAAGCTGAGAACAAACATCCATCCTGTCTTCAACAAGCTCTGTTGGCCGAGCAGATGATGATGATGATGATGATGATGATAAAATGATGTAGCTCCATACTGGTCTGCTGCACTGACCTCTGTGGTAGCGGTGCACCGGTCTGATCCATCGGGTTGGTATTGCTGCAGAAAGACCTCATTAAAGCCTATGAAAAAGTATTTATTGTATCAAATATTTATTCTAAATAACAAACTAAATAATTCAGACTCGATAAACATTTCTTTTTGTTGTTGAAATTGAACAGTTATGTGGCTTCATTACGACTGTGGAGGACCAGATTTTATAGTTACCTCACGTAGAAATGAGTTTCCCGCAGTGAGCTGTACACATGGACTGTATATCAGAAGTCAATGGCTGTGAGAAAGAATGCCACTTTAAGGCATTTTCAGGTCTGGGTATACATAATTAAAATCCGGAGGAAAGGAGAGCGCTAGCAATGTACTCTGTATCGCTGAGATGATGTTCAGGAATCGTAACGGGACAAAATCCGTAGGACGAGTGCATCCATACTCATTCATAAGGTGAACTCCATTGAACCTCGGGTGAGGTCTGTTACACTTGTGACCACACTCAGCTATGATGTAGCTTTGCACTGCAGTGCAACGCTACACTGCTGCTGCAGTGGGTGTGGAAAGAGCGTATACAGTCGCCACTAGTCGACAGAGCAAGTGTTGTGCTGCATACATCAACTGACAAGTCCCAAGTTCCAAATCAGCCTTTAATGTGGAAATACTGGGCGCATAGGAGCTCACATTCTGCTATCGCACAGCGGCTATAGGGCTGGAAGACTGCAGCATCTGAAGGCTTTATATTAGCTTGGACACATCACTTAATTAAATAACTACTCCGTCTTCTGTGTTTCCCCCCCCCCCTCCCCCCCCGCCGTGGTAAACACTACCTCCAGCTGAACCCGAATGTAAGGATTAATCACGGATGTTGTTCAGTTGTCTGTCTTTCTATTTGCCGCTCTCCGTTGAGACCCCCTTTACAAATTGCGGTGCTGGTGGGGAGGCAACATGCTGCCATCGCTGTGGGAAGGGAAGTCGATAGTCTCTTGCTCCTCGGTTAGAAAATGTCTTGACTTCACGTTTATCAGTGACGATACAGAAAACACGTGTGAATCTTTTTTCAATAAGTCCTCAACTGCCTGTTGCTATTGTCATCGTCATCGCTGGCTGTGGTATTTCAAGCTCTTTGAGCTGAGGAGCACATGAAAAAGACTCACATTCCCCGCCTACTGGTTGCCATGCTGTTACTCTCACTTGTTTGTACTTTGCAGCAATTTACACCATTTAATCACTTGTTTGCTCTGGATGGATGGATGTGGGTTTTGGGCGGCAGAGATAAAGCCGCGTCCACATGCAGTAGATTCCTAAATATTTTCCGGAGGTTATGGCCATAAAACGGTGGAGGAGGAGAGTTCCCTGGAAGACCATGAACTACAAAATGACAAAATGAAAATTGGTCTTGGTGAGTTTCCATTATTTTGGTAATCGTAAACACTTCTTGTGTTGCCTTGAGCAGTTGCAGCACGTTGTGTGTAAAAGTTCTCATCAAGGGCTCACAGCTACTGAGAAGACACACAATATTTCATCGGTTTCAATGGGGTGTTTTGACAGCGTTATCTGCTATCATTGGCATATCTCTCCATAACTCAGCACGGTGATATTGAATGATATTTAACGTGTCATCTCAGTCTCAAGCTTTTAAGTCTGACAAGGCGTCACTGTGCACAAACCAAGCCGTTAGGCATGTGAGGATGACAACCTTGGCAGCATGGAGGCAGTGAGTGGGGAACGGCATCCTGGTCATCAGTTAAATAGATAGGACATCAACGGAGATGACAAGCTTAAGGAATTCAATTACAACAAAGGCATTCCAACTTGTTGTCGTGTCTGAGTGGTGCCTTGTGTTCGCGTCTTCACTCTACTTTCTTTGATGTGTATTGATGCTTATCTCTTAACAAAATATCAACAACTCACAGTTTTATGGAAAACTTTTAATTGTAATTAACCACATATCAGCGAAGTGATATCTTAATGTGCATGTGTGTTTCTTGGCAGCTAAGTTCCCCCTCAACTGAAACCATCATTTTGGTTTCAGGCTAATTTCATTTCATTTATTATCCATCCAAGTGAAGGTACCTGACATTAGCCAAATGTTTCCTTTGGTGCAGCTTCATTGCGGAGGTAGAGTTTATGAAATATTTGGACACGATGACTGCAAACTTAGACAAGCCTTCGACTGTGTCAAAGTCTCAGGAGTACAATTTTAATCAACATTTCAATTCATACCGTAGAATTTGACTACTTCAACATGGTTACTTTTATGAACACAGGGTTCATGAGGAATTGGACATTGGCTGGTCACACTGATGAACGACACATTTATGCTTAATTTACTCAATAAATCCAAAAGAATTCATGTTTTTGTCTCGCCACTGTGTCCTACGCCAGCACAATTTATGTCATTTTACGAATGTATATCACATTTGCAGGTTTTCTTTCACTTTAGGTACTGTTATAAAACAGATAATGTCCTGTTTTGGTACAGTGAACACACTGTTAATTAACAGACTTTTTTCATTCATTATTTCTTTTTTTATCTAGGGGACCGAGTAATGAGCTGCCAGTACATTTTCTGTTATTGTATGGATTAACACCCCCCCCCCTTTCTTCCTCACATCTATTTCTCAGAATCGACCCACAATGCTTCATTTGCACATCAGCCCACTTTGAAGCTCCTTTAAATATTTCATCAAAGACCGGCGAAGGAGCTTACAGCGTGTGAGCCACGCTGGGAGAAGAATGCAAGAAGGCATTCTGACCCCGAGCGTAGCGTGAGCTTCAGCCACTATCTGTCTCACTTCATCACAGGCGTCAGCTTATGATCAGGTGCTCTTTAGTCTCCCAGCAGAATTTGCCCAAATGTTAATGGCCCTGGCTGTGTAGCGGTGGCAAATGAGCCGCAGTGTTGTCCCCGGCTCAGCCAACAGGTGAAGTGGAAGGCCGAGCCTCTGCCCCAGCTTTTAGCAGGACATGTGGCTCCTTGGGGAAAGTAAAACTATCTGTGCACATAGAGCCTAATACTATACATGACTTATGCAAATAGCATGCCTGTTTTATGCAAATAAGATGCAGCAGCAGAAGAACAGGCAGTCCTTGGAACTTAATTTTTTTATTTTAGTTCGCATTAATTTGTATAATGTGACTGTATTCATATAATATTTGCAATTAAAATGACTTCATGACTGATTATGAGTTTAGTTTTAGTTCTACATTAGGACTAAAATGCAAAACTGTTTATACGGTTTCACAGTGAACATTACAATGTTGTTATTCAGGGCTGCCATTTATGATCATTTTCTTAACTGATTATTTCTTTATTATTTGGTCTATGAAATACAAGAGAATAGTAAAGAAATGTCTGACCAACAGTCCACAATTCAATTATCAGTGATATAACACTGAGGAAAATAGCAACATCACATATTTGCAATGTTCCCTGATACATTTGTAGATCAGCTACTTGATTTATTCTTTCAGCTCTGTCATTGTTATTTAAATTGTAATTATCCTGTTGTAGTTATATTATGTTGTCGTTAACTCCCACCTAAACAAAACCCAAAAATAAACACCGTAATCTGTTTCCATGAAAAGATAACTCAGAATAAAATAAATGAACAAACTCCCTCCGATGGTATTCACGTTTGTTCAACAGGAAATTATCATTGAATTACAAGTATGTGTTTTGACAATCGTACAAATGAGACATTGGTAAAATAAACACGTAGATGAGCGATTGTCTCACTGCCATCCATTTAACGTGACTCATTTCAATAAAGCCTGGCCACAGATCTATTTTTGGCCCCGCTCAAATTGAAAAATGCAGATGAGACATGATTAAAGACTTGTGATGGAATTGTCTCGTGTGCCCAGCGTGTAATTCTTCCTCCATTTGTCCAATTTGCGAGGAGAAATGGGACTCATCAAGCATACGTCACATCTGGTTACTTTTCCCTGTAGAAGCACATTGTCCGGGTCTCAAACGTAAGATGAATCAATGATAGAGAGATAGTGGTGAGAGAAGCCATTGCCACTGATTCACAGTGACAGACAGCATACTGCTCAATGGATCTCGTGTAAGAACCACTCGTACGAACACATTCGTTCTTGTTGGCTTTCGGAGAACTTGTCGCACTTACCAATTTTGTAATATTTCGAATTTTGTTTTAGGCGCGAACACAATTTGTGAGTGGTCCAGACCAGTCGTTGGAGTCACGAGCAATTTGTCTGATGTTAGCCAAGCTTAAGTTTTTAATTAATGGATTGTTTACTACTTTTTTTGAGTTTGAAAACCCGACATCCACAAAATGATGTTGCCATTATCCTTTTCGACTCTGCAATTCGACTGTTTGGGTAATAAAATTTCATTCAAAAATCCATATAGCCTTACCAATGATATAAATTGTCTATTGACGCTGTTGTATAAGACTACAGTATCAGTATGTACATCTCAAACTGCTGTGTCGAGGCGTTTTTCATATGGAACCATTTCTTCTTTGTTTCAGTGACGGTACGACCCTCAGGAGACACGGCATGAACAGCACTCGTTTTCCCATTTGTTTCCCCCAGTCGTTGTCTCGACAGGCCTCTTCGTTCTGCTGGTGAGGCTGTTAAAAGTGCAGAGTGTAGAATTTGGCAGCATCCAGCGGTGAGATAGCAACCGACTAAAAGTTCTCCTGTGTGCAACACATGTAGGCAAACTACTTTATAGAATATATGGGGCAGGACACGTGGAATTATGTGGTAATATTGGGGCGTTAATTATGCTAATTTACAATTCTCCAGAACACACAAGTGGCATTCATTATGTTTAACTGTGTTAACATGTCTAACTTCTGTTTCTGCTGATAGAAGCCGATGCAGAAGTGTCTTAAACGTGCATTCTCTCTACTGACCAGCAGGGGGCGACAACTCCGGTTGCAAAAAAGAAGTCAGACTGTATCGAAGTCTATGAGAAAATGACTCTACTCCTCACTTGATTCATTACTGCAATGAACATAATGTTTCGAGGAGAAGTAGATGAAACTTTTTGCTACGATGTTTCTTATCGTAGTTGATTCCAGTCGGTCGTCCTTGTCTGTTGAACAAGTTGGCAGCATGAGGGTTAATCCTGGCAGTGGCTGAAAACCTTCAAAATAAAAACTGTGTGACGCACGAAGCAGGCAGCATTTAATTTAGCTTAGCAAGGCTTCTAAAGACTAAAGAAAGGTCTCACGATGACACATTCAGTATACATGAATCGGCCATTCAAAATAAACAAAACCACCAACTCCCTTCACCGTGGAACATGGAGTTCAAGGATGTCGTGATTCAAGTCAAATGTAACACGCGTTGCCATTCATGAATGTCAAAATGAAAAGAAGCCTTACATCAGGGTTAATTTCATGCTCGACAAACGCTTCAATGTCAAAATAGATGTTCTCTCTTCTCAGTGCTTCCTTGCAAATAACATTCGCAAAAACCAGTGAATCTGTTTATGAGACATTGTCTGCTCTTTGTTAGATGCACCATGACCCCCGTTTTTAGTTTTTTTTGTCATCACGCTGCCTCTCATGTGCATCTCGTTTTCTTATTAATTAATGTCACTGAAGAGGATAAGCTTCCAACGAGTCAGTGTTGAAACAGGCTTCACTTGTTGACGCTTACTTTTCATCTCGACTGTTTGTTTGTTTCAAGTATTTTTGAAAGATCGTTGCAATCGCTTGCGAGTGGTTTTAGCTCTCATTCTGTGTGCTTGGTCAGAGCGAGGTAAATATATAACAATTCAGAGGTTGTGAAAGGGCAGCACTCACTGTTATAGTTGGTCAGCTGTAATATTAATTTGAACAGCAGTATATAATTAGCAAATAATAGACCAAGTCATTATGCTCTTGACAGTAGGGCTGCACGATTTTGGTCAAAATGATAACCGGGATTATTTTAATCAATTATTTATCACGAGGATTCATTGATTTCAGGAACACTTTAAATCAACAGCAGTGCTTTCACTGCCATGCGTGATGCTACATTCCTGCTGATGTAAACATCTGTACGTCAAAATAAGACTGGTCCTCGTTCACACTGCATCTCCGAGAAGCAAAGTAGAATTGTGCCACAATGAAATCAACAGAGCACTGCTGTGGCTTTCACGTTCCTGCTAAATAACTAATATTTACGTCAAAATGAGACTTCAAAAGTTCTTCTTGACATGAATTCAGTGCTTTTTCGTTTTGCCCATGTATACAGTATATTACTTTTCCACTCTGGGGTGCAGTGGCAACATTTGGGAACGTTTTTCCAAAGGCTGCTGTTGTTTAGTGCGCACATAGCGGCGTGACAGCCCATCAAAAGTGAAGCGACATCTGCATCGCCCCCTGGTGGCTGGCTGTTAGTTCACAACGCGCTTGATTTGATACGCAGCTGAGTTTTCTATGTGCGAAGTACTCATTTTAAACATCAATAGCGAAATCCATCCTGTTTATCCCAATCTGCGATCGCAGCTCTACGACCTGCAAAGCGTCTGAGGGAGGAGGTAGAGCTGGATAGTTTGGCGTGCAAAGAGTCAGTCGTCCACATCAGAGATTGGAGTTTGTCTCGTCTACTTTCAATGTGGTCTAAACTTCAACAAAAGAGTCAGCGAGTTACAACCGAGTATTTCAGTGAATGTTATTGAGCTTTTTCTTTGGTCGTCTTTAATATTGTTTGTTGACCTGTAGAGAAATGCTCAGGGCTTTTATAACATTTCATTCAGCATTGGTGACATTTTCTGTCGCCTCCGCAACCTTCCCAATGATTTCTGCAGCTCCCATATACAGGGTAGTCGTAGTCAGATTGTGTATTGAGACCTGTTTTTCTGAGGGGGTTATTGCTGACATTGATTGCTTGAAGAGCTATAAGGAAAAATATCCACACAATAAGCACAATGAACCTTTAAACCGGTCCCACTATAGAGCTCATTCACACTCATTGCACCTTACTTCAAGAGCTGACATTAGTAAGAGGTGAGCATATAAAGAGCAAAAGAAACGTTTCACCCTCTCCATTTAGTGAAGACACTTGCTTTACTTTTTCATCCAGTGTTTGCTGAGGAAACTATTGGGAGAAATTAGGCCCAAGAAGACATTCACCGATTGGATGTCTTAGCTGATTGAACGCGATGAAGGAACCAAAGGAGATGGTAGGGCCCTATTAGCTGTTTAAAGATTCAGCGTAATGCTTTAATTAATTTAATACCCGAACATTTTTGTTGCTAAAAAGTTAATACATAGAATAATTCATTCATACATTCTAAGGACACCTAGGCTGCTGTGGAAAAGGTCTTGATGGGGATTCATGGCCTCAGACCCCTCGAGTGTTTTTGATGGCATTTCTGCTCTTTCATGCTGTTCTCAGTGTAGAGAGACAAAGATTGGCGACAG
Source organism: Melanostigma gelatinosum (assembly GCF_949748355.1). Lineage (NCBI taxonomy): Eukaryota > Metazoa > Chordata > Actinopteri > Perciformes > Zoarcidae > Melanostigma > Melanostigma gelatinosum. Next base: position 29,956,990 of record NC_136635.1, read on the forward strand.
AGGGCGTGACATGCAACCCTAACCCTAACCCTAACCCTAAAGTGCCATGTTCATGCAGATACATATGCAACATGTTGCAGGTCGTGCTTTCTCCTTGTCAGTCTGTATGTGTATGTGTGTGTGTGTGTGTGTGTGTCACCCAGGGCGGTGGTCATCCATTGGTGGTTGGTGGTCGACTGAAGTCTACTCTTTAACCAACTGATTGGTCGATGGGGAAAAAAAAAACCTAAATAAACTAAATCAGCTACTGTGCACTCTACATGGGAGCCTAAATGAATTATTAATGCACATAAAAAGCTATTTGCAGCAAATTAAATGTTTTTTAACCTACTGATAGCAACAGAATGAAAACCGACCAGCATGCACCTGCCCATATTTCGCAAGTAGTGATGTGTGTTTTTTAACACCACCACCCACCCGACCTGTTCGCAGCTGCAAAAACATGCGTTAAACAACCTGAACGCAACCACAAGCCGCCAACTTAATGCGTTAAAGTGGCACAATTGTCCAGACTGACATCTGAGAGAAGGCCTGTAGCACTCAGTCCGGGAGCAGCTACAGGCAGCAGTGTAACACGGCTGTGATTGGTCCTGATGCAATTCCTTTTTCTTCTTGAACCCTCACCGCCAACATGAAGCGCATGCCCACACGCATAACCACTCCGGACACAAAGCAGACAATCGCTGTCACCGTGTAATTTCCATCCTGCAAACCAGCCTTTGATCAGCGCCACGGACAGCAGCCGAAGCGCCACATTCATCAACGTTAATATCACAGCCTGTCCTCGACTGACATGCTTGATGCGCAAGTAGGTCCAGCTTCAGTGATGGAGCTGCAGAATGTTGTCGTCCTACATGGGCCCACTGATATTTACGCCATTGATTCGCCATTGATCTACATAAACAAATGGTATTCTTTATTGTTGAATAACGGCAAGTAACCCTTCTTCAAAGACATTAACTCTCTCTCTCTCTCCCTTTTTCACTCATATAATTTCGTACATGTGTAAATGTACATGACAATAAAACTCAAAACTTAAACTACAGCGAGCAGAAGTCCAATTTTCAGTCTTGGTTTTTGGTCTGTTCTGTGGGACACATCTGTCCCTTTAGCCACTAAATGCACAGTGCTCACCGGCTAGTGTCCACCTGCGTCTGTCTGCTGCTGAACAGGTGGTCCACAGTGGAGTTTAGACTTGTTCCACTGAAAACAGCTGACTTGAGCTGCCAAAAAAAACAAAAGAGTTTAGTTTGTGTGCCATGCGTGTGAACCATACATACTCATTCATGCTAATACACTGAGGGAAGAAGAAGACTGACAGCTAGCAAACATGTATGCATGCATGCATTATGTTCTACAAATGTGATGTGGAAAAGTGCCCAACATGTTCCTTAAGCATCAAGGACACGCAACAATATGCAGCTAAGCCTTTTGTGGTTTGTTAAAATACATTTCTGACAGCAGGAACTTAATACAGAGTGGAATATTGTCACCACCTGGCTCAAGGCTGGCAACAAAAAGGGAGGCCACACAGATTTCTAACACCAAACTGTTTATTAGCTGCACAACTTCTGCATAACAAACAAATGATTAGGCTGGCCCTGCTGAGTGAGAGAGCGATGGACTCGCAGAAGGCTCTTTTATTGCCTTCCGGGAGGCTCCAATCAGATCATTGGTTGATTGGTTGATTGGTGCAGGTGACTCCTCCCACCAGGAACCCCTGGGCGGGAACACAGCCAGCGGAGTGAGGGGGTCGTCACAATATGCAGTATGTATATTACAGGGTTTATACTGTTGAATCTAGCAAAATAAGTGTGACCATAATCTTTCCATTTCGAAATAAGTCTGTATAATCCTGTTTCATGGCTATCGTTAAAGACAGCACATGATGCCCATATCTTAACTCACTGTTATGCAAATGTACACAAAAATTGCATTTTCATGAGCATTTAGCTGCAAGATATGACTACTTTTCTTATGGTATTAATATTTATGGCCAAGTGGGGCTATTACAGGAGATTTGGGAAATGAATGATGAACCCATTTCAGAATGTCCCACGTCTCAGGGCAAAGTGGCTTCCCCCCCAACACAAATAATCAAGTAGTTTATTCTTCAGACAAGCAATTTAACAAAACCGTTGCCGCCTCACTCAAGTGAAAAAGATACCGAGTCAGCAGAGTGCAGCACAAACAGATGGATGCTTCTTCAATGCAGAAATGTGTTTTGAGGCGGGGTCAAGCTGAAAGCGAATCCAGCACATTCAGCATGTTAACAGAAGGCAAAGCTTGAGAGGCCAGGTACCAGGGAGCACAGCAACAAGCCGTTTGATTGACGATTTCATTGAAATGGCACAACGTATCGGACCTGAGCCAATACAAAGGGAGGAATGCGCTTTGTGCTTTTAGAAAAGCACCTGAAAAGGTCCGCCGGAAAGAAACCATTGGATCTGTGTTTCAACGTAGACTTCGTCACTGTTACCGACGCGAGCACACGCATGTGCATTTCAGTAGCGTTTCATAAAATGTCGGTAAGTCTGTAAATGTCAGAAGTTATTAGAACCAAAGATATGAAGAGCAGGAACTTACAGATTCACACAAACATAAACCGAAACAACATTTATATTAACTATTCAACCGAATTGTACACGACCCAAATAGCCTTTATTTATTGAGTGAGAATATTTGGCTCCACTTAATTCTCTATGTTCAATTTTTCTAAAAAAAAAAAAGTAGCTCTATGAAATGCTGTTTGAAGCTTGTCCTATTATTTATTTATTTTTTCAAACCCGACTGGGATGATCAGCCATGTGGTGGTATGTTCTTGGTATTCCCTCTCTGTCTGCTCATTGAATAATCGATTCAGAGAAGCCGGATTGTTCCGCGCTCATGTAATTGTAAATCGTCCCGTTCGGTTCCAGGATTCAGCCGTTAGCATCCAGCTCTCTCTGCTGCTGGCTGTCGGAAAAGACAACGACGGCACCGTCTTATGAAGGAACGCTTCAGATGGCTGCATAATTATCTAAGTCGGGCTGGAATTAAACCATATTTTCAACGGTTTTCTTTCTTGAGCAAGGCCACTGATCACAACTTTCTTTTCAACTGAGGGTGAAGACCTCCATTAACCTTCAGTCTTTCTTTCAGATTGGTGGTTTGTGTCTCGGCACGAGAGATCATTTCAGTTTTAAATGTAGCATAGTGTGGTTTAGTAGACCCGCAGATTTGAGTTGAATTTTATACTCAATATGCTAATAAGTGTAATTATAAATTTGAGGATCTTTGCCTCGTCTGTGGAATGCATCAACTCACGGAATGTCCTCTTGTACTGTCAGTTTAAGTGGAATTCTGCTGAGCACGGCGTCGTTTAAAAGGCAGATTTAGTAACGTTTGTGTTTGCGCCACAATAAGCTGTTTTCACCCGCACGACTGATGTGTGTCTGGTCCCGAGAAAATTGCACTTGTCGAAGGTGCATGTGATCCGTGGCTGTGGTTGACGGGATCTCGTCCCGGTTAGCACATTGATGAGGCCGTGCGGCTGCGACGGGTTTTCTTTTTCTGTGCGCTCAGTGCAGACTGAGCCCTGTTCAAGAGGAACACGCCACTTGCGTAATCACCACCAGGCCGAATAACAGACACGCACATTTTACGGCAACATAGTCTCACTCCAAAACTCTTCAAATACTGCAGCTTGGTCAGGGGGTTTACGCTTCAAACTGGCTTTATTATGAATCGCACTGCTCTTCTTGGCAAGACACGCCCTGTGTAGCATTCAAGCGTTAGGATTGGCCAGGGGTCCATGCTCGCCGAGGTACTGGTAACCTGGTTTGTTTGGGTTCTATGCCCTGAACAATGGGCAACCCTGACCCGAACTACTCGAGGTCAATGCCAAACTTTAACCAATCGTCTCTGCCGCAACCAGCTACGCAGGGCGGGGCTTGCCAAGAAGAACAGTCGGTTGTGGGCGTGTCAATTTTTAGACTTTGATGTTGGCTTACCATCACTTTGGAGGTTGAGGACATGAGCTGGTAATGAAAGCTTGTGTTACTGCAGCGGCTCAATCATTGCATGAATGACACAACAGTTTTCCCGCCTTTATTTTTATCAAAGTGCCATTTTACAATGGCACTTTGATAATGGTGTGAGCATGCTCTCGCCCCCCCCCCGCCCCCCCCCCCCCACCCCGCCCCCCCCCCCACCCCGCCTGAGTCCCTGCTGAGCACAAGCACGCAGCTGTGCATTAAAGATACACTTCAAACGCTCAGAAACCCTGTCATCACCCTCGTCATCACCTGAAGTCGCCCTGATCCTATGACACAGTTTACGGCATAATTATTGTACACAAAAGATGGTTCAGCTTTGAAGCTGAGAGCCAGTTTAGGCTACTTATTTATATGATGCATGCTGTCATTTGTCCCACTTGAAAACAACAGTTGCTAGAGAAGGTTTCTCTATTTCGTCTGCTTCACTGTGAGGAATGGAGAAAGGCTATTCATGGTGACTTAGACAGCCCCCGATGACTCCCATTGAGAAATTGATTATTTCCGGCAGGGGAAATGTGTGATCAACATCGAGGTTCCCGTTCGGTTCTGTGTTTAATGCACTGATCCTGCAGCGGTTCTGGTGGTTGTCTTGTCTTGATTGCTTCCTACACTTGTTCCCATGCACTTCATTTTGAAGCGTCAGCAATACAACACAAGCGTTGGATCTTATACTTGCTGTTGATCATTATAAAGTAGTTTAATGTATTACCTTTTCAAGGTGAGGAAAAGTAAATCAAAAAATACAATTTCATGTTGCTAAGCATTGAATTAACTCCAAAGATGTGATGGATAAGGAAAAATGTAAATCAATAACTGAGGGTCCTCTATGAAGCCTGTAAACTCAGAGAACTCAATTACCTACTAGAGTGACGTCAGAGCTGCTGCTGAGGTCAGACTCAAAGCTAAGTGTGCAGAAAACCACAGTCCTGCAACTTGTGTGTGTGTGTGTAGGTTGGTTTCTTTGCTCGAGGTTGACTTGTGGAAAACAAGCTCCGACATCAGAGGCTACATGCCCAAACAAATATCCACCAGAGACAGTGGTGCTTTCCTGAGCATAAATAAATGCACATTTAACTCAATTTGCCGGAGAAGAGGAATGGAAATGCTAGACGTCACGGTTGAGAAGTAAATCAGTTTTACCACTATGGGTGAGCTGAGGGCTCAAATACAACGTGGTTAAGTTCAGGGAAACATCGTTGCTTTGCTAAGGCGACGCTGATAAACACGTGGGTAAAGTCGGGGGATGATTGTGGCGATGCCTTGAAATATATTGTCCGTCAGTTTGAAGCAAAAACAACATACTTATGTTGATCCACATACTATAATCTTAGCGTAGAACACATTTATGCCTCCAAACACTTGTAATTGTATTTATTCTATTGTCCTCGTCAGTCCTCGTATTCCTTTCAGCCAGTTCGTTCGGCAGTGGTGAGAAAAGACTTTGACTTTGCTTCGAGTCTCAGCACGTCGGTCCAAATCGTGGCCAGCTGGTTTGTCTGAGAACCGGGATATTGTGGCAGGTGCAGGTGCTTCAATAAACCAACACAACACGAATAAATCAGATGAAAGTCTCGGTAGGAGATTTTATTAGAGTTGGTGAGGTGGCAACTCCTGAGCTCAGTCAAAAAGACAAAGGCCCTGTAACCGTCAGCCCGCCTGGACTGAAACAATAGATTCAAATAGAGTCTTGCCGACTCCAAATTGATAATCCAGCCGCCAGCGGGTTTCTCATCCAGAGCAGAGTGGTGCACCAGCAGGGTAGTTAACCAGTAATCAAGTCACATCCGTCATCCAATTCAGGATCCCCCCCCCCCCCCGCCACCATCCCCTGTGCCTGGCTTTACTTGTCCTCATGTGTTTTCCCTGAGTGGCCCTTGGAAGTTGGGGAGCGGCTCCACTGATTGCCCTTGATGTGTGAATCAGATGCATCTGCCGGTTCCCAACTTCTCAGCCAGCGGTCAGACGGAGGGAGACAAGGCAGAGCCAAAACGCTGCCGGTAGATGAGTGATATGTGTCCAACAGCAGCATTATTTGAGTTATATGACACCGCCATGCTTTCTTACTGCTATAACAGATGAGCAAAAAAGCATAAGCTCTTCATGTTTGTGTGCAACAGCACATATAAGGGTCTCCAGCAGCGCATTGTACTGGAGGTGTACCGCCTCGCTTTAAATGAAGATTAGATTTTGTTGCCTAAATCTGAGCAACTGTTTTTGTTTGAATTCAAAATGTGAACCACGTGTTAATACTGCGACCACAGTGGAGCGCTATAGTTTGAGGCGCTGGGTGACCCAGAGAGTTGCCATGACCAAACATCAGTCTGTGACCAAACATCAGTCTGTGACCAAACATCAGTCTGTGACCAAACATCAGTCCGCGACCAAACATCAGTCTGTGACCAAACATCAGTCTGTGACCAAACATCAGTCCGCGACCAAACATCAGTCCGCGACCAAACATCAGTCTGTGACCAAACATCAGTCTGTGACCAAACATCAGTCAGTTAGTTTGATAATTAACCGCTGCACACACCTATTTTTTTACCCAGCAGAGTGCGTGTCGTGTTGAAGTTGGCTTAAAGTTCATATTGACCAGCTGGACAGAGTCGCTCTGTGCTGTTTGCAAAAAGTGTGATCACACACAGACGTATTTTAACAAGTGCTTTGTGTCATCATGTGGCATTAAGCACTTACCACCTCTGCCCTGGGGAAACCTGCAAATCCATGTTCCACATCAGCTGCAGGGAGTTTAAGGTGTTTTTAAATGTCCCTTAAACAATATTCTGCTTCGTTGAAAAGTGTTTTATTGTCCTCGAGGCGCTTCACTCGTCTTATTCCTGGATTTATACTTTTTTACCAGCGTGATGCATTATACAGGAACTCCATCACATGTATTGTTTACATTTCTATATATGGGCCTCGAACAGCGACATTCTCTTTCATTTCTAAATGCTAAATGTCCTTAAATTATGAGAAAATATAGGAGAAGTGCTGAATGATGAAAACCACTTGATAATAAATTGATGGCGTGTTGCTGATTATACATTATTCGCAGAGGTAACACTCCCTAAACACCAGATAGCGGCAGCTGTTTTGCAGTGTGCAAAAACTCTGGCACATGCCCAAGAACTGGCGACATGCCACCAAAAAATATTGCCGCAAGAAGAAGGAAGGAAGAAGTAGTGAATGTGTGGTACTGTTGCATAAACCTAACAAAGTAAACATGAGAGTATTCATTTAGCCAATAAATGTAAGAATCCAATCACTATAATTACTCTAAAACACATAATTACATACATTTCATTGTATTGTGTGTTTATTTTTTATTGTCCACAAATTGAATGATGTTTCCTTCCGTTGGAGAAACAATCTGTGGGCGATAAAATAAATGTTTTATTTTCATGATTAAAAACAACCAAACATTAATGAATCCAAGGAAACAATGGCCACAAATAGAATAAGAACAAATTGTGGATGCAAACCAAAATAAGAGGATATGTGTTTGTATGTCGCTTCTCTCACGAGGCCCAATAACACTGGATTATGGATTTGTTTGTGCGTTTTTTGTTTCACATTTTACATGTTGGGCACTTTCTCTCAGTGTCCTGTTGCTCTCGCAAATGAAGGAAGAAACATTCGGCATTGAGCTCGTAGTGCTCATATCCGGAGGATGTTGCCTCTGGTGTAGAACAGATTACTTTTGTAGCATTCTCTGACAACACTTTAGACAATGCTGGATTAGATGTTGTCAGAGGGGGGGAAGGTGAGGCTCTCCCACATAACAAAGATCGATTTATCGTTCGCAATAGCAGTGGGCACTGATGTCTAGCAGAGTCCGCCTTTTCAGAGAATTACCGAATTACCGAATTACCGAAGCTGGAAACACAGTGTTGCACTGCGAGGATGGGCGGAATTGCATTCGATACACTCAAATCCCAGATTTAATTGAAGCTGGCAGCCGTACGAGATTTTTGGGATGCTTTTAAAGCCGTAATGCTGTGTGATATACTGTCGTCTTCAGATGAGAGATTCTGCCATCGGAAGGCGGAATGAGTCACATCGATATCATACCTCCAGCTGAAGAAAGACGTACAGTACAAACTGAATGCCGGCATCCCTGTGATGCAAAATGTATGAATTAGTGAAATACTCTGTGTGTGAATATATTTTATCGGCCAGAACAAAATGGGCTTGGCTTTGACCTGGTTCATTTTGAATGAAATGCAGCTTTTCCGGTCATGCCGGGTGTTGTGTCGCTGTAATATGATTTGGATTGTGCACGATGACAGAGAGAACAGAGTCAGATGAGCTCAACCAAAGCAGGAAATAGAGAAACACACTCGGGACTTACTTTTCTCTCCACGTGTGGCTGACGGTAAAACTGATCAAGAGACAAAGAGAAACGATCTCATTTTATTATGATTATTTAATTATATTCAGTGAAATGCTGCGGGTGGTCCAGTTAAGAATAAGCATCACAAGGACGATGTGCCAGCTCCAGATCCACGGCTCTGTTGTGTATTTTGTCTCATTTGTGTTTCTTTTGTGACGACTGTACCGATCCGTCGAGAAACGGTATTGTTTACAAGTACTTGCAGAGAAGGATAGTGTTAAACGTCGAGGGAGAGTAATTGGCATCTACTTGTGCCTGTGAGTAATTATTGAATTATTCATCTTAATATGTTAAGTATTTCTATTTCAATGCCTTATGCCTCCCTTTCATAACGTAGGTAATGAGCAGATGAGAAGGATGTGGAAAAGGAGAGATTTTATATCCTTTTCATCACTGCCACAGTGAGTTCTTCATCAACTGCTCGAACGTAGCCTGAAAGGAACAATGATAACAATAAAAAAAGACATTTAAAACGTTTCTGGACAGTCTACGTGATTACCCAGAGGTCAACATTCTCACACAAACACGTCCGAAGGCCGAAAATCCATTCTTTCTCCGCATGCTCTCAACGACAATCGCACAATTCAAGAAAGAGTGAGATGTGCAGAATATCTGCATTTATTGCTCATGTGTAAAATTGGTTGACACTATTTTAATTTCATCGATCTGAATGATGAAGTACTTCAATAGAAACTGCTTTCCACTTAATTATTTTGCAGATGCATGCAGGCGCTCAGTGTCGGATGGTTCTTGCTTCCAAATCATTATTTTTCAGTTATATGATCAGATTGGCATTTTAATTGAAGTCATTTGGAGCACTTACTTATTGTTTTGCTCCTCAGCTTCATCAATACATAGAATGCTTCTATTAACTGTCGTTTATTTAACTGAATAATTTGCTCAGTGAACTAAAATGTGGAAAGATTGTTGGGACATGTATTGGCAGAGCCGGGAAGAGAAACTATTCCTCAACAACTGCAGTGTCAGTGACATGCTGAAAACTTTGTGTTTGCCACAACAGCGCTGCAATAATACCCAAGAGGGCATCTCGTAGCATTGTGCTTGTCAGAAACAAAGAACACAGTCAGTACCACATGCAATGAAATGAAGAATAATTCACACTTCCTTACAAATACACATCGCACTGCCCAAAAGTGGGAAGTAACTTTCTCAGAAAAAAACTGGCAAGCTGGGAGACAATTTTAGAAGTTTTGGGGGCGATTTGGGCAAGGCAAGGCAAGGCAAGGCAAGTTTATTTGTATAGCACATTTCAACAACAAGGTAATTCAAAGTGCTTCACATAAAACCATTAAAAGCATCAAAACATAAGGCAAAAGAAAAGGAGATTTAAAAACAATTAAAGAAACAGTGTAAGAAATAAAATTCAGTCGTAAAAAGTAAAGGAGATTTAAAACATACATTGAAACAATAATCGATGTCTCCCTGAGACATTACGCTGCACGCAATCAACCATACACTGCCGCAATTCTGCAATTACTCGCACACAAACCACGTCTGGAAAAGATCTCTGCCGATCTGCGTTTTATAGTGTACGCCTTGCACGAACTCGGTCCCGGAGGAAATGCCGATATATTGTGCAGTCCTTAAAAGCATCAAAACATAAGGCAAAAGAAAAGGAGATTTAACAGCAATTAAGAACAGTGTAAGAAATAGATGATCTTTGATGAAGTCTATAATCAGTAGCATAACATACGATACCAAAAAAACATGAAATTTACTTACAATAACGTCAGTATTATATATTATTGATTATGTTTGCATTGCTTAGGATTGGTGACATATTTTATGAAATCTCAAGTCTACATTGTCAATCGATATCCTGGATATGTTGATCGTTACTTTGACCTTTTGTTGACTGAGCAAAATGATCTTCCTCCCCACCAATCCTACAACCATGTCCCCCCCCCCCCCCCCCAATGAACCATGAAAATAAATTGTCAGACATCCCCTGACATGCATCCAATTAACATTCCCTGCTGTCCGTTGGTAAACATGACTGGCTTTAGTTGCAGATGTTGGATGGTGGTCATGCTCTGCTAGAGGAATATATTAATTCGCTGACAGGCCTTGGGCAGTCCCCCTTATTAAAACTATTTATTTGCTCCCGCCTAATGGCATAATTAATCCAGCCTGAAATTGGAAGTAGCACATAAACCGCTGTCTGCCTGTAATCTGCATGACGGCAAATAAACCGCCTTTTATGCTGAGGAGCTGTTGGTTTCTGTGACTGCCGCCTTGTAAAATAATAAATATTTAACTTTGATCCGACAATCAGGGACATGGCACGGTGTGTCAGCATGCGTAACACTGGCACTGCACTCGCTGTTTGGAATGCGTTTTCATTTTGTGGTCCAAGACTTGGAGGCAGCGCTCATTGGGCCCTCTGACGAACACTGACACAATCTGTACATCTACTATCATCACATGTTGATGAAGTAATGTGTGAGGATTTCAAGAATCATTTTTAAACAGCAACCAAACAAAGGATCTGCACCCGGTCAGTCTGACGGCATAGTGTACGTCGTGTGCCGGCCAAAACGTTCAACACAACCACCCACAACGTTTGCAAATGGAAACACAAAAAAGAACCCTTCTAATGCGTAATGAAGTAAACTTAACTCGACTGCTTGGTGAAAATACACCGTAAATATCAAAAAATAAAAACTGGAAGTACTACTCATTTTAAAGGCATTGTTGGTAATCATGAGAAACTAGCTAGATGAATGAGTATGCTAGATTTAAACAATCATCGAACCGAAATACCCAGCCCAGTGTTGCCAACTCTTTACCAATGACAGTAGATAGCAGCACGAGCTCCAAAAGTGGATAAATCGAGCAAGAAAGTCACCAAGTCAGCAACAATGACAGCTCGTCTCTTCAGGCCTCCGTCCAAAGTCACTCCCACGAACGTATCATGACGAACGTACACGACGAACATGGCTGTTGTTCCGACTCAGCTGTCAAGCTAGCAGCTTGTGGAGGACTCCGTTGATGCCAATGAGTACACGGGCAGAATACATAAAGGCAAACAGTTGCATTGTTCCATCCAATCATTACATTGGGGCCGAATGGAACGACCAGGTAACAGAGTGTTTGTCAGAGCATCTGACTCATTGATTGCTGTAAGGATGTAATGAGAATTTCAACAAAAATATCAAAAAGGTTTGTAAAGATGACCAACCCTGCCTTCAAGCCCATTGCATACACTGACACGTTTCAGTGAATATTGTACAATTTGTATATCAGCTTGGTCCAAAAACTGATGGGTGATAATGTGTTCCGTCCCTGTGTGCCGTCTTTGGTGCTTCTGTTAATAAATGAACAACACGTAACCCCAGCGGTAGAAACAGGCTGCAAGACATTCCATCAGCACTTTGGGGGTAAACCTCCAAAGGGAACCAGAGTTTGTTTCAGGAATTTATTTGTCCTGAATTGACCCTGTCAGGTAACACTTATTTATTTGGACTAAATAAGGTAATTTATATATTATCAAATGTGATTTTGGAAATTACTGACAAATCCATAACATGAGATGAGGTTGTTTCAAAATAAAAGTGAAACATTTTTGCTTAAAGAGTTACGTGGCCAATAGATTCTTGGCTGTGTGTATATTAAGGTCATTGGATTATGTGTATAGTTGACGTGTGGAATGAATGATTGATAGTGCTCAGCTTTCAGCTCTGGGTATTAAAATAAGAGGTCTGGTTGTGGAGGAGCCTCCAAAGACACTGAGCCCAGGGGAATCCTTTAATTTGTCCTTGTCTGAACCACCGGCTGTCTCCTGTGAACGTTGGGGAGGGGGAGACATTCGATCACTCAACCTGCTAACACACTGAGCTCCTCTGTGACTGTTGTACTGCAGCTAATTGCTAAGGAGAAGATGGCGGATGATATCCTCAATGTCCTTGTATTAAGTTGTATCCGTCTCTACGAAAGTGGAGCCATGTTTTTGTGATGGGTATATCAACCCAGTTCTGTTTAAGGGTCTAAGCTCAGAAGGGCCATAACCCCATTGAATTTGTTTCGGTTTGTTGTTATTTGTTGCCTGTCCAAGCGGCTCCAATTCCTCCATCCATCCATCCATTTTCCTCCGCTTATACGGGGTCGGGTCGCGGTGGCAGCAGGCCAAGCGGCTCCAATTCCCGTGAGCTGGAAAACATGAAACAGAAACTCGAAACATGAGACTCGGCCCAATAACTGGAAATGATATGCAAGTGTTTCCCCAGAAATGTGACTTCAATTGGCCGCATGGTGGCAGTGTAATTAACGGCCAAAAATGCAATTCTGGAGAAGCCACACCCCTCACACTGTTAGTCCGACTAACTTGAAAATGAACGCACACGTCCAGCTCATGGTGCTCCACAAAACAAGCCTCTTGGACCACATTAGCCTACCAGACTAGATTTTCCACCATTTTGAGTTTTTCAAAAGCTTGTTGATATCTTACATTGCAGTCATTTAGCAGACGCTTTTATCCAAGGCGACTTACAATTCAGATTCTATCACATTCATACGGCGTCGATTGAAGGACAGCCCTGCTCGCCACTTAGCCACGGTCACCCACTCTTAATTCGTTTTCAAGATATTGGCCGATGACCTTGAAAAGGACTTGGCTCAGCACATATTGAAGATAACAACCGTTGCAGGACTTGTCCACAAGAGTACCTGAGAGTTTCATTCAAATCGCTCGCTCGGGGTCGCTGAACTGCAATACATAAGTGTGTCACCACGCAAATCAGAATACAAATTAGAAATTGTTTGTCCAAACTTGTTGGATATTTTTGATTATACCGTTGAAATATTTCACTAAATGCCAAGAACTTTGACTGTTGGTACTTTCAGTGTGCAATCACCGACAGGCTGAACACATGGTCCTGACGAGACCAGTGTGTGATTGGTCTCACTCCTCATTGAGACTTTCTGAAGCCCAAAGCCTGCTCGCTGCTGCCTGAGGCTTTTATTTTGGCAATTGAGCTGCTTCCTTCTGTTGAGAGAAAAAAGGGATTGGACCCAGAATGGCCACTTGCGGCTATATTTTTATTTTATTATTATTTTTTTTAGTATCAACAGAGCAAACAACATGGGCCGAGGAATGATTCCCCAGTTCCATATGCTCCCGAACAGCATGTATGAAATATAACAAAGCACAAAAGAGATGGAGAAACAAATGAATAAAGATGAGAGAAGGCTATCGCTGGAGCAGCACAACAACTTTACAATACGCTACATCCAGCCTGTTCTCACTCCCAGGGAGCATAATACAGACGCGCAGAGAAAAAGTCTGATGATGTATTATAAAGACACAAAAATACCACAAAGGGTTGGAGGGTGGGAGCGGAGGTACCCCGGGGTAACGGGGTTTCCATACTTATGTTGCATTGTTTACGTTTTGCTTAATTTCCAAACTTATTTCAAGTGTTTATGTTGTCTGTTGTTCCCGAGGTTACATATTACGGTTTTATTTCGAGCAACATATTTTAGTTAATGAGATGAAAAACGGTGGTGGACTGTGACAGAATTGTGTGGGCAGCAAAAGAAAGGAGGAAATATTTTACTGTGTGCTGTATAATCTGAGGTACAGTATGTGATTCGCAGTTGCAGGAGGCTGTCCAGAAAAGCTACACGTATGTTGTACTGTTCATATGTTTTATTTACAGACCGGCCTCTGTCAACAGTGGACTATGAGCTCCTGCAGCACTCTCTGTGAGGCAGGATGTCACTATGTAGGCTTCCTTTATTGAGCCATTGCTCTGGATGTTGACTGTAGTATTCAGAGGCGTTTCCTTTAGCCTCAGCAGTTCTATCCACACTGCAGGGTCAGCGTGATATAACTCAGAGACCCGCGGTGACTTCAAGGGTAAGGAAATATTTGTCCTCAATAATCGGATCACTTTCCTCTCAGTCTCAGGAGTTTGATGAGTTTCACAAAGACAGCCAGGGACTGATTTCAAACTGCTGATGTCGAAAATGAAAGATTCCATTATCTCTCCACCGCTGCTTCATGGCCATGTGCCTGGTGGTGCCATTTCTGGTCCTCTTTATCACACTTCTCTGACTTGAAAAAGGGGCATCTGTGTGTGGGAGGGGGCTGCTAGAACAGTGGTCGTGGTGCAGTCATGCAGCTGTTACCTTTTCTTTGTTGTAATGAGCAGTTTATAGGCGATCGGGTGGGGAAAAGAATCCAGACTGTATCTTGGAGCCTTATGATATACCCGTTTCTGTGTCAGTTGGCCTCATATGATGGGTCCTAGTCATTTCACGGGATACCCAAGAGCCTGTTCCGTTGGGTATTGAATAATATGGCAGACAGGGAGGAATCTCTCTCCCCACCTTTCCCCGCTGAACCTGAAATAAATCCCCCCGCCAATGGTGGCGAGTCACGTGTGGGACTCAGCAGGCCGTGTTATTTATTTATTTCCCAGGTGTTGCTTTTCTGTGAGTGATGTATGTGTTATTGTGTATGATGTGCTGCTGGGATCCATGACAGAGGTTGCGCAGGGTTTTTGGAAGACGGGCCGGGCTGAAAGGAAGCCGTGAATTCAGAATAATGTGGCGTCTCTTGGCTCCATCCACGAGCATTTTTTTTATTTATTTTTATTTGAACCTACAGTAGCAAGTGAGGAACGGTTCTCCTGTCAAAAGTGATTCATGTAAGTGAGAGATTGTGTGACGACCAGCAAGTATTTAGCAAGGAATTATTCAGCTGTGTGTATCAAGTGTGTATCAGAATCAGCTTCATCAGAAGAACCTATGCTCTGCTTGAAGCTGTTGCTGTCACTTGGAGTATCTGATTACACAGGAGAGTAAAAAGAGCAAATCATTCTGCTCATGAATTTCTTGTTGTGAAAAGAAAATTCTTCATTTCTATAACAAGCTGTGTAGGTGTTTGCTGGGGCTGTGGTCATTCATTTTTCCATAACTATAGATTCTAAACTTGGATCAGGTTTACTTGTGATCAACCATGTCGTCATGCGTATGTCTGAATAAAATATAATATAAATAAAATGAAACTACCGGCTGAACGTAAAATGTTTCTGAAAAACTTTTCAATGGACCGAAATATTATTAATTCAAACGTAACTTTGAATTTACTGCATCTTCTTCTGGTGTTCTGCAGGGCCTTTGTGTAGCTTATTAACCTCAATACATCAATCTCAAATTAGCTCTCATATAATAGTGCCTGTTGAAGAGTGAAATTGGTTTATTCTTTGCATCACTCTCGGTGGTTGTTTATTTTGACAGCCCCCGTGTAGTTTAGTTGTTAAATCAGTTGTTTGGCCTCGCTGGTGGGGGACAGAGTTAGAAGTAAAGCAGGGCCGCGTGACTCGTTAACATCCTGAGAAACACACATTGCCCTGGCATTAAAAGAAGAAAACTCTCCTCGCAAAAGTGGATTCTGGTTCCATTATTAAGGTCACATGTTGACACGTAATATTTTTGTTTTCCGCGTCCGCTCACTGCTATCTGCAGAAGAGCAGGTCTTAGGGGGCCTTAATTGTCGATTATAAACAATTAGAAGAGCCAAGGGGCCATCAAAGTAATCAGATGTATGGGCATTATGGGAACTGTATGGCCTCGAGTCTATTTCATGAGCAGGGTAACACATTCAGATACACTTTATCTTAAACGCCTCCCAGAAGAGTTTCTGCTGTCCTCGAGTCAGTAAACAATGTTTGATTCAAGGAAAGATACAGTTTTTAGATTTGTGTCAGACAGCGAAACGGAACCCATGGTGACGCGTACCTCTTATGATCATGGCGATTAAACGGGTTAAAAAGTAATTAAAGTCAACTATGGAGCCACCAAATGCCACATTTGTTCGTTCATCTTTTAGCTCCTGAGCTTTCATTTGGACCGAGTCTGTCTCCAGGTCCCTTGATGGCTTCTTTGTGCCCAGATACTCGGTGATTACAGTATGTCTCTCGCAGTAAAGAAGAAAACATTTATTCTGGCTGTAGTTCATGCAAACATTCTGTCGAGTGATATTTGCCTCTGGAAGCTCAGTGATAAATGACGAGAACACCGCCACTGTGCCGTTCAGAGTTCAGTTTTTCAAAGAGAAAAACTGGATTTGACAAATGTGCCCTGTATAATTTCCCCCTTTAATAATTGGATGGACTACATGGATATGTAAATTGGGGATACGGGGGCATACCTCTGGTCAATAGACCTATCTCTGTAAACGAGCTTTGCCTAAATTTGGTTGATTGAATGGAATAGAGGTTTTTTTTCCTCTTCTATTCACCCCAGGGGCTGTCCTGAGTAGATATTAGTTCTCTCCCCTATTGCTCTACCCTTTAACAATGGTGCTTTTAATCCAGTTAAAAAACACCTC
This sequence comes from Melanostigma gelatinosum, assembly GCF_949748355.1. Classification (NCBI taxonomy): domain Eukaryota; kingdom Metazoa; phylum Chordata; class Actinopteri; order Perciformes; family Zoarcidae; genus Melanostigma; species Melanostigma gelatinosum. The sequence continues at coordinate 29,973,776 of NC_136635.1, forward strand.
TTTTTTCCCAAGGGTGCCATTAAACAGTGAATTCTCCCAGCCAGTAGGCAGACGTTTAATAGGGAAATCTCTCGTTCTCTCAACAGACAAAGCTACGATGGGCTGGAAAAGAGGCTAAAGGAGGTCTTCGGTGAAAGGAGCAGCATCCTGCACCAGCTCTCCAAGACATCAAAGGAGCTGAACAGCATAAAAGGCAACCTTCAGGTTGGAAATGTATTGTTTGTTTTTGAAAGATACAGCAATGTTGGAAGGCTGAGTTGGTCGTGGGGTTTGAGACGGAGGCAATCCTCTATCGTCAGCCATATGATGACCGGGAAACCCACGACTCTTCTCTCTTATTTTTCAATCAATCTGTTGTATAGCGACACGTTGCTATTAAATGTTAATAGGCAAGTGTTTTTTTTTCAATTTGGTGAGCCCGGCCATTGTTTCGTATGTGATGCGTTACTGGAAAACTGAATAAGCAGTTCAGAGACGGAAAAGCAGATCAATTAGTGAGTGAATTTATTTTAAGCATTAACGACACCAGCAGTTACAAAGAGCTTTAGAGAAGAACAGGAAGGACATCAATTCACAAAAATGCAAACACTGTTCCATCCAATTTTCAAAGCATTTAACTGTAAGCGTCAATAGTCTGCTTAAAGCTGCAGTTCGTCTTTTTCAAAGCTCCGGCTCTCGATCAGTAAGCAATATGTGGGGGGGGGATGAGTGGAGAGGACATCTCCTTTGTTAGCAAATTGACCAAAATGCATGCCCATTGTTATCCTGTCATTCCCCTTCTCCAGTAGCAGAGTGTTGTCTGCCTGACTCGTTGATCCTTAATCAGACTGAGGTTTGTGCAAGTTGTTATCTATGGCCCAGACCATGGTTCTAAAATAGCCGTAGCCTAATCGTGCTGTGTATTGATGATTCCATGGTGCTGTCCGTGGTGCTGAAGTAGCAGACCCATTTGTAATTGACCCGTTGCTGAATCCCGTGCCTCGAACACAGACCGGCCAATCACAGCGAAGCATGGGCCCGCTCTGACCGGGGTGGAAAGTGAGTCGGCTGGATTTGGAGCGAGTCGTGGTGTCACAGTGATACCGTGAGAAGTTGGAAGGAATTGTAATCTTCTAAAACGTTGCGTTTTCACATAAAAACCTGTGGAGCTAACTTCGGCACATCATTAACTAGCGTTAGCACTATGCTGTGCTAGCATAGGTATACTGGCTGCCTTTTGTTTTTTAATGATTATAACAGTGAATAAAAACCTACCCTGCTTTAGAGGAACAGTGTTCTTCATTTCTTCTGTCTCGATATCCATGTGATGTGCTGGTTCACGTTTGCACTGTGAGCTGTAGCTTTAGCATTCATCTTTATCTTCTTCACCCGTTTTCTCTGCTGAATCCGTTTGACATCCTTCAAACAAATACTGTGGACCCTTCTATCTGCTCCCTTCTCTCAGTTTCGTCTTGGATCTATAATATTGTAAAGCTTTAGCTCGAGTTGTTCATGGGGCAGTAAGCTCAGGTGAACAAAACAAAACGGGTCCATCCTGAAAACAATGTCAGCATAACATGATGACCTGAGCTTCGTCTTCAACTAAAGTTAACTTCTTCTAAAGTTAACTCTAACTAATGCCACACTTTCACTCTTAAAGAATGTTGGAGCCGTTTTAAACCAGGATGTAAACAAGCGTGTGGCTACAACAAGAGTTTTTAGAAATGAAAAATCACTAAAGATGTTTGTATACACCCACCCCTCACTTTGCATGCATATAACTTTAGTTTGCCCTCATTCAATTTGGCCTGAAACCAAAGATGCAATATGTTTTCCCCAACTCCCAGAGCAAGGCTGATTTTGCATAATGTAAGAATAAAAATAAGACATACGATAGCTTTAGGTGGATGGTAATTCGGATATTTTATCCCTGTTGGGAGGTATCTGTTGGTTTGGTCTTCATCATTTTATGGAGTAATGTATTCTATTAAATTATAGATACTATAAGTCTATAAGAATTTCACAAAACGATGATCTCAGTGCCAGATACATGCTGCACATCACTTCCCACCAGTCAGTTTAGGTCAACTTCATTATGGCTCTATGCAATGACAAGAAATGAAAAGAAACTCAATTGTATATTTGAATCATTTAGTGTCTTCGCATTAGTGTATGCAACAATGATCTTGCAAAATATGCCTCCCTCTTGGACATTTAGCAGTGTGAATATTCACCAGCCTCAACATTTGTTTAAATTAAGATTCACCTGTCAGAGGTGCAGCAATTCTCGATGCATTACAATGTATTGCATCCTCAGTTTTCTACATTACTGCACATGGCTACTTTTTCATCAATGCATACAAGCTTAACTCCCTTTGTATTTAGAAAGTGCCTTTAAATATTCGACAGTATGTAATAAAAGCTGCATCTTTTCAAGACCAGTATCTGTGTGAATACCTCAGTACATAAACAACAGTAAAAAAACACACATTTGTTTCTGCAGTGTTTTACAAGTGTGCCGTTATCTACAAAAGTAAGGTTTTTAACACAGTAACGTGGACACTGAATGCTTATGGCGTTTTAATGTTTATGAATTAGCAGACTTTTGACTCTTACTTGGTTGAAGTAACTGCATCTCCTGACAGACCAACAACCCCGTTGCTGCAGTCTGAGTGATGCGTTCTCCTTTGCAGGGGGTTGGATGTTGTCAGGCTTCAGGCCATGTTTGTGGGCCAATAGAATTGTCAGAAAATCAATACAAAAAGTGTCTGCACAAATTTATTTTCCGTTGCATGTGTGTGTGTGCGAGATATGTCCCATGTGTCAGTAAAAAAAGCTCCCGCGGACTATCATCCTCCCCAGGGGCAGGCTTTGATGTTGATTCACTGCAGGCTATAGCTAGGTTGGCATCTATCTCCGCCCTGCGCCAGCATGCTGGGCAGGGCGGAGGTTGCGTTTGATCTGGAAAAGTGTGTTGTGGAACGAATCTATTCTTCAGGGGAAAAAACATCATCTCCATAAAAATAAATGAACTTTTTAAAAGAGGATCAAGTCAACAGGGAGAAGCAGTTGGTATTTCTGGAAAGATTTGATGGAGCAAGTGTTTATAACTTGACGAGTAGCCCAGAGGTGGAGGTGAGCAACGCTCGTTATTAAGCTTTGTGTGATGGGGAATTTATTCTCGGCAGCGGCTCCCGGGTGAGACGTCGTGAGGAAGTGACGACGAGAATAGGAGTTATTTTTGCCCTTCACCTGTGGATTTTGGCAACAATGTGGATTTTATTTTGAAAAATAACAGCGTGCGACATTTACACACCAGTTAAAAGTAGCTGTTTTGTTGTTTAATTTATTAAATTGCTTAAGGTGTTGTAGACCCATCCTGTGGGCCGCGACGCTTCAGTGATCTCAGGCAGCAGATCGTTGTACTACTTACTTTTAACAATGAAAAACAGGAGTATAATACCAGGACAGTGATATATGGGAAGGACTGATCCAGTGGACATGATGACGTTCTAATGTATCATCATATTCACATTGATAGTCTACTACAGAGGCGTGCTCTTCACAATTTGTAAGACTGAGCCAAGTTTGGTGTGAAATTGTGTGGGTTGTTTTATGGCAACGTAAAGTGAAGAATCAAATGACAGAAAAATCTCCAGTTATTATTTACCACCTGAAATGTTTATATACATACACACAATATATATATACATATATATATTTTTCTAACTTCAGAGTTGTAAAGTGAATATGCCTTCTCTATCGTCGAGACATGCTGTTGTTGCCTTTCTCTTCTCTGCCTCTTCAACATAAATGAACATGAAGTGAATTGAGGGACTCCTGAGAGCTTATTTCCATAAGTGTGCTGTTAATTGCCAATGATTTCATCTTCAAAGCGCAATTTAAAGAGACACTTTCTCTCCCTTTGAGTCCACGTTTTCTTAGAAGTCTGGAAATTTCTGTTCAGCTCATAACAAATTAAAATATCTTGGAGGGCTTGTAAGGCAATCAGAGACCTCACTAATCCATGATTACCCATCAGCATATTTGTTTTCTCTTGTCTGTTGTGGGTGCTTTGAACTTATTCTCATTTTGAGTGTCTTCTGCTGTCTTTTAGTTGCTGAAAAATGATGACTCAGTGGCCAAGAAGGATGTGCAGAGGATTCTGGAGCTCAGCCACAAACAGAGGTAAAGTGAAGCATCGGGGACGACTTACTCTTGAGCTACCAACAGTATCGCGCTGCTCACGCATGTCATAAAGAACGTCGGTTAGGAACTTATGACAACCGGAATCAATTTTGGCTGATGAATAATTCAAATTGAAGGCATGTGATGTTCACAATCATCACCAAGCATTTAATTACAAGTACTACATATTCGAGCCTGGGAACTCTTTCTCGATGAAGTTGAAAAGTGGAGCAACTATTCCAGGCGTGCCATAAAGAATATCTGTGTTCCATGCACTCTCCCAACACCCAATCACCGTTGTGGTTTTTATTCATTAATCTATTAATCGCGAATGCTAAACTCAATATTTTATTTGTTGGCTTGTTCTTATCTGCATCCAAAATTTGGCAAAAATTTATTTAATTAAATTAATTTAAAGATTTATTCGTACAAATAATTAGCTTTTGATACGAAAGACCTCGAGTCATACCTCTGACTAGCTTCAGCTTCATAGCAACAGGAACCAAAGCTGAGGGGAGTTCAAGTATTTTGAGCCGTCTGTTCTACCTTTGTCCCGATTGGATCACAGCACTTGTGCAACAGCAAGAAGCTACAGACCTTTAAACATTGTCTCACTCACTCACTATGACTGTTGCTGGTTATTCCAAGCTGTTGCCCTGTTTTGCTTCTACATGGCCGTATACACAGGAGGAGGCGGATGATACGTAATCCAGTCGTAAATCCTTTTTTGTGCTCGAAAAAAAGAATACGCCTGTCTGCTTTTGGTGAAAAAGCATCCGAGATTTAGTGCTTTATCTTTTTGCAAGAGGGCTGGAAAAGTGTTTACCTAAAGTGCTTCACCAGTTAGGAGTGTCTGATTAATGCTGTGTGTAATGGGATTAATGATTAGGAGTCGTTTGTGGGCTTCATGCTCTCTGAAATGTCACCCTGATTGAAGTCCAGCCTTCTGTGTGCAATACCTTGATAGCCAATCAATAGCCTATCAGCAGTGCACGGCAGCTCTCACACGTCATCCGGCTAAAAACCATAAAGCAGCAGCTTGGCTCAGTGTTGCCTACCTAGCATGTGTGAGCTGCAATCTTCTCAAAGTGTTATGAATCCAACTTTGGAGTTCCACACCTGCCAAGTGTGATTACCAGCCGTCTCCATCATGGTGGATGAAGACAGGTAATTCATTGCAAGTCATTTCTTTTTGACAACTCTTAACAGCAGTTTGATTGCTTTCTGAAAATCATTTTGCCGCCGACTGTAATGCAACGAAAATGTTTACCAACAGACCAGATACAGACGGTAGAAAACGTAACCCTTTTAAAATAGTAACAAATCATCTGACTGTGAAAGAAGCTGCCGCCTACCTTGTTGCACTCACCGGTCCTATGGTCTCCCTTTGTGCCTTCAGGGTTTATGTCAATATCACATTTCCTCTGCCGTGTCGTGTGCCTTTAAACTCACAGCCTTGCATGGAGACGGTAAATAGAGTGTTACCTCTAATTGATCCGGGCTGCCTTGTGATGTGATTTCAACAAGCGCTTTTTTTTGAACCACTGACCCACATCACTTGATTCATAATTCAGTGTGCATCGCTGTTATCTGCGCACAGGGGCATCAAACCGTACTGAAATACCCATCGCATACCAATGCATTCACATTTATGTTAACCGCATAAAGAATGCAGTGGCAGTCTTCATACAGCATGCGTAAAATCAGTGTGGAGCGCTCCAACTGCTCATATGCTGCTACATGATACCACGTAATGAATACTGTAGTGCACACCATGTTTTCTTCATACATCTCCTTATTGACATATGAGGAAAATATATACCAATACGTGTAACATTTTCCCTTTTTGATGTTTGCCTCGGCGTGTGTTTGTTAAACCGTAGCTTATCTTTGGAACAGCCAGCCGAACATCTGAAGAATAATTGGCTGCAGCTGAACTGGTAAATTCAAACAGGGAGCGATTAATAGCTTTCGTGAGGAAAGAATCAATGCAAAAAAACAAATGCTGTGACACCACAGAAGAAGAAATGTGACAAAAGTCATTAAAGACAAATGTGTGAATGTGTTTCAAAATGTTATCAGAAGCAAGTATTGTCCTCTTGTTAGTTGGGCTACAAACATTCAACATCCTATTTCACCTCCTAATTGCATTGCCAATAAGGTGGTAATGTTTGCATTATTGCATCATTTATTCCTGTTGTGAAAAATACCAACAGCTAAAATAATTATGTCCCCAAAACAAGCGTGTGCTTGATTCTTGAATTTGTGAAACTTGAAATCAAAGTTTGTATTCATCATCTTTGATGACAAAACGACCTTGTATGATTGCAAATGTCACTCATGCAAAGATCTTTGTGATTAAATCACTGTTTACTCTGTTTACGCACTTGTGAATATATTCATGCGTCTTTCTGTTTGCGCACCCCAAAACATTTGTCTAACTGCTCTAAAACATCATGAGCGTAATTTACACCAATACAAACAGAAGTAAACTGAATATACTGTTGTGAAAATTGCTTTAGACAAACAACTTTCTGTGCAAAATGGCTCTGACCAGTGGTATATTTCAGAAAGCCATTTTGTCAGAGCGGTGGGGCCTCTGGGAGCGTGAGGACGATGCGCTAACCGAGTGTTTCTCACTTTCCTCTCACTCGACAGAGAGGAGATGAAGTCCCTCCAGGCAGCCTTGCAGAAGCAGCTGGACGAGGCAAACGAGAGAGCGGAGAAGCAGCAAGCCACGGTGAGACAGCGCTGACCTGACCGTCAACATCCGGTCTCCTCTAACCAGCCCCGTTACCTGTCACACAGGCCCGTCAGTGAGCCGCGCTCATTACCCAGCAGCCAGCTCTCTCGCCTCCTCGCCACACCAGTTAATTGAAACGCTTTGTGTCCACACACCCCGACTCAAAAATGAATAAGAAGAGACAAATACCTAACAGCATGTCCTTATCGAGCCATCTCTCCATCAACAGTATCTACCTCTCCATCTACCCAGCTGCTGTCCGATAGGCACCCTGCTTTTAATTACACTCAACACAGGCATCTTAAACACTGTCTGGCAAATGGAATTCAATGAATCACTTGGTGTATATCATCTCAGAAAACTGTGAAAATGTCCAAGATGATGTATTGAAATTGCTTATTTTGTCATCAATGGAATTGCATTGCGAGGAAGCAGCTGGGATCCATGTTTACTTCCTGTCAGCTTTTGTCTTTCACATGTGAAGTGGTCGACAGCATGAAAAACAGCAAATGCAAACATTCACGGAGCTGGAACAAGAAGTGATATTTTGCCGTTTTTACATGATGACAATTATGATCATTGGATGATTGAGACAGCTGATGATTAGTTTTCTGTTGATCAACCAATTAATGAACCAACTACGGTAATCATTTCAGCTCCAGTAATTTCAATTAAAAAAATTGGCAAAATTAAACTTTTATTTAATGCACAAAAAAAATCGAACCTTGAATAAAATAATCGTGTATGGAAATGATACTCATACAGTGATTATAAAGACCCAACCGAGGCATTTGAGGTTAAGTTGCATAATGTCTCCGACTAGTTCAAGAGAAACGATGTGGAAATCCAACTCAATGGCAAATTAGAGAATATTGATGAGTTGAAAGCTGTGTGTCTTTTTAGGAGGCTTTGAGCTGAAACAAACAAATTCAATTATCTTCTTGACTCAGCATTTTCCACGGTCACAGGATAGAAAATGGGACGAGGCATTCAATGTCAGCAGAAAACGTTGCCTTTGCTCACTCCAGTAATTGTGACAAAAATAATTCATTAATGACTTTTTGTTTACACGGTCTGCTGTAATTAGAATCACTTTAACCTCTAATTAGGTCAGAGTAAGACTGCTGCTCTGGCCCCAGTTGTCAGAACCGTGGACACTGAAACGAGTGGATATCAGACAACAGAAACAACACATTATTGATCTCTTAACGTGTCTGTTCATCTCAAACACATTTTGCTTTTGTGTCTAATCATATTACCAATGAGCCACATATGTTGATGTCAAATGGATCGATCCGTCGTAATGTCGTCTCACTGAACTCCACTTCCACCAAACGTCTGCTGGTATCAACAGAAACCCGTTTAAAATGCATTGTAGCTCGTCTATGGAGATGCTGTGCTGGAAGTTGTGTTTATGCATGTGCTCTCTTACTGTATTGTCCCACTTTTCTATCCTCATGTTATTCAGAGAGACCACCTCTAGTTCTGCAACCAGACTCCTTATCAACCAATCAGCATGAAGCCTGTCGGGCAGCACTGACGGCTACAGTGCTGCTGGTGGGTTTTCTTTTCTGGGATTTCTAATATATATACTGATGCAAAGCTTTTCCTGCAGATTAAATGAGCACAGTGGCATTACGATCCACAATCAAACAATCCGCACTCTGCCGATAACATTTTAAGTGACATTCTTGCCATTTTGCTAAGACCAGTGACAAATCATTGGCTGGGTTTTATAGTTTGCGTTTGACATTCATGCTCTGTTAAATGGTATTTATCACCCTTGCTGAGATTGAAGATTAAAAAGAACACCTCGGCAGCATGCTAATGCCACACACGTTCAATAGAACAATGAAATACTGTATCTGGTTCAGAGTCCTCGTGTCCACATAGAAGTGAGTGGGAAGACGGCGCTTTCAAAAGAGTGAATCAACACGATCAATGTTGCAAGCAACTTGCTTGCAAAAACAGTTTTTTAATTATTTATTGCAGCTTCTGATGTGTAGAAACCACCAAAAGCACACACAAAGCAGTTGAGTATGCCGCGAGGTGTGGACAATGAGATTCAAGCCAATCTCTATTTCAGACAGCATTCTTCATGAGGAAGATCATTTTCTGCTGAGTATGCGTTCGGTGATGGCTGCGCATCAGAAGCTGTGGTAAATATTTTCATGGATGCAAGCAGGGGCCTCTCCAACTTATTGGTTTACAATCCTGCATTGAAAAAAGACGAAATACTGCAAATACAAAATCAATGACAACAGCTGTAACATGTTTCGAGCCTGTGATTTGACATCTTCACATTGCTTGTTTTGTTATTGCACCGAAATACGTGAAATGACCGTATTAACAGCGCATTACGTTAAGGCAACAACACTCCCTGGTTAAGTTTAGGGAAGAAATATCATGGTTTGGGTTAAAATAACTACGCAAAAGTCTCCTGGGTGAAAGTCCCGCGTTTGACCAATCCGACCACTGTGACCTCAGACTTTGCAGCGACGTAGGATGCTAGTTGACTTCCCATCGGCATTGCTGGGGCTGACAGATCAATTTCAACACATTACGTGCCACCACTAAATAATTTACTTTTAAGAGGGCGTGGCCTCTTCTGTGAGATCAGACAAAAATGGTTTCAGTCCAGATCAAACATCTAAACCGTTGAATGCAGTATCATCACATTTGGTTGAGTTATGGTGGTCGCCCTCTTTCCTCTAGCATAGGGAGACCATATCTCCAACCCCACAAGCCGGAGCACTGAAGTGTTCCACACGTTCGTGCACATGTATTTGGCCGTCCATGGACTGTTACAGTCTGTGCAGAATGCAACATGTTCATGGCCGGCTACTGTAATAAGTTAAGCAGCCTTACATGCTAAATCAAGGTGGTGGTGAGCGTCATCTGCTGCTCTTTGTAGACTCTTTGTTTGGTTGTCTGAGAAATAGTTAATTGTTATTAAGACTGTTCTAGATCGAGTTCTGGAGAATTAATTGACGGATAAATAATTGCATTGCGACATGATTCATATTTCAGACAAAATGCATCTTTGCATCTACGCTTCGTGGAGCCCAGCGCAATAGTCCCACTAACTTTCATTCTTAACATTTCAAAATCCATGAAATGATTAAAAACAATGGTTGCATTCAGCCCACTGAACTAACGATGTTTCGAGGCTGTTGTTATGTTGCACCTCTCCTTTACTCCTAAATGCTGCACCGGGATGTGTGTTTGAAAGCACTCCCGGGGGATGTGGCGGCGACTGAAAGGCGTGGACCTTGATGTTATCATGCCGTGCTTGGGGATGTGAGTCAACTGAGGCTCAGTTTACAGTTCCCCCGGGCACATAACTTGTATGAGGTCACCAGCCCCATGAATCTTTTCCTTTTTCTTGTCCTCCGGTCTATCTTGATGACCTCACTCAAGGACACGGAGTGCTTAAAAACCGTCTTTCTGCAGAATAAAAGACAGAAGGGAAGACAACACCTCGGCCTAGCTATCCCTCCCACATACTGGGAATTCATGCTTTGCAACATACGGGGTAAGCCCATGGCAGCAGTTTGCCATCTGCAGTTGCCGTTTGAACCTCTGTCTGGCTGCTGAACACAAGCCACAGGCCAGCACCAGTAAGACATGCCGAGCTCACGATAAAAGGACCGCAGTGAACAAAGATATCACTCTGCCATGATCAGCATATATGGGCTATTAGATCGGGCACACAGCGGGAAGTATGTAGTCGCTCATTGCAGGAATAAATGCCTCGGCGTATCATATTTGCCGCAGTTAAAGAACCTCGGATGAAACATTTCTGGACACGTGTTACGCTGAACTAACTTTCTGCGACACGAGAGAAATATAATACGTGACAGAGGTTTTTTTTATCATCTCGATGGGTGACAAAACAAAAACTGTGTTTTTCAATTTCACTGCAGCAAAGGGCTTCTGTGGCGCCGTCAGTTTACAGGGAACTGTGTTCATTTGTGGAAGGAGCCTCAGTGTATTGTGTAAACTCACCAGCGCGGCTCATACTGGTGAAATTAAAGACAATAAATCAGATACTTGCACTGGTTTGATCACAAGCATTCAGTACACGGAGCTAAAATACTCTTTTTATTCAATCACTAGTTAGCAAACTAGATGGTGCACGAGGACGTTCTTTATTTCTATACATTTTTTCTATCAAGTGACAGTGACTGAACATGACATCATGCCCTCTGCTTGGGGGTGTGTGTGTGTGTGTGTGTGTGTGTGTGTGTGTGTGTGTGTGTGTGTGTGTGTGTGTGTCAACCGGTGTGCTCTAGTTTGTAGTTTCCCAGGGTGCTTTGCTAAAAGACAAAAGAAAATGTGACTTTTAATTTACGTTGACCATTTACTCCTGCTTGAGTAATGTTTACTACAAACTGCAGTGCTCACCCATTGTGGCAGTAACACAGAGGCTGTGGGGTGATGGCAGCCATTGAAATGTTGGGGAAGTCTGACAACAGAGAGGGACTGACAAGGCCATTGTTGTTTCTGGGATTTAGTGATAATAGCAGACAAAGACTATTGGCTTCTGATAGTGGAGGTCTGTACACTGACACACTGACACAGATTTGTGTTTATCGCCATAATCGCGTTCATGCAATGCCCTTAATTCCACATGTACTGCCTAAACGGTGACGCTCAGAAACAAACAATGAAGCAGGGCATTCCACACGATCACGTTTCTTTTGTCTTTTCCGTCTTCAGATCAAATTTCTGAAAGTGGAGATGGAGAAAAAAACCAAAATCATCAAGGATTTACAGCAAGAGGTGAGTCATCAAAGTTTCATTTCAGGCTGGTTTCAACCCCGCATTCAGTGTTTGGCTTCACGAGGTATATATTTAACCATAAAGGAAGCATTTACTCTAATTCACTGATCAAGAACCCACTCCTGTTTTGCCTACTTCCATTTCATTTAACGATTTTGTGTGTTTGCCAAACGCCTTCTGAAAGTCTCCAGAGACTTGGCCCGAGAGCTCGTTGCTTTCAATCAAAGGTGGGCATACGCTGGCGTGAATATATCTGTTTTACCCACCACTTTCACAACACTGCAGGCGGTCTGTGATCATGATTGCGATCGCGACCGCGATGGTGAGAAATTGGTAGCTCTTCTCCTGCCTCTTCTGACGATGGAAGTCTATCTGCATGATTGTTGAACATCAGTGCAGAATAGTTCGTCGAAAAATATGTTTTTCTCTCTCTCTCTCTCTCGCTCTCTCTCTCTCTCTCTCTCTCTCTCTCTCTCTCTCTCTCTCTCTCTCTCTCTCTCTCTCTCTCTCTCTCTCTCTGATTCTGAGGGAGCTGACACCAAAGTCTGACATTTACCGCTGATGCCTTAGACAGCTGGAGGAAGAAAATAACCTCTACTGGCAAATACTATTGTAGGTGTACTGAAAATATGTGACACCACATTATCTTCCATTTGGCTTGTTATCTGTAGGAATTAAAAAAAAGGAATAAAATACAGCTACCAAGAGAACCTATTCAAAACAAAACAAGACCATTAAATGCAACACAGTTACATTAAAGATGCTTTAAGTTGGATGTTTCCTTTGGGGGCTTGTCTGTCAGCTGTATAACAGGGAAAAAATAACAAAATGAAACCTCTGCAGACCAATACTGTGTCAAATGAAATGAAATCATGCGGTGCCAGCCACTTAATTGATTTTTACTGAATTTGATAGATAAGGAAGAGCCTTTACTCGGTCCGAGGTGTCAACGCAGAGAGCCGACTTCTGAATGACGTGAGCTTTTTGACTCCACTCTCAGCAGAAATGCAAATGCGAATTTGAGCTCATTGTGACTGCATTCATTGAGTAAATACGCTTTTGAGGTGATTAACTTGTCATCTGGAACCTTAATGACACGGCAAAATACTTCGAGTACACTCATAAGTTGCTGTAAAGCACGTTATTTTCATTTTGCAAATAGCTGTGTGAACTTATGAACACATGGTGCCTTGGGTATGATCCAGATATCCTTTCTGATTATAATTAAAATATAAAAAGGCCCTATGATGTCATATTATGGGAACAGTGCTGTCTGTTTTTTTTCTTGCTTTTTGAAATGCAGGCAGGCACTTTAATAATTACAGCACAAGATCATGAGGGATGATGATGAAGAGATACTGAAAACTGCCTCGACACGTTGCTCTCTGCTTCGGTAACGTGATAAAGTGTCTCAAATGATGAACCGGATGATGACATAATGACTTCGGGTGATCAAAGTGTTTGGAGAAGTACCCGCCATGATGCAGGTGTCTGTGGATTCATCAGACGTGTGTGTGAACATCACAGCACATCACAAGAGGATCAGATGGACGGCCTTTGTGTCGCGGTCAAAGTTGATCAAAAGAAGGATGAAATTAATTCATACCTGGAGAAAAATAAAAAGGTTTATTTCTTAATTTGTGAGGTTTGATCTTTAATCCATCAAAGGTCAGAAAAATGTGTCTTTCCAAATGTTTTTTAATAAAGAAAAGTAATTCAACATGTTTAGACCTCAAGGACACACAGTGTGTTTTGTTGAGTAATGCAGATCCTGCTTCCTCTCCAGTATCTCAGTACGGTGCACTATGTAGCATCACAACCACTCAGTCACTGCTCTGGTGATATATCCTGGCAACGGGTGTCACGGTAGATCTTCACTAAAGAAATAGATCCAATGAACATTAATAGTTTCTCAAGTATAAAAGCCTTGAAACATGTTTCATTGCATTTACAAAGTAATATCTCAAGAAGCTATTTAATTTATATGAACGCCGGTGAATTTATTCTTGCGTGCTTAACTCTGTAAGAGGCAATCAGAGGTAAATGTGGAGACGCTTCCACAATCAATCAAGTCATTTTCACAGTAGGAGTTCGCACGTGTTGGTAATACTGCGAGGCAGATGGCTTTAAGTGACTAAATGACCCATCGAGGAGGCCATGGTTTCACTTTGTAATGAACAATTAGGGATTTTCTTTGGTCTTAAACAACGTCTTGATCTGGAAATAGGAGAAGTACGAAGACGCTGACAGGGAGGCATGAAGACTTTGCTTGAACTTTCTAGGTCTGAGGGCCTTCATGAAAATAATGACATATGGGTCAATCCGTGGTCAAGAGAAGTCCGGAACTTTCCTGACATCTGTGACGCTCTGGCATTTAAGTCACGGCTGCACGCAGTGGATCCCGAGAAGCATTCCCCTGCATCTATTGCACTCGTCGAGGAATAGAACATCTCTTGCGTGCAGAAACTCAAAGGTCAAAAGTGCTTCAGCATTATCATTTTGCTGCTGCAGAGTCCACTCTCTCAACTCTGCACCGCAGAAAGGGACAAATCTGACAAAACCCTTGCGTCATGACATACATTATATACAAGCAATGCTGCTGTAACCTCAAACGTCCCCGTTGGTAGGTAACTGTACATTGATCGTTTTCAATGACGTTTGATACTAATCATTTATTTCTATCTGTTATAATTCAACTCTTAAAAGGAAATTAAAACTGCATTTTTTTTTCCAAGGCCAAAATGAACAAAACAGTATGTTGTTGTAGACAGTGTGAATAATGAATGAATGAATGAATGAAATTTATTTATAGAGCGCTTTTCACAGACATGACATCACAAAGTGCTTAACAGCAGACATTTAAAAACATAAAAAACCACAATGTGACCCTAGGGTCAATAAATTACATACACAGAATAAAATTAAAATTAAAGTAAATTAAATTTAAAATAAATAAATAAATAATAAAAAATATGTTAAAATTAAATAAGAAAAATTAAAACATATAATATGGCCCGTCGTGTTCCAATTACAGATACAGTGCACTCCTTGCAACCGGCTCAAATAAAAAATAGTATTTCCTTGAATATTAACATGTCTGAAAGCTTCGATTATTTTATGTTCATCTTAAACCTAAGAATATTTCACACGTAGTTTCCATCATATTCGATACTCTGGTACTGATACGAGAGCCCGGAAGTAAATCCAAACGGTTTTAACGTTCAGCTTTTTTATACTATTTTAGAGAGCTGATTCGACTCCATGATGATCTGCAGGCTGCAGTTTACTGCATTATACTGAGAGGCCTTTCTAATATTTCGTCAACCACATTTGTATCGATAAAGGTTGACGAAACATTACAAAGCTCTCTCAGTTCAACAGAAATGATAGAAACTATACATCACAAGCTTAATGACGGCAGGATTTACTGCAGGGCCTGTTGCGCTCGACTGCATTGAATTAGTGTGTAAACCGCCACTCCCAGCTGAACCCTGAGTATACAATATACATCCTGTATTGTTCTAATGTGACACCATTACTCAGACTTGTGATTCTGTGGCCATGTAATGTGTACAACAATTCCTGATAGAGCTGAAATGAACACTTGTAAAGCTAAGCATTCCCTTTGTTTACACCGGCATGTGTTTTTTTATTTGCATTTCACAGTGAACTGTGCCGTGGTGTCAGCGGGGATGCTTTATGGCTGCCATCCACTGTGAAGTCATTATCAATGATTTGCTTTCAGGGCTTATTATGAGTATTTTGACGGAGGGTGATTCACAGACCGACTTGGATCCCGCTGGGATTCATCAGGTTCTCACAGAGCATTGTAATAGACAGCTTTGCCACACACTCAGCTCCTTGCTGCTGATGCTGATGCTCTTCCGTCCAAAACGGCTTCCCGTCATTGTCTCCTGCCTTTCATGTCTTCCGGATGTAATTTGTTCCCCGGCTAAACGGCAGAAAGAAATCATGCATCGGGGCATTTACTGGATCTCTCAGTGATACTCGCACTGGAAAAAAGAAAAAGTGAGAAAAAACTGAACTCGGCCGAAAACGGCATCATTATGTTTGTTAAACGGGACAAAGACAAAACAGATGAAACCACTGAAGTTAATAGCGGTTTAATATCATCGTCTAGCAAGTCATGTCGTTGTCGTTTTTATTAGAATTACCACTGATTGATGGTATGAAGTTACTTGTTCATGATCTTCAGAAAGTGCTAAATTGCAAACATTCATTTCAAAATGTTCAGTTGTATTGTTATTTAAAGTGCAACAGAGGCACAAATAAAATGAGAAAATGGTAGGATGTACTCTAATGTGCATAACACATTAAATCCATCTGTGACTGTTCTCATAGTGGGGCAGTAAACGCCTGAATGTTCTGTCTTGTGAAAAAAGGAACTGATAATAATGACCCATTGTCTCGTTATATCTCCACACGATGCATTAAGCTGCATGGCATTTCTGGCTTGGGGAATAAATGGCCTCATTGCTCCTCCACCACTATATTACTCAACATCTGAATAGTCACTGCATTATTAACACAAAGACGCGCTCAACGCCATCGAGGCCCCATCAGAACTAATTCCACACATATGATCATGCATTGCATTGAGTGCTGACAACACTGGAGGGTTTACGTGAAACAGAGCGCGGCGGGTGACGGCATGCCATGTCAGTCCTTTGCACTGAGCAGACAGGGCGAAGTACACCTGATCGATTGCGCTCGCGTATCGGAGACAGCGGGCCCGACCTTGTTACGCAACAGCGACGGTGGACCTGACACCCGGCGAGAGTGACGGCGTTTATTGTAAATGAACCAGGTGTAGGTAGATGACAATGACGGATGAGAAGTGCAGTAACGTGTTGTGTTTTTACATAATTACCTGTATAGCTGACAATGTAATGCATCAGTTATAAACTGCATGTTTGGTGGTGTGGTCGGCTAAAAAGAAAAAGGCTATAATCATTATCATCAGTCACCAAACCCCATCATTCCAAGAGTGGACGGTATACAGGAGTGGTTGTACAGCTTGTGGCCCTTGCTTGCAGGTTGCATTGCACTACAAATTGTAGAGGGTTAGCCACGGACAAAATGTCTACATCCCAAATGTGAATACGTTTTAGAGGCATGATGGTTTAAAATCATCCAGTAATTCACAAGAAGAAAGACTCAAGCAAAGTCTACGAACTAAACTTCTTGCAAGAGAACAGGCTGTTCTTGTACTCTTTGTTGCTATACTTATTCATATACATCCCACAAAATCAATTTGCTTGTGATCCACGGAATCGTGAACGAGGAAGTATGAATAATGATACGTCGGTGTAGGGAGGAGGTCAGGGAGGAGGTCAGGGTGGATGGGTCGGTCGAAACAAACGGAAATTGACCCATGTTGCTGGAGAACGCGTGAAAAGTGATGAATTATTTTTCAAAAGGAATCATACAAACCGTTGCATGAGGATACGTTGAACAGAAGAGATATATTTTTCTGCCCGCTGTCAATACTCTCATGACCTGAAGAAGGTTGCGAACCTTTCACTGGGAGGAATCAACGCTATGGCTAAGTTATGCGCAGTATTTTTTAATGTATGATTTTTTTTTCCTTCATGTGAGTAAATTAAGTTTCTTCAGATTCTAAAAGAAGGTCAATATGTTGCCCCCTGAAGCATGTGGAACCAGATGTGTGCAGCTCAGACTGCAGACTTGTGTTTGTGCTCTCAATACTAAAATTAAACAGCCACGACATGGTCGTGCACCGAGCATGAAATCTTAAACAGTACATATGATGCGGATGCAAATTTGATGATCATTATATTCCTGCGCCTGTTGAATAATGTGAAAGCATGTGAGCTCGTGAGCTAACGGTCAAGCTAAAGATGCAGGAAATTGAATTGTCTCCATGACGACACTTGATGTGCAGCGCAAAAACACAGACGTTCTGCAAAACGTCAAATAGCAGCTCAACATCGCCGCCGTTTATTCTGACTTTTCTCAAGGAAGTCCGGATGCATGGGCATTTCATTGAGATGCAAATAAAATCCCAACAGCAGATCCATGTGCCTTTGCTTGCTACGGTAATATGCAAACAGAACACGCAATGTGAAAGTAGCACAAGAATCTCACAGCCTTAAACTATGTGATTGAGCCAGATGTCTGCCCATCCAGCCTTCTGGTTCTGTGTATCTGTTGGCATTTCTCTCTTCCACAATCCTTTTGTAATTGCGTTGATTCTATGACTGCGTATTAGGCCCATAGGTTGAAAACAAGACTACATTTTGGAGCCCAGGGGAACGGGGTAATACTCGGACAAGAAATGCACAGAATTTCCAAAATTATAGTCGTAAATTTACAACAATAAACATGGACATTGGGCGAAGGCAGGCTAGACCCTGGACAGGTCGCCAGTTTATCGCAGGGCACATATAGATACACACAAACATTCACACTCACATACGGGCAATTTTGAGTCTCCAAATAACCTAAACTGCATGTCTCTGGACTGTGGGAGGAACCCAGAGGGAACCCACGCTGCCGCGGGGAGAAAGTGCAAACTCGTGCTGTGAGGTGGCAGTGCTAGCCACTACTACACCGTGCAGCCCATATATATATACACATATATATATATATATATATATATTGTCGAGAAGAGTTGAGCTCACAGAGAAAGCCCCTATATATATATATATATATATATATATATATATATATATATATATATATATATATATATATATATATATATATATATATATATATATATATATATATATATATATATATATATATATATATATATATATATATATATATATATATATATATATATATATATATATCAGTTCTGGAAGAAACTAAGCCATCGGTTCAGGTTTAATAATTGCCTCACTGTGAATGTGGTGAATAGTGGTCTTCTTTAGAGATATGTGATTTATTTGCTCCTTAATGCAGAAGATGTCGTTTTGATTTGTTTGTCTCTGCACAAAGAAAAAGTAATTTATTTGGCATTCACCGTTTTCTTTTGCTGTGCTATTATTTCGCAGAATTAAATAAAACCCTGTATCTACAAAACACAAACACTTTGGAAATTGTTCTTTACATTTTCAGGATGCAAAACTTTCTTACAGCCAATGAATAAAGCGGCGTTAAGTGTACACCAAGTAGCAGGAGTAGTTTTGCAGTGAAAGTCTAGGATTTAGATGAGCGGTCTGGATAATACCTGCAGTGGATTTGAGTGTTTTCATGATCTGGGTTCGTCTGCAAAAAAGAAAACAGTGTCTTGTATCGCAGAGGCTGCTGTGCTGGAGATGTTTTCTGGCATTGTTCGTTGATTCATTATCAGCAGGGCCGCTTATGCAAGAATTGACGTCAGGCGTTTGTGAACCCGTTCAGTTTTGTAATGTCGTGTTTTTAGTTCTATTTCCTTTATTAGAACTGATAAGCCAGAGCTAAGGGATTGGCAAACAGAATTAGGCCTTATTAAATCCCTGTGTGAACTAACATAATGTATTCCACAGTGATTTTGCACACAAACACAGAAAACAAATCTAAGCAGTTTATGGGGGAAAGAAATGCTATTTAGAGAATTTTCAAAACCATGAAGTACAGTCATCCAGCCAGAGCTTGTCTGTAATGAAATCTGGAGTTGCCGGTAAACCTGAAAGCAGAATGTGTTGGTTCAGTGTCTTGTACTAACAGGAGGGCGGCTTGTATTAAATCTGCATTTCCTCCCAACACTGCCAAAGTGCTGCAATATGCAAAAAGGTCAAAAGCAGTTACCCTCTGTGGAATAGTCAATAAAGCAATCTTCTTTTATGTACAGGTAATATTTCTCACTTCCAGAATGTTTATATATTATTTTTACAGCCTGGGATTATCCAATTCGGTTGAAACCTATTTTATAAACTATTTTCTGTAAATATCAGAAAGCACAGGCACGCGTCTCTAATCGTTCCGCACAGCCGAGGGACGCTCCATTTGTCATGAGATGTTACGTACACAATATCTCGTCATTTAGCAGCACTTCCTGTTCCAAGTTGATATAAACAAAAACGATTGGGATGCTGTCACAGACAAACTTTCTGTCTTTTCAGCTTCATATGTGACAAAAGACTCCTTCTGTTTCTGTCTATGGCAGCAATCTTTTCAACATAAACCATCCTAATGTCCTGAAGCTCACGGATACAGATTTACGAGATGAAAGTTCAATTGCAATGAAAGAACCCCACTGCATTTAAGATTTCCAAAATGTTATTTTCATGGTCTAGGAAAGTTGAGTCAATATTTGTGAGCAGGAGCTACTCTCTCTCAAAACCAGAGACCAGAGAATAAAGTCTCAAAGATGTGATGAAACTTAAAAACAAGCGGCGATGTCTGCAGGCAATCATCTCGAAGGCATCGTACAAGACACATCACATAATCTTTCCAAAAACATATTAAACTCACCAAACCGTCTGGCCGCATAGCAGCGGCTGAATTGCGGCGAGGTAAAGCAGTGCGTGTACTGGTAGTTCCGTTAGCTGCTTCCCCGCCACGGTGTCTCTGGCTGCCAGCATGTGGGCCAGAGAGGTACTCACGAGTGTCTGTACTGGTAGGTCTGTTAGCGGTTAGCCAAAAATCCTGTCCAAAACACTAAAACTGGGCCGGTTGGGAGTGGGGAGTCAGCAGGCGATCAATGTCTGAACAAAACAGACAAAAAAAGGTGTTTTGAGAAAGTGTGAGTCACTGAAACCACGAGAGCTCCCTCGAGCATGCAGCCATAACTGGTCGCCTGAAGTTCAACAGGAACAGTAAGTTTGCTGCAGCGGAATGAAAGATTTGCTGTGGACGGACACAGAGTTGCACACTCACACACGCGATCGCATGATTCTCCTGGCGCAGATAAAAGTAAAGGCAGTTACACAGCTGGTTTTAAACGTTCCTGATTTGATAGATTAGTTGGGCAATAGATAGCTCGTCAGAGTTAAACCTTAGGTTATATTACATTTGATTCAACAGCATTTAAATGACCATGTATCTATACGTAGCAGGCCTGAACTATGTGTTGAAATAAAACCATTCAAATGCTGATATCTGCAACCTAGACATCTAAAGACCGACTTGACTTTGTACTCAAGCTTTATCCTCAACGTCTCGACATCGTTTGACCTACGGATCAACAATGCCGTGCCTGCTGAGATGTTCTTATTGACACAGTAAGACTCTGAGACCGAAGCGATACGCATGCCTTACAGCTTCGATGATCCCGAGTCATATATGTTGTTGCATTTTGCAAGCCGTCAGAAAACCTTGAATCATATCGACCCTCAACTCCACAGTGAAAGCAAAAAGTAGCAATCAGCCACAAAGTCACCCCCGCCATCAAGGAGGTGCTTCTCTTTGAGCTTTGCGTCAATTTGAAGTAAAATTAAATCCTAGTTCCTCATTTGCAATGTGTGGGAAGTCTGTCTGGGTAACTCAGCCACCTGCTGGCAGCTCCTACATTTATGCATTAAATCCTAGAATGTCTTCTTGAACTCGGATTACATTTGAGTCACTCGCCACGTCGTTTTGCACTTAATACAAAATTTTGACTCTGTGTGGCTTCGTGGGCGCTGGCGCTGAACTCAAATCATAGAAGCTTGTTGGAGAGAGGTAAAGACAGGCTGCATGGTGCCACGCTGTCACTTAGCAGTGATGCTTTATTCCTCACAGCCCGCCATGGCTATTGATTTCTGGCCCTCAGCTTCCAGACAAGTGACCGGTTTTCTGTGGTATTCGGCTGTGACAATATAAAGTGGATGGTCTATTTTTTTGTATTTCTTTTCTGACAGAAATAGATCCAAGTGCTTCAAGACTGATGCTAGACAAGCTGTGACATTTCTTTGACATGTTCACAAAATTACATTTTGTTTTTCCTTTCCTTTACTGTAGCTAGAGGTTTTCAAAACAGGACCGTCAATTTCAAAATGTCAAGATATCAGATGAGACCAGCAAAAACAGAGCCTTATTTCAGAATATGAAAGCAATATCTTGCAACGTTTTTCGTTTTGTTTTCATTATTCTGATGGGACATCCTGTAGCTGGGCTGATAATATGCTGACAGATACATCTGATAACACCAATACGTATATCATTCAGCGCATATTCTTGTGTTTGACAATCTCTTTTCCTTCACTATGGCGACTTTAGCATTTCCGTACATTTTTTAGGAGCGAATAAACTAAGTTACTGAATAGTAGTTTTGTCAGAAGTTGGGAATTTGGGCTTTGTGGCCTTGAAATCTTCCGCCAAACGGAGTAGAAGACATAGATGCTGTAAACTGGAAACAAAACAAGTCGGCTTAGCCATCCATCCCATGAACGAATTGTTCTTTAATGTCAGCTACTTGTCACGTTTAATGGTGTCTGCAGACAAAGACAAGCATTCAATCATCTGGGAACGTCCAGGAAGAAACAGCTGATCAGTCATGGGATTATTGTTATTTACACCTTATTTACATGAAAGGAAGATAAATAAAATGTAATGAAGCAGCAGTAGGCAGCTACTTTGTAGCGCCCAGGGAGCAGTTTGGGGTTCCGGGGCCTTGCTCAAGGGCACTTCGGCAGTGCCCAGGAGGGTAACTGGCATCTCTCCAGCTACCAGGCCATGCTCCGTGCGTGGTCCATACGGAGACGTAACCACCTTACGGTTCCCAGGCCTGCTAGCATGTCCTAATCATTGGAAAAGTGTTGATTACATTCCAGATTGGAATGCACAAGGATGTCATGGCATGTGGAAAGTAAACCAATCGAATTCGATTGGTTTACTTTCCACATGCCATGACATCCTTGCGCAGTGTCGGTCCATTCACACCACCGGATGTTACTGTTCTACATCCAATGAGGTGTGATAAACGTTTCTCTTAATGGAACAAGCTGAACAGAATAAAACAGAACGGCTCCTTGTGGTATCATGGCAGAAGATTATTTAAAACGCCATGAAGCATTGTCGATCCTCACATCCACAGCTCATTGATTGTGTAGCACCCTTCTGAACAGCCACGCGAGCTCCAAATACTGATACCGCCTTTGGGCAGTTTTGGCATCCAGCACAGGTCCCCTGATAAAAGACAGCTCGTCATATGCCATTCTTAGGTACCGCCTCTTGTTACTACAGATACACGTTGGGAGCAGTTTAGGGTTCAATGACTTGCTCAACAATAATTCAATCTACCGACCAACTATATAATGAATGTGTAACCTGCTTGAGCTACACTCGACTCCCAGCCATTTTCGTTAAACGTTCCTTATTGCAAGTACAAAAGCTTGAAGAGTAACTGCACACTTAAACATGAGTGGCTGGACTCAGGCCCAGACCTGTGGGTGGTGTTTCACTTTATTAAGGCTGATTGAGACCAACTAA
The DNA here is from genome assembly GCF_949748355.1 of Melanostigma gelatinosum. Classification (NCBI taxonomy): domain Eukaryota; kingdom Metazoa; phylum Chordata; class Actinopteri; order Perciformes; family Zoarcidae; genus Melanostigma; species Melanostigma gelatinosum. The sequence continues at coordinate 29,996,856 of NC_136635.1, forward strand.
GAACCTATAATGTCAAGCAGAAACAGACTAATCATCGTCAGTCAAAACTATTAGAGCTGTAGACGAAATATCAAAGTAAAAGAACATTGATCACATGCGTTTCCTTCCTTCACTTCAATCCAGAGAGAGGATAGCGATGCTTTGGGCCCATTGTGTATATTAAGATTTGATTTACTCAATCTGAAGGAATATCAATTGGCATTTTTCATATTTTACTGTTGCAGCGCTTCAATTCATCTCTGAGATAATTCACTCCCAGCATTAGAAGCGTTACTGTCCTCATTTCCAGCTGATTGATCAGATTGTTCAGGCGTTTTGGATTCGTCTTGAACAAATACAAGGAATGACAATGAATTTATGGACCGGAAATGATTAGCGTTCAGGTGGGTGGGTTACTGCAGGGATGGGCTGCAGCTCTATTATTATGCTGATAGTAATTGAGACTACTTCCCATGGAATATTTCAACTCGTCTTTGAGATGCCAGGCCTTCCACCATTTGCCTGCCACGATCAATAGAGTTCATCGAATTTATTTTCTTCAAATAGCCTGAAGCCTTGTCAAGCAGCTGACACAACTACTCACTCAACAGCTATTCAATGAGGGATATCTGGCAGGAAACACGGAACAGAAGTGTTGGGAACTAAAGGAGCGTGTTTGGGTTATCAGCATTTAAGAAACTGAATTCTTGACATCAATAGAATTATTGATGTATGTAACAATTATTAATGATTATTAATATAAACGGGGCACCACCCTGCGAACAGGGACCAATAACCAAACGATAAAACTAAGTCTCATAATTAGTAGTCCCTCATAATGTCAATAGTCTGCGTATGACTATACATTCAGTGACAGTGAAGGTTTTTAAGTTCGAGCACCGGCTACTACATACAGTCTTATCAAATACATATGCACAAGTAATCACAGACGACTGCTCCTGAAAGTATAACAGAGTTTATTGAATCAAAATAATAAATGATCAAATCAATTAATATTGCAACCAACAAACATTATCATACAATTTTATATGCCTAAACTAAAGAATGAATAAAATGGATGAGGGTGTATGTCTGTGTGTGTATGTGTATGTGTGTGTGTGTGGGTCTGTGGGTGAACAGGAAGGAGTCTTACAGCTACGCTAAAGACTACAAAGATGGCGGCGTCGAGTGACGCTGGCCAAAGGGGAGGGGCCTTAAGAACTACAGCTAGAAACTACAAAGATGGCGGAGTCGAGGGACCCGGACAAAATGGCAGAATGGGGCTGCTGTGCGTAATTCACGTTTGCCTGGGCAGCACGTGATGTGAGGCGCTCGTTTGAACGAGGTTCCCCAGGGGTAGAATTCGGAGCTGTGTGTGTGTGTGTTTCGCGAAAGGAGGAAAGAGAAAAAAGGTGGGGGCTCATGAATCAGACTTCTGCGCGCGGTGCGCGTTGTAGTGAGCCTGAGTTGGCTGGCTCTATCACGCATAAATATACCGCTGTCGTCTTGAGAACTGCCGGTAACTTATGCCGTGATAAACCACGCACCTCAGCTCACTCACCGAGTCGAGTTAATGAAAAGAGAACTTCCACACGGAGTGGAAGACAATGAATGAAATTAATCCCAAAGAAACAGTCATAGTTGATACACAAATACAGCGGCGCTTCTCTGCGCCGTAATGATTGCGTAATACCTCAATATCACGCGACAGTCTTAAACACACAAAAACACGGGAATATCAACATATAAATGAATGGCCTGAATTAAACTTAAGTTAATTTAAGCTAAGCTATGCCCAAATGCCAAGAATCTTACTTGTAGATGCTTCGTTGCAACGTGGAAGTGTTTGTGGCAAAGCTGTCCGTTTTCCTCGTCGGGAAGGGGGACAGGGGGGAGCTTGCGGGTCGGCGCGGCTTTGCAGCGGGCGCTGTGTGTCGCGCGGCGGTGAGCTGGCGCGGCTTCGGTCCGTTAGCGTGGCTCTGGAGCAAACGCAGGTCCGGTCTGTACTCGCTGCAGGGAGAACAGTTAACTTCGGATGAGACGACGTGTCTGCGCGTCTTGCCGGGAATCCTCGGTCACGAGAGGAGCGAGGCTTCGTCGGGCTCCTCTGTGCCGGTTTGTGCACAAAATAAAAAGAAACAAAAAGCAGAGAACGGATCGCTGATGCGGATTCGTTTCGCGGGCTGTTTCGTCCAGCGAAATGGCTCGTGACCTGTCAGGGTTTGAGGGTTTGAGTAGGGTTGAAGGGCCGTTGCTTCCTCGTGGCCTCGTCGTGCTGGAGGGGGGGGGAGGAGAGGCCGATGTGTCTTCATGCGTCCAGGACGAAGGTCCGGGCGAAGAGAGCGGTTGTGTGCCTCCTAACTCAACCGAGGTCGAAGGGGGAAAGCTGGATTCTCTGTGGCCTGGACGGGGGGGGGGGGGGTCCGGGCGAAGAGAGCGGTTGTGTGCCTCCTAACTCAACCGAGGTCGAAGGGGGAAAGCTGGATTCTCTGTGGCCTGGACGGGGGGGGGGGGGGGGTCCGGGCGAAGAGAGCGGTTGTGTGCCTCCTAACTCAACCGAGGTCGAAGGGGAAAAGCTATGAGGTGTGAACTAAAAACAGTTTTATAGAACATCGGCTGAACCACAGGGGTCCTCGGGTCTCTTGGCTCTCGGCCAATGAGATTGCCGCGGTTACCATGGTTATTTGGGGGGGGGGGAATTCACACCTGAGTGTGAAATCCCTTTGCTCTCCTCAAACTACAAATCAGGATGAGACCTTTGCTTGACAAAGTGAAGGCCTGATTGTCTTTGTCCACAGCACATGTTGAAGCCATTTATCAGACCCCAACATCCCCCCTTTGTTCTGAAGAGCGAGATGTTGGCTTCGGTCTTTAGAGCAAACCAAGGGCTGGCATGTGCATCCATGTGGTGGGGAAACCTGAAGAGGTGAGACAGTCCAAGTGTTCCTGAGACCAAAAGCAGTGGTTAAAACAGGCAGTGTTCATTGTTCATAGAGTTCAAGGTTCATAGTGGTCAAGTTCATGGTGTTCAAGTTCAGAGTTCATTGGCATCTGGGCAGATGACTAAGGTGGCATCTGGGCAGATGACTTTAACTACTTCTACCTACATCTACTATCATACACAATTCAAATCATAGGTGAGCAAAACATTATTCCCAAATAATTCAATCGCTATTATGATGTTGTGATAATCTAGCATTGTGGCACAGTGTCAAAGAAAGTAACAACCCAAATAAACAAAACAAAACACAAAAGAGAGAGAAGGAAAGAATAGAAAGACAAGAAGCAGGTGAGGGGCAAACAGTGGTTACTGGTTCAACTCCTAGACAGGACTGGAGTCCGTCGGCGGAGCAGTCGTAGGTTGGCTACGTGGTGTTATGAATAGGAGGGAATCCAGTTAGTCTGTCGCTTCTGGATCTATTAGTACATGATATGTGTGTCTATCTCTCTCTGATCGGTAGATTTAGAGCGAGTCCTGTGTCTAAGTTTTAGAATCTATCGATATTGGAGTTGCGTTGCCAAGACTATAGGCCAGAGGTACCTGTGAGGGTTGCATAACAGTAGTGGTAGCAGATTTACAGATTTCGTTAGCACGGCTAGTGTGACTAGCTAGGCTGGTCTCTCGCTGCTCCAGCTGTTGACAGCTGAGCCTTCTCGGATGAGGTCCTGGGTTAAATCTGACTGCTACGGCAGAGGTTATGTCTTCTCTGGTTACTTCTGGTAGAGTCTATAAAGCATGCAAAGGGTTCTCTATGAGAGTGGAGCATCAGTTTACAGTCACAATGGTTTGTCAGGTCATGCAACTGTTCTGGTTGAAGTTGGCTGTGTTAGCGGTTAGTGCATGTCTACAGGGTGAGTTGGAGCATGCAGTTAAACGTTAGTAGTCAATAGTAAGCTACCATTCTGCCGGTTGGTTTCGGCACTGGCGAGATTAGAGTGTACTTCCTGTGAAGTACATCTCTCTAAGTTTCTGTTGTCAGAGATCCACCCCCCTCGCGCTGTTCAAGTGGCGAGGGCAGATATCCCACGTTACCGTCAGCACTCAGGGAAACGTCGCGAACAGTTTCACTCTGGAGTGTGTCATGACGGGCTGGTGATATCTCCCTCCCCCCACCCTCCTAATTAGAGATGGAGACAGGTCCGGCGCACAGGTCAAGTTCAGTTACCTACGGCACTGGCGACTTGACAGGCCCGGGCGATGACTCGGCTGAAAGAAGGCGGTGGCTTCGTTGAACAAGCTGGAGGTGGCTCATGCTGAGAGAGCAGGAGAACAAGGCTTAGTTGACGAAAGATCTTACGAGCTAGGGTGCTCGAAGGGCCTCTAAGGTTGTAGCACCCTAGAGGTGTATGCGAAAAGGTGGGGGAACACATGAGGCTCGTTTCTGACCCGGAGTCGGGTAGAGCAAGAGTGTTATGACCCCCCAGTAAGACTGAAGAATATGTATAGATATATACATAACGGGCATTGCCTTTGCGAACAAGGTCGCCCAAGAAGGTTGAAGAACGAGGTGCGAAAATGGGAGTGGTCGTTTCCGGAAGTGTGCTGCGTTCTCTTCCCCCCCCCCTACCATGTCGACTTGGCAGCAGGGGGAAAGGTCACTCGGCTTAGTCAGGTGGGCTGCGAGTCAGCGTTACCTGATGGGTTGCGCTTGAGGGCGTCTTTCACCCCCCTGGTTCCGTTGGTCTTTCGACCGCCAGGGTTGTTTGTTCCTCGGGGGTGACCAGGGCTCGCTAGGCCAAGTCCTCTCGTCGTCTTCCGACGCTAGGTCGGAGTCGCTCGACTGTTGGATGCCTAAGACTATGGCGGTGTCTTCGTACCGATTTGTCGGCCGTCCGCGTGTCTCCCATGCAAGTTGCGCGTATTTCCTAATCTCTGGCATGGTGAGGTTACTCGTTCTGCAGTGCATAGTAACATCGTATCTCACGTTGTCGTGGAGATTGTGCAAGAATAGCGACTTGAAGGCATGGTCTTCTTCTAGACCTGGGGCGTTACGTCCTTGGAAGTACGCAGATCTCAAGCGCCTGAAGTAGTCTCTCGGAGACTCTAGCCTTTCCTGGGAAATGGCAAAGGCGCCGAGGGTGGCAGAAGCTGGGTTAGAGTACAGGGAGTACTCCTCCCTAAGGGCGTGACAAAGGGATGAATAGCAGTCGCGGATGCTCGGCTGGAGCGTTTCAATGAAAGCGTGGACGCTTCGCGCAGTGGTTTTCCACACTAGCTTTAGCTTTTCGCGCGATGAGGGGCGCGATAGGTCGAGGAGGCAGCGATCGATCTCCCTTAGGTAGTCATCGATGCTCGAGTCGTGATTATCGGGATTGAAGCGCTCTACGTCTTTCGCCAGAGACTCAATCTGTCGAGTACGCAGGCCTCCAAGGTTGAAGGGGCCTGAGCCGTCCGAGTCGTCTGAGTCTCCATACTCGCGATGGTGGTAACGACTATCATCCTCCCTCCCTGAGGGGGATGGGGTCGGTTCTTGTCGCGCGCGTGAACTGCGTGGAGGATTGCGGTCGCCTGAGGTGGTTTTGAAGCCACCTGGGCCGTCTAGGACCTGGTGTTGGTCCTCTCTCCTCCTGGTTGGGGATGTCGCGTTCAAGAAATGCAAGGTGGTTCGGGTCTCGGGGAATGAGGGAGCCGAGACCAAGAAATGACTGGGCTGAAAGGCTCGGTAGGGGGTAGCAGTACCTACCGGGGTTGCTGGAACACCTTGAAGCGCTTTCAGTTTGTCATCACTCTCTGATGCTTTAGAGAGTTTTAGGTTGACCTCTCTGAGGTCACTGCGCAGGCTACTATTTTCTGACTGTAGGGCTCTACAGTCACGTGACAACTCCTGAACCTCTGTTCGGAGTGTCCAGATCTCGCGTTGCTGCTCGTCGCTCTGTGCCCGGGTTCGGGCAGCTTGCAGCTGCATTTTCTGATGGTAGATGAGCAGTATTTCGCCGACTACGTCCTGAATCAGGCGCTCTCTGTTACCTGCTGGGTTATTTACATAAGCCACCAGCTGCTCTAATTGCTCGTCGCATAGGACAGCCGTGTATTTTTCAAAGTACTCTCTTTCCTTTGCTGTGAGTCCGAGGACATCAGCCACTGCATCTCGTAATGCGGTGTCTTCTGGAGCTACAGCTCCAGGAATGGGGGATTTCTCGTTGCTCATTCTCTCTAATGAGTGCGACTCCCAATGGTTGTTAATTCCCTAGTGTTAGAACGGAAACTGTTAGTGTTTACGGTTCTCAGTGAAATGTCTAGTTCTGTAACTTAGGATTTCTACTGTTAGATGTTAATTACTGTTAGTGTTACGGTTCATGCAGGCGCACAGTGAAATGTCTAGCTCTGTGACTTACGTTTCTACTGTTGCTGCTCTGAGGTATCACTACTGCTTTGCAGCCAGAGGTGCGAAAATGCTAATGTGGTTTAGCACTTTGGGCCTGTGACAGCTGTGTGTAACTTCTTTGGAGGGATTTAAGAAAGCAAGCAAGGTATTACAAATAAACGATCAAATCTACTCCACAGCTGGCTGTTAGTTTTACGAAATGAAACGAATAATTAAACCTGGAAACGAAATAAAATTTCGAGAAGGGAATTAAAGATTAAGATTAAAAATCTGGATTTAAAATCAAAAATTTAATTACAATAAGACAAGATTTTGAAGATCAAAGCCTACCTATTTTGGGAAATAAGTTTCAGGAATTTGGATCATTCAAAAGAAGAAAAAAAATAATTTTTCGAAAAAAATATTTTTTTGGAAAATTAATTATTCAAAAATAATTATGGATTAATGTGCATATATACTGTAACAAAACTGGAATAACGTAGCCTCACACGGGGCACCATTATGTTGGGAACTAAAGGAGCGTGTTTGGGTTATCAGCATTTAAGAAACTGAATTCTTGACATCAATAGAATTATTGATGTATGTAACAATTATTAATGATTATTAATATAAACGGGGCACCACCCTGCGAACAGGGACCAATAACCAAACGATAAAACTAAGTCTCATAATTAGTAGTCCCTCATAATGTCAATAGTCTGCGTATGACTATACATTCAGTGACAGTGAAGGTTTTTAAGTTCGAGCACCGGCTACTACATACAGTCTTATCAAATACATATGCACAAGTAATCACAGACGACTGCTCCTGAAAGTATAACAGAGTTTATTGAATCAAAATAATAAATGATCAAATCAATTAATATTGCAACCAACAAACATTATCATACAATTTTATATGCCTAAACTAAAGAATGAATAAAATGGATGAGGGTGTATGTCTGTGTGTGTATGTGTATGTGTGTGTGTGTGGGTCTGTGGGTGAACAGGAAGGAGTCTTACAGCTACGCTAAAGACTACAAAGATGGCGGCGTCGAGTGACGCTGGCCAAAGGGGAGGGGCCTTAAGAACTACAGCTAGAAACTACAAAGATGGCGGAGTCGAGGGACCCGGACAAAATGGCAGAATGGGGCTGCTGTGCGTAATTCACGTTTGCCTGGGCAGCACGTGATGTGAGGCGCTCGTTTGAACGAGGTTCCCCAGGGGTAGAATTCGGAGCTGTGTGTGTGTGTGTTTCGCGAAAGGAGGAAAGAGAAAAAAGGTGGGGGCTCATGAATCAGACTTCTGCGCGCGGTGCGCGTTGTAGTGAGCCTGAGTTGGCTGGCTCTATCACGCATAAATATACCGCTGTCGTCTTGAGAACTGCCGGTAACTTATGCCGTGATAAACCACGCACCTCAGCTCACTCACCGAGTCGAGTTAATGAAAAGAGAACTTCCACACGGAGTGGAAGACAATGAATGAAATTAATCCCAAAGAAACAGTCATAGTTGATACACAAATACAGCGGCGCTTCTCTGCGCCGTAATGATTGCGTAATACCTCAATATCACGCGACAGTCTTAAACACACAAAAACACGGGAATATCAACATATAAATGAATGGCCTGAATTAAACTTAAGTTAATTTAAGCTAAGCTATGCCCAAATGCCAAGAATCTTACTTGTAGATGCTTCGTTGCAACGTGGAAGTGTTTGTGGCAAAGCTGTCCGTTTTCCTCGTCGGGAAGGGGGACAGGGGGGAGCTTGCGGGTCGGCGCGGCTTTGCAGCGGGCGCTGTGTGTCGCGCGGCGGTGAGCTGGCGCGGCTTCGGTCCGTTAGCGTGGCTCTGGAGCAAACGCAGGTCCGGTCTGTACTCGCTGCAGGGAGAACAGTTAACTTCGGATGAGACGACGTGTCTGCGCGTCTTGCCGGGAATCCTCGGTCACGAGAGGAGCGAGGCTTCGTCGGGCTCCTCTGTGCCGGTTTGTGCACAAAATAAAAAGAAACAAAAAGCAGAGAACGGATCGCTGATGCGGATTCGTTTCGCGGGCTGTTTCGTCCAGCGAAATGGCTCGTGACCTGTCAGGGTTTGAGGGTTTGAGTAGGGTTGAAGGGCCGTTGCTTCCTCGTGGCCTCGTCGTGCTGGAGGGGGGGGGAGGAGAGGCCGATGTGTCTTCATGCGTCCAGGACGAAGGTCCGGGCGAAGAGAGCGGTTGTGTGCCTCCTAACTCAACCGAGGTCGAAGGGGGAAAGCTGGATTCTCTGTGGCCTGGACGGGGGGGGGGGGGGTCCGGGCGAAGAGAGCGGTTGTGTGCCTCCTAACTCAACCGAGGTCGAAGGGGGAAAGCTGGATTCTCTGTGGCCTGGACGGGGGGGGGGGGGGTCCGGGCGAAGAGAGCGGTTGTGTGCCTCCTAACTCAACCGAGGTCGAAGGGGAAAAGCTATGAGGTGTGAACTAAAAACAGTTTTATAGAACATCGGCTGAACCACAGGGGTCCTCGGGTCTCTTGGCTCTCGGCCAATGAGATTGCCGCGGTTACCATGGTTATTTGGGGGGGGGGGAATTCACACCTGAGTGTGAAATCCCTTTGCTCTCCTCAAACTACAAATCAGGATGAGACCTTTGCTTGACAAAGTGAAGGCCTGATTGTCTTTGTCCACAGCACATGTTGAAGCCATTTATCAGACCCCAACAGAAGCTTGTGGTCGGGTCAAAGGAGGATACAGCAACATCTGACGCATGGTTATAATAGCGGCGCATTTGGGCTGAAAATAAATACCGTAAACAAGTTCTGAGGAAGACTGATAGCTGTGTAAGCTGTCATGCTCATGGTGACCCTTTGGCAGACGTGGAGCAAGCTAAATGGGAGCTTTGAATGTAAAAATAAAAGATATTCGGCACAGCCCTAGATTCAGTAGGGAACTAACCCACGTTTACACTTTAAAAACCCTTTTGGCACTTCATGTCAACTTTAAACTCTTAAAAGGCCGATCCCTAAAAGTTAACTAAATCTAAAGGAGCACAAGCAAAAGGTTGATGCTTTAATCTACGCTTCAGCTACCTGCCCCTTAAATGATGTTTCTTTTAGCTTATAGCACAAGAGTAAAATTCAACATCTACAAAACACAAACACACACACACGGGTAGCTATTAAAAATGTAGCACTGTCTGTACTTTAATTTCAGCAGGATCAACCTTCTTTCCCTGTAGGAGGCAACTTATATTTTTCTCTCTAGTTGTTGGTGCGGGGTGACATGTAAAGAACTTGGTTAGGTTTAGGAAAGGATCAGGTTTTGGATTAAAAGAAGTACATTTGTTCCATAGTTTATCAGTCAATCATAACTAGTACATTATATAACGTTTGATCCATCCACCCCAGCCTCCTCTCTGCATGAACTCATCACTCTTTGACGTGGGCGTGAGAACGGGCTGGATATGAACAAAAGAGGATATCTCGCTCAAAGATGAACGCCTTGTTTCCGACGCACAGTGAAGGCTTACTGTTTGCACGTGATTATGTGTCGGAGCAATGAAGCAGTGACAAGAAAGCAATCTTTTCACTTCTATATGATCCCCCCCTTTGACCTCAAGAGCCTGTGACAAACCGAGCAGCATGAGTTCAGCTCAAGCTGCCAAATGACTTGTGAGACGTCTGAGGGTAACGTCCTATTTAATAGCTTATCCACAGTGAATGTTTGCTTTGCTAATGCCAGTGATGTATATTAGATACATGGATTTCTCTTCCTCTTGTTCATTTGTGTTCTCTTTTTAAAAGAATTTAGTAGGTAAAGCCTTTTCTCTTTGAAATTCTGAAGCCCCGTCACAATTCTCTGAAAAAGTGAGTGGAAGTGTGAGTTTACATTTTTTTCTTGCTTAGAGGAATCAGACAAGCCTGTCGGACTGTACGGACAGAAGATATAATTGAGTGTGTTACGTGTGGATTTTGCTCATTAATATATGACAGAGGATGTCAAATAGATGGACCCTAGAATGTGTTATTATATAATATAAATGCATTCTTAATTTAAAAGGAAAAACAAGATCCGGGGGAAAATCTGTTGAATGAGAGATTAAACTGCTGAAGCTGTTCATAAATGTTCTGCCTGTTTCACACAGATTATGTAAAAACTCACAAAGTGGAATAGTTGAGCAGCAAACATTTATTCTGAGATATGCTGCAGGTTGTTGTGGCTTTTACTGTGGATGACCCCAGCATCTTTCATCGAAATAAACTACATGCAAAGAAAAAAAGGCCAATGCCTTCAACAACTGGTGTTTGGTGCGTAATTCACAATACTCAATGATAACTGAACACTTCAACCACACTTCAATAACTCATGTGCTTTCAATCAATCTCCTTGATGTGCGTGGATGAATCTCCATGTAGACTAAGTTGCACCATCCAAATTTGCAGCACTTTGGCGACATCCTCATAAAGGCTAAATAATAACAACCCTAATGCTACTGTCTCATTACACTCCCAACTCATCAAATACAGACGCTTGGTCAGTGGTCTAAGCTTCAAACTCTGACATTCTTGGTACCCCTCTAGCGTCAGTTTGAACATGGCAGGGACAGCATGTCAGGTTCCACTCACTGCATGCATAGTGTCTTTTTGAAATAAACTGCAGTCTTTACAGGAAGTTAGGCGTAGGCAATAAAAGAGCGTGGTTGACACTAACAAAGGATTCACGTACTTAGCGAGTGACAACCGAGTCATGTAGTGACACCCCTGATGTTGTTATTCACCCCAATCAGAGAAATCGAACCTCTTAAATGAGATGCAGTGAGATTCCAATGAAACCTCTCACCCACAGTATCGATTCAACGAGCTTTTGTTCCGTTGGTGCAACAGTTCCTGCTGTTTTCAGAAAGGACTGACATGATACATGATTAACTTCCCATGATGAAGTATGACTGTACTTGGTGTTTTGCTTTCGTTGACCTCCATGGGAAACAGTGGGTCTGTGGGCACAGTTCATTCTGCCCTTTCATCAATTGACACGAATGATGAAGTCGTATTTTCACGATTGAGAGGCCTGAGCGGTTAAAGCGCTGATGCGACAGAAACATCTTGTCCTTTTGCTTTCTTTGTCGTTACAACAAAGCTCATTGACCTTTTCAAGCTGAAATGTGTTGTGACAACAGTTCCTCGCTGAGTGGTGTCGGGCGATTTTCACGCCGCGGCTAGTGTGACTCCACTCGTTGAAAATAAAAATGGCAATCTACCTTCATCACACTTTTCATGATTTATTCAAACGTTGCAGTCGCGAAAGGGACAGGGCTGCGTGTGCGAGGGGGGTTTATCTCTCCCTTTTAACAGAGAAAATTGAGTTTGTTCCAGACATAAAATATGCAGTATGGCAGAGATAATTACGCATTTCTACATTTACACTCCATGGTGTTAATGTAGGTAAAAAGGGTCGGTTTTTGACACTTCCAACAGTGTGTCGAGTGGTGTGAAAGTTGACCTAGATGGATAGTAAATGTCAACACTCAGGGGCTGCAGACATATCAGCACTTCATAATGTGTGAAAATAACTGCTGAGCTTTGTGTGATTTGTAGTCAAATTGGGACTCCACAATAGCCATGGACCAGTAATAAAGGCCCTGTGGCAGACTGAGGAATAGAAACAGATTTTGATGGTTGTGTGCTGTTGCATTTCTCTAAATAGGAAATATGAGCAACATATAGATGTAAAAATGTAAAAAAAGATGTAAAAATGTTCCTTTATTTTCAGTTCAGCCGAATGACACCGCAGAGGGAATAATATGTTCGGACATATGGGGCTCAGTGTATCAAAATTTACATAATGCGCTGTGACATATATGCTCCAGAGGATCTCATTTTCACTCTCATTTTCTTTTCTTTTTTTTATAAATTTTTTATTGAAAGACACGAGACAATATTAAGACAATACATAGACATAACAACAAGAGGATGACAAGAACAGTGGGATAAAAGCCAGCAAATATCATATAGTCTGTGTGTGTATGTGTGCGTGTGTGAGAATGTCCTTGAGCCTTTTGAAAAATATATAAAAATAATAATAATAATAAAAATAAAAAAAATAAAAAACACAACAAACCAAAAAAAATAAATAAAAAAATGTAGATGTTCTGACGAATAGCTGCAGCTAACGGTTCAATGAAAATGGTGAAAAGTGAGGGAGAGAGTGGGCATCCTTGCCTAGTCCCCCTGTGCAGTGTGAAGCTTTGTGAGATTTGTCCATTAGTGATGACAGTGGCTGACGGTGAAGTATATAGAATTTTAACCCAGTTAATAAATGATTCCCCAAAGCCAAATCTTTGTAATGTGCTTGTGAGAAATGTCCAGTTTACTCTGTCGGAGGCTTTTTGTGCATCCAAGGAGGCTATGATGATCTCATTTTCACTCTTGAGTACGTCCCAGGGATAAACTACCTCACATTTGATGACAGCTGTCAGTTCTGCATGTCCTCGTATGTTGTCCTTCTGTAGGGGCGAGAGTAGGTGCAACTGGGAGGAATTGATACTAGGCCGGTTTTGCCTCACTGAATCACAAAACAACCGCCATTCCTGCTCATTAGCTCGGCTCACTGTATTGTATGTGTTGGAGTACAGACAGTACGCTGTACATGGGTGTGTGTGGGAGTGAGAATTTAATTGCAAAGAATGTACTGTATTTGAGGAACTGGCACGATTGGAACTGAATGTTCAGTAGTGTTTTGCTGCCTGCCAAATCATAGTAGTGTTGACACAAATGATCAACCGCATGGTGTTGCCAAAGGAAAAGTCTGTGGATCACGAATGTCTGTAGGACTGATCCTCTGTGGACCCTAAATGTTTGGATGGAATTTCACAGCAATCCATGGAATAGTTGCAATATTTCAGTCCGGACCAAAAAGAAACCCAAATGATTATTTAACTATACAGATGCAGCCTTGTTCTGCATGATTGTCAATGCAATCAGTATGTTCCATGACACAGAGTGAGAATTGTGCAGGTGGCCACATCGTTTATAAGTAGATGTCAGGGGCCAGCTGGTGGATGCACACTCCCCCTTCTCCCCCTGCCTCCCAACTGTCCCTGTGGTTCACAGCCAACTCGTCACCTAATAACATTGAGCTGTCTCCAACATCTATCAGCAGAGCACAGCCGCATAACAGCCAAATGTGTTATCTCCACCGAAATTAAATTAATGTGCCATCTATAATCCATAATTGGCCATAATATCAGATCTTCCAAAATGCCTGTTGCTAAAAGGTGAAAACAAACTTGCCTCGGAAGAGCACCGACATGGGCAGAAAGACAGACCCACCAAACGGGGTGTAATTAAAAATAATCTGTTAAAAAAATACAAAAAGGAAGGAACCAGTTGACCTTTATCAAACAAATGAACTTGGTTTGTAGTAAAACGTGTCATTCTAATGAGGTGCATTGTTGACAGTGTTTATAGCCCGAACTACCAGTCATCGCCCATGTAGATCTGACATGGGCTCCCTCCCACATAGCAAACATTGTGATGAGGTTTTCCGGTCCATTCGTTGTGCAGTCAGTAGATTACTGCCTTCGTAAAGCCCATCACTACAGTCTTGGCGATGCTCGGGACCACCCTCCTGGTGTCCACCATCCTGCTGTTTCAAAGTCTGTTTGATCACACTCTGTAAGCCCATACACTGTAATCCGTTCACATGCAGAACAAGTGTCAAAAAGGAGTCGTTGCATTAATTTGTTCATGTATTGTAACATTCTGTATGCACTGCATAAAAGGAGTAAAGGCCAACCTCTTCTACTGGGCCGTGCTTTGTTTTGGTTATTGAGTTTAGTTTCCTTGAATTAAAGCGGGTGAATAAATATGCATTGCCCTCACTTGAGTTCTGCAGGATGGGTTTGAAGAATAGACCCTCGACTCCAGGTAATTGGCTCATTGATAAACTCATTGAGACTTTTAAATGTGTTATTGGGTCAATGAAAAGCAATAATAATTCCTCACTGCTTGCTATGATGAGGTTGCATTCGTTTCTTTAGATAAAACCGAAGTGGAACAAGCTTAGTTACACAACAGTGGCGGTGATTTCCTGTCAATAGCCATTGTTGTGTAACTAAGCTTGGTTAACCTTTTGGTGTCCTCGGCCATCAGGGTCATTTTACAACACATTGTAAGGCTCTGTGATGCCTTTCCTTCATTTAGTAAATGCTCAAATTTTGATAGAATGGTGAATAAGCTATTCTTTCTGAACGTCTTATTAAATGAATGAGCAAAGATGCAATGACTGAGATTTAAAGGAATACTTCAACCACAAAACGACCCTGAGTCACGTTGAATTCTTGAAGAAAGTGAAGAAAGTTTGAAGACGGATATGTTATATTACCATTTACTTCAATTGATCAAGGCTTTTCCCCTGTTTTTGATTCTCCATTTCTCCGTGGTGGCATGCATGAAAGAGCAGAAAAAAATATTCAAGAATTTTTGGGAACACAGGGAAATTGACAAATTGCCATTTTCGGGGTGAAGTATTCCCCCATTCAGTTTTGCATGAACTACAACTTTGATATGGCATATTCTAAGAAGCAGTTTAAAGATGCTGCAAGCTTTAGACTTGCTTCAGTACAAACCAGTAACATAATGTACCTCTTGTCCCCGATACATCATATAAAATGAATTGTTACATTCATTATGATGTACGGCGCTGTTTATTCTCTCCACTGCATCATTCTGTTTTCATCAAGTACTCTGTTTTTTACAGTAAAAGCATTTCTGAGAAAGCCAATCTAATTTTAAATCACAGTTTTAAAGAATTTCTGCCTGGAATGACCTTCTCTTAAAGATGCTGGAGATGGTCCAATTTCAGTTCTTTCAGACCCTAGCAAAGCTTTCGTCATGGTTGATCGTGCTGCTTTATTGAGTCATCTTGAGATCTGGATGGGTGCTTTGGGTTACGCATTAAGTTGCTCTGGGACCATTCTTACTAACAGATCATTGTCAATTAAAAAGGGGAAGTCCTTCCCTTTGTCGAGAAGAGTTGAGCTCCCAGAGAAAGCCGCCTTGGATACATACTACACGATCAGGGAAAGGTCAGGATATACAAAGCATAAAGCATATACTCAGAAATCAATAGTTAAAAGTGTAATCGAAAGATAAAGTGTATGATCGTTACATAACGAATGTTTAATACATAGAGTGATTTAACAAATAAACAAGTAAACCTGATAATAATAATATGTGTATCTGAGTATAGTGCAGTCTGTGTGTAGAAAGTACGGAGAAAGAGGAACTGAGCTGAGTGCAGGCCTTAAGAAAATAACGGCTGCAGAGAGAAGGAGAGAAAAATCGAATAAGTGTTTTAAAAGCAAGCGCGTGCTGAATAAAGCGATTAACAACTGTAACTCATTATAATAACTGTAACTCATTATAACAACTGTAACTCATGATAACAACTGTAACTGTGATTATGATAACTAATCTGTGTTAGAAATGTGTGAGTGTAGGAAAAGGGGAAGTGCAACAGATGTTGAACACCCAGACACGCGCAGAGCTTGATTTAGTAAGCACCCAGACAGGCAAGTTGGGGTGATTTCGTCATGCACACACACACAAAATGTAGGTACTTTTCGAAGCACTTGCACCAAATCAATGATGTCATGTTAATCATGGGCTGAGGGAGGCTGTGTTGAGGAAGAGGGGGGAGAGACGCGAGAGGCAGCCCAAAAGTGTTATAAAAGAAGTAACTTGCAAACAGCAAGACGGGATTTCTGCACGAGCCGTCCAGACGCTCTGAGAAGAAGATACGGACGATCGCCACTGAAGTATTCGAGGACTTCGTCTCTGTTCACGGAAAGAAGACCGCTGTTCGTGGACAAAGATTGAAAGACGGAGATTTTCCTCTCCCCACTGCTCGACTTTAACAACTGAACAACGGAGGAACGCGGCAGTCCTAGAAAGACTTTGTACTGAGCCTTGAGGACTGTTGAACGGACTCTGCTGCGAGAGCAGGCGGACCGAGGGTCCGGCCAGACCTTTCGCTCCTAACAACTCCAAAATAACTTTTTCACCGAACCATTGAAGATCCAGCTCCAACCGAGCCGTCTCGGCATCTAAAACTAATGAGTATAATCTAAGAAGAAAATTAAAGTAACGAATCAAGTGTAGTGACATTTTATGTGAGCGGTAGCTTAACCCTTGCTAACTAACTAAATATAACCTGCAATAAATATCTAATCTGCATTTAAAGTAAATTTCTCAAGTGCATTTATTTGCTCAAGTAGTAAAAGTTCCTCGTGGCAGTAAAAAGTTAAATCCATTGTATGTCTAACAACTGAGTTCTGTAAGGTTATCCTAGAGACCGAATCCACTTAACAATCCCTTACGGTTTTAGAAGTAATCCTAGCCGTTAAAACCTAACCTGGCATTTACCAAGAGCACGGATCCAGAAGAGGGAAGCTGCCATAACCGACGCGACTGGCGGCTGGTCTCTCGGCCGAGTGCACTCAGACCGGAGGAAGCAGGGTAGACGTCGGAAGTAACGGCAGTGAGCAGAGCCAGGCGAGTTCCCTCGCAAGAACACCAGCTCGACAATCTTTTAATAGAGAGCTGAGTCAGTAAGTAGCCCCGTATCGGGCCAGAAGTACCCCAGGATCTAACACCTTCAAATACTGCAATCACCCTCAGGTCCCATTCTCTTCAGTCTTTACATGCTCCCGCTTGGCTGTGTCATTTGCTGGCTTCCTTTTGAATATATAGCACTGCATTGCACTCAAACTCAATGTAGACAGACAGATCTTGGTATCGTGGCCTCTTACACCAGTACTGCAGTATAGATGTTACCATGTATATTTAACTTCAAGTAGAATCTGAAATTAGGAAAATGTCATATTCATAAAAGAAGAAAGAAATGTGTTTTTAAGTCCCATTTTAGAATTCAGAGATTGTTATAAATGGAGTTTTTTTTTTTATGGTATCATTTGGCAATCAGAGTAGTGGAGTTCTGATTTCAACACCTCAACGGCAATGACATCCACGAGGCAATATGTTTTTGGGTAGTGTGTCCGTCTGGTCCCTTCTCATCAACGTCGATCACCTGGAGGGAATTGCTTTAAGTTTGGTACAAACATCCACCTGCACTCAACGTTGAACTGATGACAGTCACTGTGACATTACAAAACACGTATTTGGCCATAACTCAAGAATTCAAATGCCAAACATGACAATTTCACATCGATGTCTAATAGGATAAAATGATGAAGTGATGACATTTTGCTAGTTTTTCATTTTGATGCATTGGACACATTGTTTTTTTCGAAGCTGTCATGCCAATAAAGCCACATTGAATTAAATTGATGTAAACTGCAAAATGACTGGCGGAGGCATACACCAGTGAGGCTGTAATTCTTTTAATCTGTAGCTGCATCCCTGTAGCATTGTTTTTGTTGTTTTATTTATTTGTCTTGCCCTGTCTGTGTGAGGGTATCACATGCATATGATAAGCGGGGGTCTGGGAGATGTTGAGATCTTCTCAGCGACTCAGCACTACCTCTGTCAGAGAGAACATTTTCGCAAATCCAGGGTTGAGTAGCATTGTACTGTGTTGCACTGTATGGTGTCTCTTGAACTGTCCGAAAATACAAACATAATTATGCACAAAAAGGATATAGTTGGCACCAAACAACGAGACCTTTTGGTCCTTACTTTGGCATCTTTCCACTGGCTGCCAGTCAAATGATTTTAAGGCTTTTCTGGTCATGTTGAAAGGTCTTTCTCTGAGCTACAATGCTGACCTTTCAGTTGCCTATGAGCCTGAGTGCACTTTCAGATCCTCAGACGCACTCCTGACTGCTCTCGAGTCTAGTTTGAAAGCGAGAGTAAACCAAGCACTTTCTGTCAGAGAATCCTCAACAGCCAAGTGCCCTGCTGGAGAACCTGAAGCCTACTGAATAAATAAGACTTTATTTTTATTTTTTATCAAGCAGCAAACATGGTAAGGGAACATGGAGTGCAGAAACAGGGCACACACCAATGGCATCACCTCTTTCTGTTCTCTTTTTCAGAACAAGAGCTTGAAAACGAAACTACTTTCAGGACACAAACTTTGTGACGCCTATGCTGAAGAGGTAAGGATTTCCAATTAGTACATTCGGTTTAATCGCACACATAATTACTTCTCAGCTCCAGCTACTTTATTGTTCAAGGAATAGATGCAAGTCATGATAAAATATTGCAGAGTAATTTAGCTCTCTTGTGAGCAAGCAATGTTAACAAAATTCAAATTATAACTCTAACTTCGCAAATGTTGTCTTGGTCTCTTCGTGCTTTGGATCATTAATTTAACTGTGATTAGGAAAGTCTTTCACAAAAAGATCCACTGAAGTCTATTTCTGTCGTTCTCACTCTCTCTCACACACATACTAACCCACAAACCTGCTTGGTTTTGGCTGTTCAGTGACATCTCAGACCAACTTGTCTCTAACAGTGAGCTCTTTGATGGCTGTACAGAGCAATCTCAGGAACTCAGGTTGTAGTAAGGCAAGGCAAGGCAAGGCAAGTTTATTTGTTTATTTGTTATTATAAGAGCAGCTTCGAGTACATTTCGTCTGTGTCATTTTCGCCGTCACCTACTTTTCCTCTTTTTCTTTTTCGGCTCTGCTGCCGGTTGTTACGGTCGCCAGCGTCCAGCAGGTTCACATCCTGATTGGAGCCTTGAGCTGAGCTTTGAACTGCTGCTTTTGCCTTCTTGCTGACCAATGGCCATGCTGGAACTTAGCCATGCAGGAACTTACAAGGCAGCGGGTCCTGCGGGCGTCGTGATGACATGCCCGAGTGAGTGCAGCTGGTGCTGTGTAATCGTGGGCTCAATAGTTATGCAGTTGGTGATTCCAAGCATTTCCTGAATCCAGGCTATAGTATGAGGAATAACTTTAGACTTAACAACACACAGCAGTGTGGGGATGCAGACAAGTTGATCGATGGCTACCTTGTTGTTCAGATGGAGATTGTTCTTCACTAAGACCCTGGACTGAACCTCCTCTAAGGCAGATGAGGCCTTGAATGTGCATTCTCTCTAGTGTCCACTCCTCTGGTTGTATAGAAGTCTATGAGAAAATGACTCTACTTCTCTCTTGATTTATTACCTCAGTAAACATTGTAAACATGAGTTTATGGTCTCAATCTCTAGTTTCAAGTCTTCTTCAATACAGCATGATGTTCATTTTGTAGATTATGGTCCATTTAGAGTCAAACAGACCATAAAGCAGGGGATGCTTTAGGGCGGGCTACCTTGTGATTGACAGGTCAGTACCACGGCTTTATCCGGTCTGGGAGCTGTCGGTGTTTTCGTCTAACGACTCTTTTACTCTTTCAGTGTGTTTTCACTTCATGAAAACAGAATTAAATGTTGAATATCTCAGCCGATAACCGTCCAGGCTGGTGAATGGTCGATCCCTTCCCATAATGCAATTGGTCTTGCATCATCAGCATTAGAAATGATGGACTAAATTACATGCATACTGGAGCTAAAAGTTCCACAAAGAGCATTCAGTGTTTGAAAGCTTTTGATGTTGAAGAGCTTTTCATCGACTGTGAAGTCTGCTCCAATACTGAGGTCGTTCTCGAGCTCCTACTGAGACACAGGAAATTGGTGTTGAAAATTACAGCCTTCCTTCCCTCTACAAATCCTCCAGATGAACAGCTCTGACATTTCACCAGCTTATCTCATCCAAACCATCATCACATATTCAAAACTCTGAGATGATGATGGCACGTTTGACTATGCAGCGAGGCATGGTAATGATGCTTCAGGAAAAAGTGTGGAAAGGACATGAAGAGGCCCTGATTGAAGTTGTAGGCCAGCCTACACAGAGCCAGACTATTGCTGGCAATAGCAAAGGGAATGATCTATGTGGTGATAAAACAGTTCGCTTTGTGCTTGTAGATGATAATAGGTTACGCTCAGTATGTGTACTTGTCCAGTGGTTCTTTCTGTGACTGATTATTTCTGCAGAACTGTTTTTAAGGCAAGTAGACTTTGAGTTCCTTAGGGAACAAATAGCTTGCAGGATTTCCTTGAACACAAGGTGGATCACTGGAGGTCACTGACTTCAATACACTTGGGAGGCTATGAAAACGAAGTACATCAGTGAGAGGAACATTCTTACATGCCCCTACTTTCTTCCTGGAAAGTTATTTATGTTTTAAAGGGAGCGGTTAAAGACAAGACCCATAAACACACTGTAATGACTGCGGAGTTACAGAAAGAGATGCACAGTAAAGCTGCAAAACAATCACCGCCAGTGCAGGTAATTGAACAAACAACATTATTCTATTGCAAGTTTGTCTAATGGTAAAGAAGTCAGATATGCTTACGCCAACATAACGTCTGTGCATGGGGTCTAAATTACAATATCTGCTCTGTCTGTTTTAAACATGAAGGAATAGTGCTTTTTTATTGCTGTGGACGTCCACCCAAAACATTAAACGTTGAACCAAGATTAACCGTTAAGAACATGTTTAACCTTAAACTTTTCTTAATTGTTGTCTGGAAATGACATTTTTTGCTACAAGGAATTGTTTCAATTACGACTTCCTCCTCATCTTTGAATCTTTAAAACGGGGCTTTGACGCCATGTCCAAGAGCTGAGATTAGGCCTGATCATTTGTAGCTGGCCTTGGATAAACTTTCGAAGCATAAGCTCCTTTTGTTGCACATAATACATTTCAAGACTTTGTATGAGTAAACAGCCACTTTCCCTTAGCTGTGATTTGCGTTCCCATTTTGTGAAAATTGGCTTTGGGAATTCCCGTGTTGTATCCATTTAATTTGGTGTGGTAATCGTTTTTTAGAAAGCTGCTTCGACTTGTGCACTGCTCGCTGTGTGAGGTGGTCCTCAAGCTTTGTGCTGTTAATCTGTGTTGTGTGGTGAAAACTACTCAGCTACAAAGACACCAAATGAAACGTCAACAACACTGTGAAGGAGGTCGTGTGCTTGCTGTTACAGTAATATGCCTGAACTGCTCCTGTTTTATTCACTGACTGTGAGATGTATAACTTGCTGAGAATGTTACGAGTGACTCAGCAACTGCACAGCATCAGTTTGACTATTCCTAAAGCCCCACATTCTCACTAAGAAGGTTATGAGACCAAATCATAACCATAATTAGTGTTATAAAGTGGCACAATAATAATTCAACCCATGTGCTTCATCAAAGACAATTCAGGGATTTGTGATTGTTTGCACTAAAATGATTTCAAATGACTAAGAATGGCTCCTTTTTTGTAAATCCAGAGATATTTCATAGTAGGGTGGATGGAAGCACTTGTCCGTGCCCATTTCTGTTCTGAATCTCAAATAGTTTGGAAAGACAACAGTGGGGTTGTCCACGTTCAAACATGACCGCATGAATGGGAGTAGGTCACTCGGAACATTGTAGCACAAGTTCAGCCAGGGAACTCACTGGCAGGCAGCCACTGGCCTGACTCAGCTGGCTGTTTGTTCACTTCACCAATCACAGACGCTTCCCAAAACCAGCACTCCGTATCAATCGGAGAGGAAACTCGCCAGGTCTTTGGTGCGGTTCAGTTTGCTACTGCTGCTGGTGATGCTGCTGCCTGCTAAACATATCTGGCTATTTTTGCTCCAAATCCAATTCATTGGGGATAAAAATGGCATTCATGTAACCTTTGTGAACCAGACGGTGATGTCCTCAAGGGAGGAATCTGTAAGCTTCGAGTCACAGTCAAGGTTGACACCAGTAAGGGAGAGCGTGTGGCATTAGGGATGCCATTTAATCTATTGCTCATCTTTTTCCTCACATGTATTTATCACCCGTTTCCTACTCTGTCAAATTTATGGTTTTGCTGCTCATGATTTGGATGATGGATGTTGTTACGCCTCCACCGTTCCAGCGCTGTTGTCACTAGAATTACGTTTCATTCTTGCATCAGGATTTATTAACAACGTCTGGCAACCTGAACCATTTGCAGATCAAATATAACCCGCCGGATTTGGGAGGACTTCCTGTGATGACTGATTTCAAGTCGAATGGCCTCGTGCGATGGCCTTTTGAAGTATTATTCATTTATTTACACACTTCGGATGTGTGTGTGTGTGTGAGAGAGAGAAAGAGGTGGTTTTACAGTATGTTCTATGCTCAAATACCATCTGAGCTGGTTTTATTCTTGCACTAATACATGTATCTAAAATGAGTCATACATTTCATATCGGTGATTTCTATATATTGTTTTAGCTAAAATTATTTTGATCAGATTCTCAGATGTTATCGTGTTTCTGAGATTTGCTGTTTCCCTTGTGTGCATCCTTTATTCATGTATATTTTTTATCACTTATTTCATTTTCTGTCCCATCACGAAGCAGCAAAGAGATGATATATAGCTCATTTATCTATTATATTACGAATGACATAAGAGTTGATAATGTGTTGTTCAGGGCTGTTCGTATAGCTATACCTACAAAAAATAATCCACTGTAATTTCTATATATATAGCACAAAATCTATTTGTACGTAACCCATGTAATCCTAATCCAGGAAGTATAAAGAGCGACGAAGTCGGGGTGGATTCGTGGTTCCAAAGACACTGGAGCTGTTTGTCATACAGCTTCTGTACTAAAGTAGTTATTTTAACCCAAAGGTTGAACCATATGTCACATAACTTCAGGACTTGAGTTAACTTCCAAAGTTATTTTTAACCCAAACATTGACTTTTTGTCACATAACAGTTCCAAAATAACGCCACTCTTTTGCTAAACCGATCAGAGTCATTTTGATGACTAAACCTGATCAAGTTGTTGCAGAGTTCAGAAATGCTGGACATTCATCAGAGAAAGCGACAAAAAACGAGCAACAATGTTTCTTAAGATATCATACGAACCATCGTATGAGGATGCGATGTTCAGGGAGATGATGCACCCTAAAATACAGCAAGTAAAGTGCACAAGAGCAGATCCCTTAAATAGGACAAACACATTACTATGCTCCACGTCATTCACCATCCATAACGAATAAATCAGATTACCCTGACTGAAATGATTGAAATAAAATACATACTTAAGTCAGTGCGTTTTTTGGCCGCAAGCCAGTCACTGGTCTGACGCAGTTCGCATGCTTTCACCCAATCAGACACACTTCACAAAGAGGGCAATCTGTTTAAACGGAGAAGGAGACGCACGACTGCAGGGTTGCGCTTCCTGCTACGCCGTACGTAGCAGGAAGCTACGGCGTCCGGACACTTTTGCACACCTACCACACCACCCTCTGGTGTCATGTCACCCGTTTGTGTCTGCTTCAATGTAACGTGGAGCAGTGGCGCTGTTCCCTCACGGGGAGGAGTTATGGTACATTGAGTTACGGGCACATACAGAACAAAGCTATTCTTTGCCAGACGCAAAACAATGTTTGTCAGTGACAATGCAAGTCAATTGTTAGTTGTCGCTCCTGACATACAGCTTTGACAGCTTTGACGAAGGATGAATAGAACATTAGGCATCAGTGTTTTGACGGTTTCTCATCTACCTCTGTAATTTGCTTCGTGGCCAAACCAAACTTTGCCCGTCTCTGCTCGATTATACTTTTGTCTTTTTTTCATCATCTCCATGTTTCCAATTCAAGACGTGCTCACACACTGTGTCATATATACTGTAGGCCATCTGAACTTGGACAATGAGGAACCCTTAGAGCCTGTACTGCCATATTTTAGAAGATATGCCTTTAGATGCAGAACCGGATGGGGCGGCTTCAGCTTTAAGTTATTGACGCCGTCTGAAAATGAAAGGATAAAAAATCTATTTCTTTGAAAAACAGAGGAGTAATTAGACATTTACAAAAAGCACATAGCCTGTTATTTGGAGAGGGGAAATGTGCCAAGATAAGGGGAAGGGAATTGTGTTACATTTTCGCTGCTTTGAAATAAAAAAACTAAAAAAATGATTTCCATTATTTAACAATGACCGAAGAATCGCATGCTTTCCTGCTGCTTCTCTTACTGCTAAGACAATTCAAAATGCTACGTCAATAAAAAAACAATCAAACATGTCTTTAAAGATGCACGGATAAGTATTTTACATATCCGGCGGCAGTTGTTTACTTTCCAGATGAATTATGTCTTGTATTATGAACAATACATAGACCTTGCCATGTCACTCAGCGCTGACCACCAGACACACACACTTAGTTTAGATTCCTGCGTTCCTTTCGACAGGCTTTTGTTTTACGAGAACTGTCCTAATATCCAAACACATTTTTCCGTGGAGCGTCAGACCGGCTTACATTTAGAGATATATTTGGGGCTCCACTCAAAACATTCAGGGGTAAGCCTCGGTCTCTGTACCTGCCCAGCACTCGCTGGTTAAATCAGTGCAGCAGTTAGAAGCTAAATACACGAGATACCGATATTTTTCTCAGGAGCGAAAAGAAGAATAAATATTGGACTTTTTTTTGACAGGTAGACACAAACATGACTGCAATTGAATGTTAATGTTGCTAACGAGTTCATCCACTTGTCCTTAAATGGACAAAAGATAAGAAGTATTTCATGAACTTAAAATATGATATGGTGGCACAACACTGTGAGTTAGCAGAACAACTGACACTAAACAAGAGTGAAGGAATCCCCAAAACAGCCTCCCTGATGTATTATAATCTCAAATCCCTCCAGCATGTGGCTTCCTCTTGGCTTTCACACAACTAAACATGTCTGTACTCGGAATGGACTGCAGGAATTTAACAGTGTTTTCATCATTCTCACGATGACTTGAACATTTTGAAAAACCTTAGGGAGAGCTGTAAAGCGACAGAGTATTTTATAAGCTAGGTGTCGCAGGTCCCACCCTTGCAGGATTCGAACCATCGGGATCGAAAAGGCGGCGACGCTGCTGTGATTCTCTTGGGCCGAGGAGACAGCTCGCATGAGTTATTCCGAGTAAATTATAGCATTGGAAAGTCTGACAGCTCAGCACATTTAGAGATTCAGATATTTGCATTTAGCAGTCAACACTCCGCAGCGTGTGATTCTGAAGCCATTTAACATGATTCATTCCATTCCCAGGGAGTATCTCAAAAGATCCACTTAACTGATACAAATCAAATTAATTTGTTAGCATTTCATGTTACGACACAGGCCACAGAAAAACTGAACTTAACGATCGCAAATCCAATATATGGCTCGCCCTCTGTGAGTTGGGAGTTTTAAAGACAGCTCTGTGTTTATTTCACCTCACAATTTGTTTCATGAGGAGCCCCGGGATGCAATATTTGAATCCAGTTACACATGACAGGAGATGGGTGTCTTGGGACATGGAAGCACCCTGGGAAGAGGAATGAGAAGATAAAGACTCTCATGAAATAAGAAAAGGCACAGGTGCTTCTCAAGTACACAAAACCCTTTGAAGAGAATGTGTCCCTCAGCGTTGTGCTCCATGTGCTTTGGTGAAAGATTAGACCTCATGTCAAATTTGTACTGCCTGTGTCAAGGAAGTATTGAGATAGAGAGATAGGAAGGAAGCATGGGAGGTTTATAGAGATAGACAGTCGGATAGAAAGAAGGAGATATGAGTCATGTTTCCTTCCAAACGTTGTGCATATTTTAACTGAATTTCCAGGAAATGCATTCTCTTCTCCTGTTGGTTGTCATTTGACAATTGCAGTAGAAGAGGGAACGACAGAACGACACAATTAAAAGAGCTTTCGACCTTTTTGTTTGTGATTCCGTCATTGTTGTCTCTTTGTAGCTGAAGTTTGTCTTACGTTTGAAGTGCTCCGTACGGAATCCAGAGCAAAATCAAATCTATGACTGAGGGATTGTCTCCACACGGATCTCAACATGGCGATTGGCTGAGCCGGAGGCTCGCAGCTAACAGTGCTAACAACGCAAACAACAACAACAGCGCTGACAGAGTGTTTACCGGAGAAGGAACCAGAGGGTTGACCCAAAAGGTCTTCATGTTTCTACTCGTGTTTTTTATGCACAAAATGAACATAAAAACAGATGGATAGAAAGTCACCTACACCTATAGAGGAGGAGATGTAGATGCCGGGAGATACGTTGAAGGGGAGATGTAGATAGGTTGGGGAAAGGAACATATATGGTAAATAGGTTTCATAAACCCTCATAATGACTGAAATATAATTCCTTTAAAACTCAAACTTTGCTGAGGTTCAAATGGAGTCAGGCCGATTGTACTTGCATACCAATTAATCACAGTTACAGTCCTGCAAGGCTTCACATTAAACACTATATCCTCACTGAAGACACATAGAAACCCTCTGCTGCAGAGCCCTGTGTGTGTATCAAGCTGTGTATCAAGCCATCTAGGAGACAGCCTCTGTGTTCCATCTGCCTACTGATGCGGAGCGGCAGAGTGAATGTCAGGCGGAGCTGGAACTGTGTCTGTTTTGGGGGCGTCAGTAACGATCTGCTGTGTGTGTGTGTGTGTGTGTGTGTGTGCGCTGCTTACAGATGATGGGCGAGAGAGCCCGTCGCAGCCGAGGAGCATGTGTGCGGTGACGGTGGCGGTAATGTGTGTAGTGGGAGTGGGAATCCAGGTTTAGACAGTGGGCAAGAAGCCAGTGCATGACTGCATCATTGTGTGGACTATACAGTTCAGTGAAGGGGAGATTTCATGTTTTCTTCCTCTCAATAGAGCCGTCCTTTAAGCCAGAGCTTTGCCCAGGGAACACTCACAAAGGCTGCAGCTGGCAGAATCCTGCTACGTGATCTAAAACCAATTTCGCGATTTGAATAAGCTAACACTTATTTCCTTATCTTTCCCTTGCAGTCGAAAAAAATCCAGGCTCAACTGAAAGAACTGCGGTACGGGAAAAAGGATTTAATTTTTAAGGTAAGTTCAAATTGAAGGGGGGCTGGCTTTACAGTAGCTCCAGACCAGGGGTGTACGGTTCAGACCACCTTGAAAAGGATGATCCCATCACAGGAGGTACTCCAATTAATTCAGTCTGCAATTACAAAGGCCAACGATTAGTCCACATAGAGCCACATACTGTCTTCTGATTTCCTTACACGACGATCCATGTAGAGACGGAATAAGACGTATGTGGATACATGGTGTGGACAGTGGTCGATGAAATGTATACAAGGGAATATAAGGGAATCTCCAAGACACAAATACAGGCATCATGTATCGCTACATTCCAGTGAGCACCATGGTAAGAATATGATGCAGTGAGGTTAAACCCTTCGGAAAGATAATATAATATTTATTAATATTTATTGGCATGATTTACTGGACTGACTTTTCGGGCCTTGTTTGCAGTGTTAAAATATCGGTCGACATTTCAGCCACGAACAATGTCATTTCTTAAATGTATGTTTTGATCCATTAGACCCATTTCCTAAAGTTGTGTCCGACAAAAATGAATAAAAGGGACTCGGCCCTCATGAACTGAATTTTATGCTTCTAGCCCAACGCCTGAATACATTGTCCCTGGATGTCCTGTTGCTTGTTCTATTTCTAGCCCATGAATGATTGATGCATTGACTTGTTTGCTTGGTGTCACTGCTCGTAAATCGTTGTCTCTAAATTGCATCAGTCACCCACACAACACAACCTTATTGCTCAATGTCACCAGATATTTCATGTGGACCTTCAGAACATTATGTTCCGTGGGGATTTACAGGTGCAGATGGACTCGGCTCATTTCATTGTACTCTCTGTATTTTAAAACCATCTTTGAGAGATGACAGTCTGCTCCTTTTTTTCCTGATGGAAAGGTCAGAGGGAAATGAATCATGTATCTCTGACCCCACTGATCCCTCCTGCTAGTCCTGAAAACTCATATGTATTGCACATATGCTGTGATCAAAAAACCCAGAGGGGGACGAGGGAGGAAGTAGAGAAGAGTCATTCGGAAATGTCATCGGCTTCACAGGGGGGATGTCAGTTTAGGCACCTTGACCGGGAAGCAGTGGAATTGGTTGTGACGGCTGTTGTATCACATCAAACTGCATTTTGCAGCACACCGTCACGGTACACAAAGACAGAACAATCTCACAAGACACAATGAAGGAATGTCAAAAAATCGAATTATTTTATCTTGGGAACAATTCGGTCTTTCTTAGAACTGACCTGTACCGGTCAGTTCCACAAAAGACAAAGAACTGTGGAACTATAAAAACAGAAATGGGTGCTGTTTTGACAAGATGCAACAATGCAGGTTCACCAGCCTGTTCTCATTGCCAAATACCGACGCGTTGTCACGCTCCTCTGCGCCAGATGCCGACACACAAGGCACTCTTTAGCGTCCAACGCGACAGGCTTTTAAAATACAATGTAAACCTATCCAAGGCCTTATTAGATGCCCAGAGAACATGCTGTGGGAGAGTGATTCAAAGAGTTTAAAGAGTAAAAAACCCACACAGGGTGGGAGGGTCACACAACCAAGGGATTTGCAACCTGGAGACAGATGTTCGAGACAGATGGCCAAAACAATTGTTTTGAAGTTACGTGCTTTCCGTACTTATGATACGTGATGTCATGCCCAACCATCATGTCTTTCCTAAACCCAACTAGGAGGTTTTGTTGCCTAAACTTCAGCAAGTGTTCTTGTTTGAATTCACAACATTCACCAGGTGTTTGCTGCGACCTCATGCTTTGACGAGCTGGGCGACCCAATGCAATATAAAGGGGCGTCAAGGGTCCTGGCCAAGTGTCGGTATGCGAATGTGTTTAATTTATTTGTTGAAGACAAGGAGCTAGCATTGTCAGTGTTTTCTTCAGTGGATCATTTCCATGAATAGTCCTTCGATTTGAAGGACAACTTAAAAAGAGACCCAACTTAGTGAATCCAAACTATGCAATCCCAGCACATGACTGTAAACACTACACACAGGCAGGTTCCCTTTCACTTGCTCAGCCAAAACTTTAAAAACGTCAGAGAAACTGTCGGTGCCTTCCGCCGTGTTTTCCCTGTGAGACAGAATTTTTGGCAGGCATATTCAAGCCCTCACATCTTCTTGACTCCTTCAGTCCACGTTTACATTTACCCTTAGAGCTGTTTCTCTTCCAGCTCAGAAAAAAAACACCAGAAAGGAAAAGAAAAACGACGGCTTGCTGTAGCTGCATGCCTCGTCTAGCAGAGTGGCCAGTACCTTACTGACCCCACACCTCTGTAATGGATTCAGCACAAAGAATTAGAGCTTTAGACCTGGAGGCACTAACCCTAAAAGTCAGCATTTCTGGTTCAGTCTGCTGATGATGCTCTGTGTAATGGATGGTAATGGCTCTCAACTGTAATGCTGCACATTCGCATGCGTGCCCATACAAACACAAGGTCTTGAGATCCTTTAAAGGCTGAGCTAAGAGCAGGCTGCATTTGTTTTCTCTGTGCTTGTGAGCACAGCCTGGACTCATTATTATTCATTACTCCACACTTTCTGAGAGCAATCCATTCTCACTCCCAATGTGTCAAATTCGGCAGCTTGGTCAGTGCTCCTCGGCGCCTGACACCAACGCCCGGAGGCACTGTTTAGTGTCTATGCGCTGCACCGGGCTTGCAACAAACTCCAATGTAAACACAGCCGCGTCCTTATTACACGCTCGGAGCAATTGGCAAAGTATATAGTGTGAGATAGTCCACTGTGGGCAGAAGAGGCGGTTGCATGGGTCAGCTCAAAGTGCAGCATTTTGTATCAGTAAGCCATTCTCACATTTCACATACAAGAGCCAGAAGTGAGTTTGGAGAGATTTTATTACAGCAGCAGCAATAGTCATTTGGTTTAAGGGAAACACTGTTTGTTGTTTTGGCAGTTTGTAACATCATATTATGTTGTCCGCCAACACACTTTCATTCCAGCTCGTCACATACTGACGCTCGGTCAAGACCCTCTGGCTTCACTTTCTAAGGCGCTTTCGGTAGCTCCACTACGGCTGCAGTAAAGACGTGGTTCATGTTGTGAATTAAAATAAAAACTTTTGAATGGAATAAGTACGTAAGCTAAGTAAAATGCAAACTACGTAACAAATATACGGAAAGTACGTCACAAACATCACGAACGTAACTTCAAAATAACTATTTTCGGACAAAAAACGCCGTTCTCCTGGTTGAAAGTCCTGCGTCTGCTCTACCCATTCACCCCCTCCCTCCTGCTCGTTCTGGAATTTTTCAGTCTTAATACTTGGTCATTACAGGAGCATTTACTCTGAGTGACTTCTAATGAGGCGAATGGGTTTACATTGTAGTTACTTGAAAGCCGTCTCGTACAGACGCTAAAGGGAGCCTTGTGCCAAGGGGCGTGACAGTACATTGGTATTTGATGCCCTGGAAATGAGTACAGGCTGTCCACTGCCAGTAGTGCAATGGCAAATATTCAATAACATGTTGTAAGTCCCTTTGAAATTGGACTTTTTGTTTTTGTTTTTGCAAGTAACCTTCAGGATCCCATTATGCTGAAAATAATCCAAACGTGTATCAGTGAATACTGCCATTTCCCACAATGAGATCATATGCAATCCTTTGTGTTGATGATTAAAGTACTGTCCCTCAAACTTTTATTACCCTCGGATCCCCTCTCGAGCACAGCCCGACGGCTACAAATGACTTTGTGAGATTGTCCTGAGCTCCCTGTAACTGGAAAAAAAAGAAGATCTTCTGAGACAAAGATTTGAAAGCCCATCGTGGTGAATGCTGTGGGGAAACTGAAACATCATTCCTGCTGCCCCGTTGAGTGGTAGAAGTGACAGACGTGTTCATCTGTAAAATGACCGCTTTGCTGACAGAAATCTAGATGAAATTATGTGAATGGCAAACACGCCATGAGTTCCCACTGCGTCACAAAACTCCCTGAGGCACCGCACAAGTCTTTCAAACTCACCAGGAAGAATCAGTCTCATCACCCATGCATCACAGAATGCCTTTTAAACGTATGCGTATAGCACTGTGTAGTTATAAGCAGTTAACAATATTCATAATGTTGTGTAACAATATTTAAAGCGCATTATAAAACATTGTATAATGACTTATAAAGTGAATTATCCTAACACTTGCTGATTGCTGGTGACTCACTGACAGGAAGTCACCAGCAAGTTAGTGAAGTAAGAAATAATTATGAAACGTGTGCGTTTTTCTTGAACAGACTTTTAATTATTATTTTTTTTACTTTACGTTAAGCAAGCAATAACCACTCAAAGGAACTAATAATCATATTATAATGCATTACAACAGTGATAATGCATTGTAATACACTGTGATCCTGGCAAAAAAAAGAACGTCAGTAGCCACTCACACATGTCTAGAAGCAGTTTTAAGTTGAAGCTGAATGAAAATAACATTTCCTCAATTGAAAAAAGGGTTTTTAAAGCTCACTTGAGGGGATTTTTGTCTTTGTCAAAAACAGTTGAGGCACTAAACAGATTATGGAAACCTTTCTGCCGAATAAATTCTGACCGAATATTTGAATCAGATTTAAGTTGTTTCTGTTGTCAGTGTCTTTCCAGGTATTTCCATAACGTCTTAATCTTCATGTAGGATCAGCATGAAACATGGCCAATAGTAGCTGACACCAAAGAACAATTCAAACTTGCCCAATTGAAAAAAACTCCCATGATCCCGTTGGCCTCCTATTCAAAGACACAGGGGATTCATTGAGTGCTTAAGGCATACAATGTGCGAGGACTTGAGTGCTCAATGCTTTGCGCTGTAGGTCGGTTATTGAGGAGGTGGGGATGGAGAAATGCTTTTTTGTGCCCGTAACAAACTGAACTGATCAAAAAGTCACGTCTTTCTGCAGGGGCAGCAGCTAATGGACCTGGAGCACAAGTTAACTATCGCCAAGGAAGAACTGGAGAAGACTGCACTGGATAAGGTGAATAAACCCCCAAACCCCCAATATATATATATATTCTGCTTTAATTGTGATGCTGATGTTCTTTATTTGTGGGTTGTGTACTTGTGAACTAATGTCTCTCTCATCTGACCCATTTAAACCCTGCAATGCCCGACGCTGAATCGAAAAAAGCATTCGCAGTAATATTTGATTGAATAAATCAGTTTTGCAGCGGCTTTAATTCATGAGCTATAATGTTATTTTCATAGGTGGTTATTAACACACTGTCGCTGGGGGCCAGTTAGATGAGTTAAAGAATGCACGAGGAGAAAAGTGCTGCTTCGGAAAACAGGTAGTTCTGGTGCTCAGCTCAGGAGTACTGACATCAGAGGCTCAATCATTCTGTCCATTATTATTATGGATTAAAAGTAAATGATCTTTTGAGCATTACTTCTTTTTTTATCGCTCTGGCGAGTTCCGCTTCATGTCTCGCCTAACGATGCCTGCTAGCCGCAATAAAGTCACTTCAAAGCATGGCCGACGGCTTTAACGCTGAAGTTAATTTCTCATACGGATGGATGTGGGGAAGAAGGTGCGGAGGGATTCAGGAATCTGCTTGTGTGTGTGTGTGTGTGTGTGTGTGTGTGTGTAACTTTGTTTGGGGACAGGAGTCGCAGCTGAAGGCGCTGAAGGACACAGTTCACATCTGCTTCTCAGCTGTCCTGCACAACCAGCCCGGCAGCAGCCACAGATTTCCCATCTCCCCCACCCACTTGTTCAGATACCCGTCGCTCATCAACAGCTCCAGAGTCACCTTTCAGCAGCCACATGCCAAGGTAACTCGGTATTCCACTCACTTCCATCCGATTTAATGTTTATCCAAAATGCGGCCTGGGTTATTGTAAAAATCCGGCCTTTTCTAATGTTGAATCAATCGATGGAGTGATGGGCTCAGTCTGTCATGTCTGCTGTAGATCAGGTCCTGCTGTCCTTGAAGTAACAGCCTCACTGTGAGACGTCTCCATATGCTCTGCAATGATGAGATAACATTTCTAGTTATAGAATGTGTTTATATTGATAATCACTAAGAAATAGGGCTTTTAAATCCTAATAATAATGTGTTGTGGTGGCAACAGTCTAACATCCCTACATTTTAGCTTTTTCTGTTTTTGAAATGTTTTAAAAAGCAAATTTTCTTGTAACCTCACATATGTTTCAAAGAAAAGTATTCAGCTTCAGTAAATGAATCAATCAATGTGGCACTCTTTTTTTCAAGCATCTAATAATTCTTTCCAATGAAAAACCCACTGGGCATCACCTCTGATTTCTTTGTCATTTTAGCTGATTGAGAATTCACTTTTCTTATTACTTTGTAAAAGTATTGAATTCTATTGCCTCCACACAGCTCTCAAAATGGCGACGGTGGAGACGATGGCTAGCTGCTAACGGTTCTAACAGAGCAAACAGTGAAAACAACAGCATTAATTAATGCTGTATTAATGCTCTGAATCCCGTACATAAAACCTTTAATGTTGGAGTTGAAATTGGCAAAAACAAAAACACACACCTGACATCACTGCATGTGCAAAACATATTTTTCAGGATAAGTGGGCTCAGTCTAGGAGATTTATTATTGGTGGACACGTTGTCAAAAAGTCTCAAACTGAATTCCAAATGTCACTGCTACAATTACAGATGAACTAACAACGCTGTTATCCAACTATGTAATCATGTTCGCGCTGAAGATTTACTGCCGCTGTCATCAAAAAAGTCACACATTGTGTGCCATGGATACGTGTCATTGTAGTAATCATGCTTGATTGCAGAGCTGGAATGTTCAATTATTTCCAAGGCGGCTTCATTCACCGAGGCCTGGAATAAACATTGCAGGCTGAAGGCAACATTAATTCCCACATCCCCCTTGATATTACCTGAAAGAGGATCAATGGGCCTTTTTCACAGGGGACATTTCGATTTTTTGTCAGAGCAGGGAGAAGCACAGGTGCAATTATTGCCATTAACGATGGCTCTATTCCATTTCGGTGTATCAGCCGGCCATGTCCGGGAGGCAGCGTGCAACGTCGTAATGCCATGGAACAGGTGGAGCTAAATGGAGTCCAGCCCTCATTAAATCTTGTTAATTGCACCTGTGGTTTTCTGTTGCCTTTGCCTCTCAGAATCTGGTCAACTTGATTGTCAGTGACTCCAGTGTAAACACAGCAGCTACAACGTCTAAAGACGTTTGCTCTGTGAGGTAAAAAAATACAAATCAAGGTGGATTGTGGGATTTGCCTCTGTAATGGTGGAGCATCATTTTCCCTGCGACTTTCCAGAGAAGATAAAGCGAGCTGCTGCTGCTGCTGCTGCTGCTGCTGCTGTTGCGCTCCTCTCCCACGTAAACACCTTCAAATTGAAATTCACTTCACACTGTAACTCCCAGCTCGGTGACATCATGGAATATAGCTCAGTGCCAAAATATTCACCTCACCACACATCAAAGCGCACATCACGCACCGTCTGCGATGAGAGTTTAAGTGTCAGGCGATTATTACCTGCTTTTGAAGTGTCTATTTGTCAATCTGACTCTCTTGAGTATCACTCTCCAGAGAGAAATGTAGCCCAGGAAATAATTACCGCCAAATACAACAGTTGGGCAAACACAATTCAGAACAACATGTCTGAATGGAGCAGCGGTCTCAGTCATTTATACCAGTTTTTGTATTCCTTGGTGCTGCTTTTAGAGGTAAAGCCCAATTGCTCTAGAGCATTATGGGAGTTTTGCTCTGTTTGATTTAAAATCTGTTCTCTGTGAAACGATGAACTCAATCTGACACAGGCTTCGTTTGGAGCCTCTCAAAGTTAAGGTCGCAGAAGAGCCAACTAAAGGCTCATGATTTAATCCTTTAAGAGTAAAAAAAAAAAAAAGGTGACGAGAAAGAGGATAAAGGATTATGCCACCAGTGTAGATGTTGCTTCTTGTTTTGCTCCACATTTTAGGACTGACGTCAAGATTTTACCCAGTCAATATACCGAGTATATGTCTGTGACTCCGAAGAGCTTGAACTGAAATGCAAAAGGAATAAACCCGTCACTTTAGTTTCCTGAAATACATACTTTAAAAGTACCTGCAGTTATTTTTCCCTCCACGAAGCAGTCGCGTCACTCTGCATCAGAGATTGGCTTCGTTCGGATTCCTGAAAAGCAGTCGCGGTGCTTCATCTGCCACGATCCCGGTGAG
Source organism: Melanostigma gelatinosum (assembly GCF_949748355.1). Taxonomy (NCBI): domain Eukaryota; kingdom Metazoa; phylum Chordata; class Actinopteri; order Perciformes; family Zoarcidae; genus Melanostigma; species Melanostigma gelatinosum. The sequence continues at coordinate 30,032,148 of NC_136635.1, forward strand.
CGATTCTGTCTCGAAGAGGCTGTTCTCTCCTTGAAGCGGTCACAATTTACTCCGCGTCTCTTTCGTAGGTGCCCAAGATTTTTGACATGCCTCCGAGGATTGTTTTCTGTTTTCTTTATTTCTCATCATGCGTCGGTACCACCGTCCTCAGCACTGTCCCCACTGGCCCTCTGCTGTGGCATCATACGACACAATACTCTCAGTGACATTTTTCCCGTCCACGTTTAAACTCTTATTGGTGTTTGCTACTAAAACAAGACGATCCCATTATAACCAAAAGTGTACTTCCCTGTTATCTTCCCTTCATTACTGTGAGCACATGGGGGGGGGAAAGAGCACCGCTCAAAAGAAAAGACAAGTAAAGGAAATTCATAGTGTGGGTTGATTTTCTTTATTTTTGTATGCTAATGAGGTTTGTACTTTCCACTTCATCAGCATACAAATAGCAGCGCTCCACTTGTGAGCCGTTGCTAGCTCCATTATCTCCTGCAGCCGCTGTAGACTTTGACTGTCTGAATCTGAGCACGGCCTCACTGTAAAGATCACTGTGGTGCTCCATCTGTCCGTGCCGGTGCATGCGGAGGAGGTGGGTCAAATCTAATTTAAATCACTGCCAAATTTATCTCAAATTCAATACAGAAAAACAACACACACAATAGCACTCACTGTGCATGAAAGAGGCAAACAGCCCGCAGCTGAGGAGTTAGGTAATGATGCACTGACGTGACAGGCAAATGTCAGGAACTTGGCTCTTTGGTGAGCACGTGGTTTTCCTCATTATGCTTGTTCACAGCATGGAAGCATGTTTTGTGAATTGTGGCTGGATTCAATCAGTTAGGGAGGTTTTGTTTCTGAAAATGCACGGCTAATCATATGCTAATTATTGTTGGTGATCAAAACACAGCGGGGTGGGATGTCGCCACCATCGGGGGGGGGGGAGAGAAAAACAACAATGCTCCAAAAGCTTTTAGGATATGGAGGAAGCATTTATCCACTGACTGCATGATACAACATTTGAGTTTCATGAGCACACTTGGACTAAAATCCGCTTTGTGTTTTTTGAAACCCAAAGTGGGTGAGAGGGATGTTTGTTCAAGCACTCACTGACACCACTTTGAGCTTCACGCTCGTAGTTTGAGTGAACATAATGGGCCTTAAGCTTTGGTAGAAGCCACAGATAAGACTCTCCCAGACCTTGCCACTCACACACACACACACACACACACACACACACACACACACACACACACAAAGCTCTTCTAGCTGGTGACAGATTCATTAGCGTGAGGATGCAGAGATCAGCAAGATTGGAGTGGAAGTTGCTTCATATTTCGGGGAGGGAGCCCAGTCTTGTGGTCCGATAGCATGCAATTTTCATCAAAGTAATGGGAGATGATGTCTTAGATGCTCGGATGACTGGCGGAAGAGGAATCGGCATTTCGTTGCCCTGCTCTCAGCACTTACTATTTACTTTTATGATTGTTTTCTTGTCTATATTAATGGGCGGGATATTAACTCAAGGTGGTTAACGCTGCACAAAGAAATAGCTTGAAGATATTCATCAGCTGAATTTGGATGGCAGAAAAACATTCGCACCATCCCACAGAGATGGAAACGCTCACTGAGAACGTCACTAGAAGGAATACAGTGCAGAATGTATGATAAAGCTGCATGATAAAACATTTGAGTTTCATGAGCACACTCTGGACTGAAATCCGCTTCGTGTTTTTAAGAAGCCAAAGTGGGTGAGAGGGATGTTTGTTCAAGCACTCACTGCCACTTTGAGCTTCACGCTCTTAGTTTGAGGGAACATGATGGGCCTTCAACTGTGGTAGAAGCCACAGATAAGACTCTCAGACCTTGCACCTCACTCACTCACACACACACACACACACACACACACTCACACACACACACACACACACACACACACACCTATGATCTACATAAAAAGGTCTCTTTTCAAGATTTTCAAGTTAGTTGCAATCTGTAACCTCACTGCTCAATGCCAGCCTTTCACTGTGTGTTTCCAGTTTAAGACATGACATAACATTGTGGTCGCCGAAAAATATTTAGCATTGTACTTAGCTCCACCCCCTTCTGGGTGTAAAAAACAACAAGATGGCAACAGCCAAAAGGCCAAACTCGAGGCTTAAAAACAGGAGTCCACAAAACAATGGGTGACGTTGTGGTGACTACATCCGATCGGTAGAAATATATCTCTAGTGTTGAGATATATATATATATATATATATATATATATATATATATATATATATATATATATTCACTGTGTATTTACTGTTGCCGTGGATATCCTGCTTCTGTCAAATAATGTTTTTCCCAATTGGAGATGAATAAATCACCCGTCCATCCTACATACAGTCTATGATTCTGAGAAATGCTGTCAAAAGTGAGGAGATAAAGCGGCACTTCCACAGGTAAAGCCACTTCTACTGAACCTGCCCAATAAGATGTTGTTTGAGCTGACAACGTACGAATGGAGTTTGACAGTGACAGGTTAAAATTGCCTGTGTTCATCTTGCGACCATCTTGTTTTATCCTCTCGTGAGACCACTTTTGACCCAGTTAAGGAAAGTACTGTGTTGAAGACTGGCTGCAGAAGACAGACGGTTACTTTTGGAGAGATGTCTGCTGTACAAAGTCAGTTTATCTTTTACTGTTCGGTCCTAGCTGAACAGATTGTGGTCGACAGCAAGAAAAAATACAGTATCTGAACCAAGCATGAATTATTATTATTATATATGTGGAGACTGTGAAAAGGGGCAAAGAAAAAAAGATGATCGTCGGAAAAGTCAAAGATGTATATTTTCTGCACTGCTTCTAAATGTCGACATATTTCAGAATACACGTCAACTGACAGCTTGACCTTTCTTGTGTTGAATTTTGGTCTCGACGCCTCCGTGAGTCACTGGCCAATAGATCAGCTGTACAGTTAGCTTGTACAGATTGTTCCAACCCGACTCTTTGACCGGCTTGTTGCCGGAGTAGTGAGAAGTCTGTACTTCAACGTGGTGACAACTTGAGCCGCCCCTAAATAATGTCAATGTTCCCAACGCAGGAGGGTCAGAAGGAACTTGCTGTACGCGGGGCCTGAAGCAGAGAACATTCTCCAACACACTCAGTTATTGACGTCAGTCTTCTCAAAACTCATTTGTCAGGGAGCCTGCAGGCAAAGACTATCGCTGGCTTTATTTTCATTCCAAATTTTGAAACATTTCAAACAAAATGTCCTTCCATAATTCGTTCAGAAGTATTATGCAAAACATGCTATTCATTTGATTTCAAAGCATGTTAAGAGTTTAGTTAGACGATGATTAATAAGAATATATATATACCGGTATATACTGTTTCTATGTTACACACATGTGCTCTGTTCGGAAGATTGCCTGAGACGGATCGAGTGTAGCGAAAACATTACTCATCAGTGTTCGAATGTGTTGTATGAGATAGAACAAGAAAGTTCTCAGAAGCCTCCCATGTAACCCACCTGAAAGCTATAGTTTGGCCTCCAGCATTGAGCATTTCCACCGATTCAAAGAACCTCGCAAGAGTCACGCTTTTTCACACGGACATCATCTTCAGGTGGTAGTGATGTACGGTACATTGCTCTACATCCTCCGGGGAGAACCTTTTCATCTCCGGCTGCTCATCTTGTTTCTCTCCTCATATCTTGACTTTGCTTTGTCTGTTTTTGAAGTGGGTCACGTCACTGAAACATCACTGCCCATCATGTAGCTCTCAAAGTGATGAAGCCCAAATCTGCCTCCCAGGATTATGCTCACTCTTCACTCAGAGCTGCACTTGTTTAAATCCGTACAGACATCGATTGCATGCTGTTTTGAAGGTCCAGCATCTGGGACCTACAAGTCAACTGTGCATCTACATTTGATTTGATAACAAAATTCGACCCGTCAACAAAAAGGGAAACTCGATATTTCCACTTTCCACCATATTGGAAAGGCTCAAGTTGAAGTTGAAGTCTTGCTTGTAGAAACAGCTGGTGTGGTTGTGTCGTCTGGCTTCGAATTGCAGTTGTTTGAATTATAAAAAGGTAGTTGATCTTAGTACTGGATATTTATTTGGCTGTTGAATATTACTGGGTTCACCTCCAAGCTGTATTATTTCAATAATTCTCTTTTTAGTTTGTCAGCACTCCGTTTCTTTTGCCCTTCCAGCTAGCTGCTTGTTATGAGAGCCATGATTTATTCACCTCAGATAAACAAGCTGAATTCGTTTTTAAATGAACACGTATGAAGTAAACAGTTATGAGGATTTGAGTCAGAACTGTTTGCTCTGCAAGAACCCCAAAGCCACTGCTGAATCATCAACAAGCCTTCCACCTTTTTATTTTTAACCAAAGGTTGAAATGTTCTCTTCTTTCCCGACAGGATATCTCTAAAGTTCAGAGAATTGTCACAGCCAGTAAATCACCCATGAACATCGGAGTAATGAGGAGAGAGGACGGCGGAGTTAAAGCCTGCCAAATGGAAAAGGTGAGCCTGTGGAGTAATCAACGATAATAGCCTGTGTGACCCGAGGGCCTGTATCCACCAGGTTCATCTGTTCACTGCATTCATGCTGAAGTCCCTCATCAGATATATGGCAGGCCACTTTCACCCCAAGTGCCTTCATTAGGTTCAATAATCGGAACATGTGCAAGACCTGCAACGAGTCTCAGCTCGATAATACAGCCAAGAAAACGGCATGATGCTAGTAATGTGTTCATTTCAATTGTTATTCAGAAACCGAACATTGTTTTCTGGCGACGACAGAAAAATAATCAGCAACTATTTTGATAATGGCTTTTTTTCAGCCATTTTTTTTGAAGGAAGACCGGTAAACATAAACCGCTTCCTACTCTCAAAAGACATTGTTTCTGTTTTGTGATCGTAAATTACATATCTTTGGGTATTTGGGACACAAAATTGAATATCTTTGGGTTTCGGACAGTTTGTCAGATAAAACAAGCACTTTGACCACATCAACTGGGGCTGTTCTTCTTTGATTTTTAGATTAATTGATCAGACATTTTTTCTACAAAATGCCATCCCCACAGATGAATCAATAGTGAAAGTGATTGACTCGTCACTCAGTCCCAGCCCCCGCTGCTACTCCGACAACCTGTCAGAGCTACCGTGAGCAGAAGGGTCAACAATATGCGTTTGAAGGATGTATCCAGGATGACAAACTGATTCAGCAGAGAAACAGGTTCAAAAGATAAAGATAGACGCTAAAGCCACAGTGTTAGCGAAGCAAAGGGTCAACAGCGATTCCAGCAATGCAACCGCATATGCATGGGGTAGTGTAGTTGCAGTGAAGATACATTTTGTGTACGCAAACATACGGTGAGAGTTCCACTGAGGAACTTCACTGGAACATTTGAGGGAGCTGAGAGCTGAGAGCTTTGAAAGCAGTTGTTGAGGGAGGAAACAGAGACGCAGCCACCGACCTCTCCTCATCGCATTTCTTGTGGAGGACTTTGGTACCTTGTGATTCCAGAGTTGCTTCTCTAAGATCAAGGCACCTGTGACCATTCCGTTATCAGGACGGCTCCGAATGAGTATCTCTAACCCTGTCAAAACCAACAGGATTTGAAGAAAGCAGGGGAAGCGAACAGCGTCCATAAGGACTTCTGACAAGTGGCTATCAAGAACTATTCCAGATATAAGTTGATAGACCACTGAACACAGGGGACTACGGAAGGGATGCCACCCAGGGAGGAGATTATTACCCTATATGGCATCCGTGTCAAAGTGATTGTTCCTTCATGAAATTGTGCCAAAAACAATGTTCACCGGTCTCCCGTACTTGATTATATAATTTTGGCAGGGTTGTAAAAATCCTGCAGCAAGAGAGGGAGAAACATTTTGATACAGATAAGAACAGACATATGTGAAACAGAGACTCAGATATGGTGTTTGCTGGTGAACAGAGCCACATCTCCCCCTGTACGCTGGGAGGAAATGAGGAGAGACAGTTTGTATGAGCGTGGACAGCTTTCAGTTTTAAAATGATAGGTTCGCTGCACTCTAACGAATGATTTTCATCGACAGACGTCACACTGTAACTGTTTGAAATATAGATTTCAAAATGCATGAGGCCGGATATTGTCTCATCGTTGTATGAAACAGCCTGGCGTTCATTCCTCACTTGTCCTACATGTGTTTTGTGTGCAGCGGGTGCTTCAAGCAAGTGATTTACCCCGTAAGACCAGAGAGGAGTAACTCACGGACTTCATAGTAACCGTGTTTAGTGTTCATCCTCCAAGTGCAGCGCAGCAGTGGAGTGATTGACACTGCTTGTAGCCATATGTGCAATTCAGTTTGAAGAAAATAACAACAACACATCCTGTAGGGTTGCAGCTAATGATTGCTTTTTGTATTGATTGTTTCATGATTGATTGTTTCAGTCAGTAAAATGATCTCAAGTTCTGAGGGCCAGAGGTGACGTCTTCAAGGTCGAACAAACGCAGGACTTTCAACCAGCGGACTGTTTGTGTCCCATTTGAAAGCAACAACGTGTTGTTTGTCTTTGTCTTCACATGCAGTTTCAATTTCGCTCGACAAAATGGAGAATATTTATCCCAAACCAGGCTATTTTTTCCTAAAACTAACTGAAATGTTTTCGTTTGAATACACAACGTTGACCCCGTACGTACTGTGTCATCGTTTGATATGTTGGGCTACTTGAGAAAACTGTCCGTAATATTAATACAAATGTATTCGTACAGTACACATGTGAACAGCTTACCTAAATTGCTGTCATTAATCAAGTGAGAAAGTTAATCAGAATATTATATAAAAGAAGTCAGCAGAACGTCTGGTACCTTTTTTTTTTTTCGGTGAAAATCTAAATCGTGGAAGACACCGTTTATTCACCTCATGTGTTTTCACTGAACACACACAGTTTGGAAGTTGACAACTTCCGAGCATGTCCTCTCTACACTGCTCTGAGATCTGTTCCCTCTACTCCCACAGACCGGCGGCAGCTGCTCCCAGAATCAGACGGAGGAATCAGCCCCAGACAGTAAAAAGCTACCAGAGCCACAGCAGGTGAGCTAGACTCACATTTATGTTGTAAAAGATGCAAGCGTGGCAAAGTTGACTCTTGTTGCTGTTGTGAATTCTCGGTCTTCTTTGGCCTACGAAATGATTCGTCTATTAATCAAAGGAAACGTCGTACAGTATGATGATGATGTTCATCCATATTTTACTTATTGTCAAGAAATCCAACAAAAGCACCAAAATCACCGATGAAGTTGGTTTTAAAATGCTTCCATATCTGTGGCAGTCAGACAAAAGCCCATGTATTCCCACTCAAGCGGTAAAACATTGAAAATGGTTCACAAATGTGTTTATTCTTTAAAAAGGCTCAATCATTTCCGAAAAAAAAAAGCTTGGAATTGTAGTTTTTAGCCAACATGACTCTACCAGAAGTAACGAGTGCGTTTGTTGGGGTCTATTTCCAGCTGTGGGTTAATGAGTATTTGCGATAATGAAGGAACATGTCAGCCAGTGCAACTTTGTGGCCGATTGATGTGTTTTTAATGTGTTTTGACAACAATGGAGGTCTATGGCACAGACGAATAGGCTACACAGGGAAATACTTCTTAGTGAATCAAGTCATTGATGGTTTTGGTCTTTCAAATGAAAACCCTTTCATGGGGATTTTTGACAACGAGCGCTCATCATCAAAATGTGAAAAACCGGTTTAGCATGATAAGGATGTCTTAAAGATGGAAAGAAACGGTTAGCAGGTGTACATGTAACCTGCTTAGTGTGACTTCAGAGACTGACAACTCATACCCTCAAATGATTCAACTCAGTGTGCAACAAAGTACGACACAAGTGGAACAAAGCAGAGCAGATGACACACAACGCCCACAACACATTCCTGAAAGGTGGCAACCAATCTCCTAAAACCTGATATTCAGAGGACCAATGTCACCTCGTGTGTGATATCCAATGCCCTGCCAAAGCCTATGCATAACTGCCTCCCTCATCATATTATTGAATTGAGTCACACCTGTTTGGCAGTGGCAGATGGTACCACAAAACAATGCATCTCATTTCCATGCTGTGCAATACTGTGTAACTGAGCAACTGTCTTGCATTCCAAGTGTCAGCGATCCATTTTTAGACACGGGAATATTTCAAAAGAAATCTCGACAAATGGGCAGATTTGCCTTCACTTGTGTGTTTTGTGCCAGAGAGATACTCAGTGATAGAGTCTTGATACGATTGCTTTTTTCAAGTCAGTGGACTGTGTCATCGATACAAAGGAGTACAAGAGAATGGTACTGTTTCGTGACTATATCACAAACTGCCATGACACTGTGTTGCATTATTAGATGCTCAGAGAAAATGTTCCAGGAGTGTGATGACGTGGGATAAGGACGAGGGGAAGTAGGTCAAACAAAGTCAGGATGTTTACGAGGACATTGGGGTTCAAGAATTGGTGGTTCAGTCCCAAAGTGTCGTGGAGTTATTTTGAAGTGTTTTCCATAATTATAATGTTATGTTAAGTTTAAGCCAGGAAGAACCCTGTGTTCAAGTTCTAACAAAAGTTTAACATTTATTTTGGGAGCGATAAAAAAGAAGAGATGACGTATCACTTAGGCTGCTGACTATTCAGACATCTAACTTGTTCTCGTGGATCCTTTTTCTCTCATTAATTGGGAAATTTTCACATTTCATTGCAGCACTGAATCAACAATCGACTCTCTCTCACTGCTGTGGGTTGGTATCCCTCATGCACAGCACTTGCCATTCATGGTGTAGTAAACAATTTGATCAGTAATGATTTGCATTCTGTTCTCCGTGGAGCAATCTGCATTAAAGTGCCCCCCCCCCCATTCCTGTCACTACTCTACCTTCATTATTCGTTCTCATGTTCATTGTCTTTGACTGGAAACCTGAGTGGCATCTCGCCTTTTGTTCAAATGCTTTTGGAAGAAATGGCTGTTCTTGTGGTCTTGCACCTGTTGTGTTTTTGTGCAACACAAAGACAGGTTTAAATAGCAACACGGCAACACCTGCGCTTTTCTAGGTGAGACATATTCACGCAGTTTCCCGGGGCACAGCGATCAGACAAAGAGGTTCTCGACGATGTGGCCTGAACATCGACAAGCTGACAGACCACATACCCAGAGAGGACTTTCAACCAGATTAACTATAATGTCAACAACACGGAGGGAAATAACATTGTTCCGGCTTGGTAGATATACTGTGTCGGCTTTAAAACCACAGCAGGCAATCTGAACTGTATAGGATTTATACAAATGTGAGGTGTATTTGTTTGAGTCCATCTTTAAGATTAGTTTAGAGTAAAGTTTCTAAAATATAACTCCATAACATTTCAGCAAACCCTGGCATCTTTAAAAACAACAGATCACATCTCTAAAGCACAGCGGCATCAGTGTTGTTTGTTTCTGACATTCCTGAATTCATTAAGATAAAAGGTGCAAGTGATAGCGGGGTTTTAAAAAAGTCACAAAAAGTGAATGTGAGGGGAAATAAATCCCCTGAGCAAGATATGCAGTTGTTCCAAATACTCAATTATTCATTGTTATTCAAAATAATTTAAAAAGCAATGAATATGGCCGTCACAGTCTTAGTTGAATTCTGCCAGCAATGTTTTTTTGGGGGGGATTTTATAAGATGATTACATATAGATTTATTTTGCTGCAAAAATAAAAAAACACACATCATCCTGCTGTGTCGAACTCAAGTCAGTTCATTAGTTAGTTTGTGTTCACCTACATTTTCACTGACGCCCACAATAACATAGGGCAAGGAAAGGGCGATCTTCCTTTTGACAAATTCTTACATCCTTTGGGTAACAGCACAAAGCCAACAAAGTCTTACATAAATAGTATTTCTAAAGTTTATAGAAGTCTATAGAAAACAGTGACAAATGAGTCGAAATGAAGGCAAAAAAGATTCTATGTATGTAGCAGTTAAAACATAGAAGTTGTTGTTTTGTCAGAAATCTGTTTTCAATCAGTTTGACTGCTGACATTGGTAGTGCTTAATGGGTGCAAAATTCAGAGCATATCTATTGCCACCATGACCGGTGGCTAGCAGCTAACGTGCTAACAGCAGAAACAGTGCACGCAACGGCAACAGTGATGACGGAGCTAACAGCGCTAACCTGAGGGGGAACAGGAGGTCCGGCGCTAAGCACCATCTGTCAACAACGTTATCAGCTGTAACCACATAAGCACAGTGTAGAACGGCCGAGAACGAGCCAGTGGGGCACGCGCACATGAACTTAGCTGCACTAAAAGGTAAACAAAGCTCTGAGATGCTTGAATTACAGCACACTCTTTACATAACCAGTAGCTGTTTGCTGCTGTAATAATGCTCTGAAGGCCATCTAGAGAACCTTTAAGTGAGTTTTAGCTGGTGATAAATAAGACACACAAAAAAAAAATAACATCTCGAACCCACATCGAAGTGGGCGGCAATTGAGGTTGGCAAGAAGCCACAAGAGTGCATTAAGTAAGAGATCGTTTGCCTGCAGATGGAAGTGAGAGTCATTGAGTACCCAGCCTCACTGAATCATAAAACATACATAACATAAGTAAAAAAATGTGCTACTTAGTGTTTTCTGATTACATAACTGCCAATATGGTCAAATTTAAAGTTTACTTTCAAGCTCCCCTGAGAGTGGTTGGATGAATGTAGAGGTGTTTCTTGCCTCCAAGCCAGGTGATAGAGATATAACCCACTGCCATGCAGAGTGATGTGTCACTCAATAATTTGCAAGCAGCCAGCAAGCCTAAAGGCATTCTGCAAAGTGACATTGGTAAACACAAAACAGATGCTTTGCTCGGGGAATTGGTTTCTAGAGTCTGTGTGCAGTGCTTAAACATGTCATTGCCAAAACTGACTTAATATTCAAAATAGCACAGTAAATTGCATTCCATTAATGAAATACATTGGAGCCCAATCATTTTAAGTTTTGTAAATGTTAGCGGGGATTTGTGAAAATGGAAGGACAAGAGGAACACACAAAACCCAAACACACACACGCACACACACTCAACTGCATTGTGTTCCAATGTGCCACTGAACTGTAAACAGACTGCTGTTGTTGTCCGAGTTGATCTTCAAAAACCCTGAGAGCTGCTGGTTTTCCATCCCAGCAGGTAGTTAATTGCATTTATTCCCAAGTGTGTTTATATATAGCTAATTTTCTTCATAGCTGGAATGAGAACCAGCAGGACTCTGTAGCTGTGTCCCACTCCACGGGAGCTACACCCAGTCAGCACTTCAAAACCTAGTATCACAACAAGTTGACAAGGACATATAAAGTATTGCTGCCTAGAGCATCTGTGAAATGATTGACCTGTAGTCCATGCCATCAAATTACAAGGCCACATCATCACATCACGTATGCATTTGTTTATTCTGTTCCAGCCTGAGTGAGAAATGTTTCTCAGATGAAAAAATTACACTTTGGTGATATTTCTAGTGTTGGTGTTAAAGCTGCGGTCAGAATCCAGAATAACCCCGAATTTTTTGAAGTGTGAAGGGCTGTTATCTGAACATGTAAACACAGTTGCTCACTTTTTCCCCAAATAATATAATCTCAGTCTTGTCTAAATTTGGCTGTAGGAAGTTTGACATCAACATATTAATCTCGTCTGAACATTTCACTGACCTATCAACAGGTCTAAGATCATTTAGACAGAAATGTATAGTTGGGTGTCATCTGCATACGAGCTGTCAGTGTCCCTAGAGTTTGAAGCTCATGGCCGCTGATCAAACCAAGGTATTTGACGAGTTTGGAGTGAGAATGTGTTGCACATAAACATGTTAGTTAGACCTCAAGAATACACGCAGCATGCTTTGGTATAAAACAATGGATGTACACATAACTTTTGTTCATACGAAAACTCCTCAGGGCACTTTTAGGTTGGTTTGCGAGTATTGACTGTTCTGTGCAGCGTTATATACTTATGTTTACATTTTACTTAGTTGACGTAGTTATTTCAAGGCCAACCATGATGTTTATCCTGAACTTTACAAAGTGGTTTGGTTGCCTAAACTTAGAAGTGTATTTGTTTGAATTCGCAGCGTTAACCACATGTTTACTGCAACGGTACGCTGGGCTACCCAGTCCATTAGAAAGTGACACCAAGCGGTCTGACAAAGTGTCTGTCTGTGACGAGTTAGAAGGGGAAGATGATGGAAGTAGCAGACCCTAAAAGAAGACAGATACTGTGTGGTTAGAGCCACGACTGAGAGAGGAATCAGACCGTGTGGTTCAATGCCCAGCAGTAATCTTTAAAGAACGTTCTTTTGCATCCCACAGATAAATTTAGGAGCATTTTTCTGCTCAGATTACAGACCACCACATGTCTACTCTGGAATATTATTGTGTCGGTCTCATTAACAATCTTTATCCTCTGAACCTAAACAGCAAAGGAGCCAAGCGCAGACTGGAAAATCCGACACGAAGCTCTCAGACGACAGCGACGAGGCAGAGGGAGGCAGCAGCAAAAAGACAAAGCCACATGAAGACAACTGAGCGGACGGCCTATCATCCGGAATGCAGAGCTGCTGCGTTGCCTGAAGGATCTTTCTAAGAGCACACACTTGCGCACTCTCACAAAAAAACACATGTGCGCCCACACACACACACACACACACACATGCGCTCTCTCTCACACACCCACATAGCCTCACACGCATATCAGCATTGTTTGCAAAAGCTGAGACACTGGAATCGACAACAAATTTTCGACTGTCATCTGCAAACCTCCATAGTAAAATGGCATGCATTCTAGAACTTCTTTTTAATAAGGTAGCAATGGCACTGGTAACTTGTTTCATGATCGTTTATTTATCTGAGTTTTATTCTGAGTGAAGACACTGCTTTCTAAATGTGTGATCTTTCTAGAAAAATCCCTTTGCACTGGCGAGGTCTGACACTGTATCCTGTGATATAAGTACATCAATTGACAAATATAAGATACTACTACTACTGTTACTACTACCCAACTTAGAATATTGTTTGTCACTCATTGTAGCAAGGTTAATTTACTCCTCCACCTTTTGAAATGTAGAGGCTCAAGTTGGCTGGCCAACTGTTCAACATTTAATATTTCAGCACTCCTTCTGCCTTTAACACTCAAGAGGCAAAGAGCCAAAGACTCACAATGGGTCGTCTCCCTGAGAATGTGCCATGCACTGAGTAGTAACTCCAAGCTACATGTATCTGTGTTATCTGACCTTTCTGTGTCCTTTCAATAAACTGTAATTTTCAGTAAATGTGTGAAGAATAAATGGTTATTCGTGGGAAAGAAATGAGTGAGCATGTTTGTGATCAACAGAGAAAAAGGTTGCTCGGTGCAAAGAGCAATCAGCAACATGTATGCCTTGTGAATATTAATTAGGTGTCAAGCAATACTAGAAGAGGAGGCACTGACACGTCTGAGGTGAGAATAAAATTGGTATTTTCCAAAATGGAAATGATCCACCATGCAACTCTGAAAGTTGATTTAGTGGAATAATTATCTGATGAGGAAGGTCACAGGAGGACCTCTGATGCTTTAGCTGTCCAAAATGCAAATCCAGCCTCCGTTCACCGAGCAATTCTAAATATTCTTTCACCGACGTGACTGAAAATGATTCAAGCAGTTTCATTTGTCAGTCATTTTCTTTGTTTTAATAAAGCCTCATTTGATCACTGAAGCCACATCTAAATGCTGTTTTACTGTAAAAGGCTGACACCAGACAAATTCAACCTTTTGAATTTATATGCAGTGCAGTCATCCACAAGTTGACCATTATTGCTCAAACTATTTTTTTTTCATAACTTAATTGTTTTGATTAATCATTCTAAAAAATCACAAAAATATATATATTTAAAGCCCAGAGCCAAAAGTGATGTCATCAAATGTCATGTTTTGTCCTACCATCCAATGTTTTGTCCAAAAATATGAATTTACTATTATGATAAGGGAAATCAAGAAGCTGGAAACAAATTTACAGAAATGACTGATCAATCGAAATAGTTTATTTGCAATTTTTTAAATTTTCAACGACCAATAAATCAACTGACTCATTGCAGCTCTAGTTTTCATGTTCGTCAACTTTGTGGATTGGACTTGTGAACAAATAGCTAATATTAAATTGTCGTCGACAACATTTATGTAGCACATATTGACTGCCAGGTCTGTTTTACAAAGGAATCAGCACACCACCTGAGACGTGCTCCAGCATTATGGGATGATGATTACAAATATACCTCTAAAGGTGTGTTCAGACTCAACACAAAGCTGGCCTGATTGCAGTCTAAAGTCAATGCAAAGTGGATGCTAAATATCTCTATCACTTCAGGCCGAAATGTCAAACTCGAGGCTTCAAAACACCACTCCACAAGCCAATGGGTGACGTCACAGTGACTACATCTATTTCTTATATAGTTTGTGATTAAAGCATCAGACAATGTGTTTTTAAAAACCACAGCAACTCCCTAACCATCCAGTGTCTTCATCACCCTACACCCCCCATCAGTCTCCAGGTGCACTGTCTCGTGCCATCAATCATTTTCAACACGTCATCGTCAGCTTTTCAAAAGGTGATCCACTCCCATATGTTTGGCATCCATATTTGTTTGTGACAAACTTCTGTCTCTTCTTTGGGCTTTGGAAGGCTACCAACTGTTTTAATTAGCTTTGTGGTCACAGCATCCCCTTCAAGTGACATTTGGTGCGGTCACCCGGTCCAAGAGTGTCCATGCTGGTAAATGTTAGGCGACAGGTGCACAGCTCTATTCTAAGGCCCGTAATACATCTTTTTCGCAAATTTGAGAGCCTCTTCCGGGTCGGCTCTGTGTCTTGCTGAGAGCAAACAAAAGGAAACGTCGCCAGGATTTGAAGACCAACGGCAGACCTTGCAAATGCTGCCATTAAACCTCAGAGCTGCCGGTGGCCGGATCGGTAGAGGAGGAGAAAGATAGTCAAGGTTGCCATTAAGTGAACAGGCTTGGATTTAATCAAAGTGACAGTGTGGTTTTTGAAAGCCACCTTCATTTTACCATCTCCCATTCTCAGCTTGTGGAAATTATGTATTTTTCAAGTACAATTCCTCTTAATTTCTAGCTGAGCTGCACACCCAGCCAAGGGGAAAATGGCGGCTGACGGTGTGCATGAGTCCTCTGCTTTCTTTTCACTTTGTTCAGCTCGACTTGGTATGGAAGTATCATACAGACCTGAGAACAAATGGCATGTATGCAGGATCACAAGTCTGACACACATGCAATCGTGGTACGCTCACTTGGACTGTCATGTTTTGTTTAAAATTTAAGCTATTTTTCAAATATGAAACAAAATCAAACATTCAACCTGTAATGGTATTTCCAAAATCAACATTTACACAATGTGCACAACAGGCCATGCCTGGTACTCAAGCAGGGGTCAGTCTGATCTATTCCAAAGTCCAGTCGGTAAAAAAAAAAGGCTATTATTGTCATTCCCAATGCAAAATGGAGGATGGAAGCAGAGCTGAATGGAAAATAACACTAAACCACCTGAGAAGTCCCGAGTCGATGCTGAAGGCCCGTATCCAGGCATCATTTAATGGATGAGTAAATGCTTAAAATGAAGCTGATCAAAACCCAACCCCTTCTTTGATGAACTCCACTGTGTTTTGAAACACTGACAGTGTGGATGAGGAAAATGATTTAGATACGAAACAAATCTTTTATCTCTGCTCGCTATTTGTCACTAGCAAAGAGCAGTGTACAAAACGTTCAGGAAGCAGCTTTGCATCTCTTTTTGCAAGTTAATAGGACAGACGTCATCGGCTGCAGGTCAGCTGTTGCTCATCAACAAAGTATAACTTGGCTGTTGTCGGGTTTGTGTGCTCTCTGAGAGCCGGTGTCTGCACACTGCCAAAGATGGTTTCGGAGGTAAACGCAGCATCCCTCAGTAGCACCCGTAGAACAGCTCAATGCCCGTTCTACTCTCACTCTTCTCATGTCAACACCACTTCACAACCGCAAGTGGAATCAGTGTTTACTACAGCTGTTATTCATGGTGCCAGATACTTGCTTTCATCAACATTTAGGTGAAGGTAAACAACAGGACTCTGATCAGGATATCCCAAGTGGAAGTCATTTATATTTTTACACAAAAATGACATAATTATGGACATGAGTAGGGCTTTTTTATAAACTTTTTCAGATGAAACTGGCTCACGGTACCAATGTAACAAATTTTGGATTCATCACAAATTAATGTTATTACTGAAACATAATTCAATGTAGGATTAGTGGATTTCATTCGAATTAATTCCAGTGAGTGAAGTGTCAGTTCTTAGTCTTTCAAATGGAATCACACACACACACACACACACACACACACACACACACACACACACACACACACAGTTATTATACAATCACAAAAACCTGAAAAGAATACTTCCCTGGGGGGGATGTTTTCAACTTGAATTTGCATTAAATTGTATTCCACTAGTCAAGTGAATAATACTTTTTCAAAGTAGACATTTCCACTTGTCATTGTAAGAAAAGCACAGGTGTCACTAATAACATTAACAACAGCTCCGTTCCAGTCGGCCGTGACAGTTCGCCAGCATGCGCGATACCAGGACCCTGAAACTCATCTGGAAAGCTGAAGAAACTCAGCATTAGAAAAGCTGTATAGAAGGAGCTAAATGTTACAAAACGTCCTCAATTGTGCGGAAAACTATATAAATAGAAAAGGGCGTAAAGTGGACATTGAACTGTTTTCTGTGGTCATATGACCAGCGCAAAAGAAAACTGTGGGGCCATGAAGTGTGTGGAGAGGGACGGCTAGCTTGTTAGCAAGCTAGCTTGTTAATTCCACCACGCTTTATGCTACACTTGGCACCGGGCCACATAACAATGGCCGCCACTCTGACCATCCTGCCAAGTTCATATGAATGGGAATCTCCGTTCTCCTCACGCTCACTGGAGGTGTTTTTTTTTCGCTTTTGGTGAAAAAGAGTGGATTGTGCTAAATGGAACATGGATATGGATTAACTTCTCTGACATTTAACTCAATGATTAACCACAACTCGCAGGACGAGCAGCAGTCACGCGCGTGAAAGAGTTTAGGCGGAAGTGTTTGAAATCATAAGATATCAGAGAAGACGCTTGTGTTTGGGAAGTAGTGAGCATACGACTGATTATATTAGACATGGGTCATACTGCCCGAGTCGTGTGAGAGTACGTTTTTGGATGCTTCGTTCTTGACAGAAAAACAGTTTTCTTTGAGAATTTAAGGAAAGTATCCTTTTTAAATTTGCTTGACAATTGCTCTCTTGATACTGCTGTGGCGTGCTCACTCCGTCTAATGTCACCGAGATTCCTGTAGAATAAAGTTTCTCAACCTTTTTTATGACTGAAATCCCATCTGTGCTATTTTTACACCTGCTCGTTTCTGTGCGATACACGTCTGGGACACAAAGCAACACGTCTGCACCTGGAAAAATCCAGCGCACTCTACCGCACAGCGACTTCTCTTGTGTTGAATATCACCATCATTTGATCCAGTCTTGGGTCTCCTCTGAGTAATCAACACACCTTGTCTGAGATCAGCTGTGCAATTTGTCCATGCTCACGACAACGAGACAACAGCGACAGCAGCATGAGCGTGCAAGATAGCTCTGTAATCCAGAGTAGACAGCGTAGTGAGTTGTATCATGATTTTTCTAAAACAAACTCAGTTTCTCCTTTACGTAAGAATTAATTGTCACTCCCTAAGTATCCCTAAGTATTTATAACGCTCTACTGCATCAGTTAAATCACCATTTAAGGCTTATAGGAGCGGGAGTGTTTTTATACGATTCCATTCTTCTTAGTTATGCATGAGAAAATAACAAATAACTGTATTGTGAAAGTGAATAGCTTTCACTCTTTAAACTTGTGCTGTTGGGGGTGATGCTGAATTGCTACACACACACACGTCTTTATAGAGCGAGCAGAAGTGTGTTCAAGATTGCCCACTTCATCTGCCCCTTTATCCACAGCTCTGAAAGCGCAGCTTGCTAATGCGCTGAGAGAGTAAATTATGTTAATGAGGTGGAGGGTTGTGATGGAAGAGCTGCTTCGCACTGCCATCAATTTTGAAACGGTGGCGGCAAGCAAACCCGGGTCGCAAAAATGGTGCAGATATGCATTTTTTAAGCACTTATGTGAAACCTGTGTTGAGAATAAGCACCGCATAAGCAGCACATTAGATGTCAGTCACAGATCAGCATTGGCTTTTAATATTCTCCGACTGTATGATTGTCGAGCACTCATTAGTGCCAGAACTCCCATTTACGGAAACACCATCCACTTGGCACCTAATTAAACTGCAGCAGCAGGAAACTATGTACAAATACAAATTTCTTGTACCTCCTTGTAGCCCAAGGGGGTTCAAATGTGTTCATTTCCTCACTTTTCTTCAATTTATCAAGAGCTAAAGCCAATTATGCAAAATCATTGCTACTGTTGGACATGTATTGTAGCTATGATTTTCATTTTTCTTTCACGATAAGAATAAAATACATTATAACATTGAGGTGTTTTTTTCCCGATTAAGCATAGTGAGACGACAGTTCTTATGTAAACTTAACCATCATTGTTCAAAGCATTTGTGAACTATTTTGTCATTGTGAAATAGTTGCCTTCCTCCCTTTTCACCAGGCCCTGTATTAACAATGTAGAAGTGGCTGCCTAGTTATTATTTCAGTCCTGTGTTTCAGTTTATTTGCTCCATTAACAACTGAGGCGTATAAATGACACAAGTTTATTTTGTTTGTTTCATGGGTTCATGGAATTCTGTTGTTGTTCTGCAGCTCAATCAAGAAAAGTGCAAACAGGTTTGTCTAATTATGTCCTCTCCTCTTGGAGAGGCTAGGCGCTGTTCAGATGTAGGACCATAGGTGAGACCTTTCTGCAGTAAATGACATTCCATAATATTTGGTGTGCTACAATCTTTCCGCGAACAGGTCATGGAGGGATGGCAGATTGCAGCCAATCATCCCCTCAGCAGAGCGAATGATGCGCTGCAGCCTGCCCTTGTCCTTGGCAGTGGCTGCAGCGTACCAGACCGTGATGGAGGAGCAGAGGACGGCCTCACTGATGGCTCTGTAGAAGTGCACCAGCATTGTCTTTGGCAGGTTGAATTTCTTCAGCTGCCTCAGGAAGTACATCCTCTGCTGAGCCTTCTTGGTGATGGAGCTGATGTTAAGCTCCCACTTGAGGTCCTGTGTTATGATGGAGCCCAGGAAGCGGAAGGACTCCACCACGTCGATGGGGGAGTCACAGAGTGATAGGGGCTGGTGGGGCTACGTTCTTCCAGAAATCCACAACCATCTCCACTGTCCTTAGAGCTCTAAGTAGTTCAGACCGCACCAGGTCACCAGATGGTCAGTCTCCCACCTGTTGGCGGACTCATCCCCACCAGAGATGAGTCCAATGAGGGTGGTGTCATCTGCAAACTTCAGCAGCTTGACCGACTGGTGACTGGAGGTGCAGCTGTTTGTGTACAGGGAGAAGAGCAGAGAGGGGGGGAACCGGTGCTGATGGTCCTGGAGGCTGAGACGTGCTTTCCCAGCTTGACATGCTGCTTCCTGTCAGACAGGAAGTCTGTGATCCACTTGCAGGTGGAGTCGGGCACGTGCAGCTGAGAGAGCTTGTCATGCAGCAAAGACGGGATGATGGTGTTGAAGGCAGAGCTGAAGTCCACAAACAGGATCCTGGCGCAGGTTCCTGAGGAGTCCAGATGCTGGAGGGTGAAATGAAGGGCCATGTTGACTGCGTCGTCAACAGACCTGTTGGCTCTGTAGGTGAATTGCAGGGGGTCCAGGAGTGGGTCAGTGAGGGTTTTGAGGTGGGACAGAACAAGGCCCTCAAAATACTTTATGACCACAGAGGTCAGGGCGACGGGCCTGTAGTCATTAAGTCCTGTGATCCTTGTTTTTTTGGGGACGGGGATGATGGTGGAGACCTTGAAGCAGGCCGGTACGTGGCATGTCTCCAGGGAGGTGTTGAAGATGTCTGTGAACACCGGAGACAGCTGATCAGCACAACGCTTCAGGGTGGAGGGAGAGACCGAGTCTGGGCCGGCGGCTTTGCTTTTCACTGAAGACAGCAGAATTGGCAGCTCGCAGAGAGGCTGCAGCTTTCTTTTGTTTGGTATTCTTTTTAATTTGGTTTTATTTAAAGTCCCGGTTTAATTTTTGCAGGTTTTTTCAGTAAACATTTTACAACAAATGCTGCTTTTTTCTTTTGCGCTGCTCCTGCTTATCAACATCCTTTTTTGAAGTTTTCCGGTTGTTAAAGGGCAGCAAACGCTTTCCTCTTAAGGGGGGGGGGGGGGGGGTTTTGAAGAGAACATTTTAAGGAGAGCTCCTCGTCTACTCCCTGACAAAAATACAGTTGACAAAGCCAATCCAATCAGTGTGAAGTCACTTCAAGCCATCTCTACTGCCCTCTTTTTGAAAATATGAGCAGTTTTCCACTCCCCACACTCGCTGTCTGAGCGAGGACGTCTCTTAACACCATCCTGTAATATCAAGGACAGAATATAATAAGGACATTTTCAAGGTCAATCACTGAAGATTCTCCTTTTGCAAAGGCTGCCCCTTTTGTCAAAGATTCGTGTGCTCTAATGAGACACCAGAGACACCCGAGAGCCTTTGATCAGCACAAATGCTCAAATATAAAAGCCACAGAGTGCCCTGGTAGACGAGTGGTTAAACCGCACGCAACCACAATGTTCCAGGTTTTGATTTTGGCTTTGGGACCCTAGTTGCATTTCAAAGGGGAGCTAAGACTAAACACCAGATAACAGACATTCATTTGTGAAAACAAACTACTTTTGTATTCTAATATAAGAAAAACCCAAATCTGCCTCACCCTTTTAATAATATTTTTTTATTCAACTGCTTTATAATTACAGCACCCATAATTTGGCTACATACGCTCTCATGTGAAAGCAGACCAGTAAGCAGCGCCTGGTGTTGTAGAAAACAAATTTTCCAATTTTGAGAACTTCTGAGGCAACGATTGATGAGCACTTTTCTCAATTAATGCAGATGGCCATCGCTGTCATGAAGTGAAGTGTCCTTTTCAAATGAGCTATGAAAAGGAAGAAAATAATTATTCGAAGAACAATAGTTGGAATGCTGAACAGCATTCCAACTATTGTTCTTCGAATCTTTATTCAACTTCTATTTCTTCCGTCCCACCTCTTCTTCTCCTTCATATTTTAAGCTACAGAAACCGTTCAACTATTAAAATGTTCAGCTCTTTCACCAGAAGTCTGCTATGACTTTTCATATTTCTAACCTTTAAACTTTTTGAATTATTAAGCTTTTTATTTTCAATTGGATCTCTATGGAGAATATTTTCAAATGGCTTCAGGGACACAGGTGTTCGCGATTGAGCCAATTAGTGATGTTGATAAACACACAGACTCACAGACACACGCGCACATACACTCCTCTCCCTCTCTCTCTGTGTCTCTCATACAGTCATTCAGGTCTTAGGGATCTTTAGAGGTCTTTCCCCCCTCCTCTACCCCCCCCCCCCCCCCACACAAACACATACCCCATTTCTAAATAAATAAATAAAAAATACTACATCTTCTACTACTAATTACTAATACTTCTACTACAACTTCTACTACTACTACTACAAATCACTAATACTACCACTAGTAGTTATTCTAATGCTACTAATACTTCTACTAATAATACTTCTACTACAACTACAACTTCTACTACAAATATCACTACTACTACTACTAGTAGTTATTCTAATGCTACTAATACTTCTACTAATAATACTTCTACTCCAACTTCTACTACTACAAATATCACCACTGATGAATTTTTTTAAGCCACAGAAACTGTTCAAATATCAAAATGTTCAGCTCTTTCAGGAGAGGTGTGATATGACTTTTCATATTTGTAATCTTTAAACTTTTTGAATTATTAAGCTTTTTGCAATTTGTTTTTGAATTGGATATCTATTTTCAGCAATGTTTTTGCGATTAATTTCAGTTTTCAGCATTCCAACGCATTTTCAGCAGGAAATGCTTTTTCTAGTTACCATTTTCACACTGTTTAAAAAAAATATGAATACACAGCTTGTGCCAGTCTGGCGAGGACTCAGCCTTGATGGTGATCTGTATTCCATTCATTTCAGCAGCGCGTGCAGTGACTTCTCAGAGGACAGCGTGTTCCTGCTCGGCGACCTGAAGCCCGTATCATCCTTTTCATCCTGCCTGTTGTCTGACAGGGCAAGTGGTCGGAACACAGTAGTGGGCAATATTAGCGAAGATCAGCGCTTCAATTAGTGTATTTACACTCGTACATTTGTACCACTTGTGACTAATAATTAACTTTGTGTGGTTAAAGATGTAAGGCCATGATTAGAGGTTACCTCATGTTAAATTAATGATACGTTTATAATAGCAGGGAAACATTCTGAATAGGACTATTCATGATGAAATACTACACAGGTAGCCACATCGGTTTCTGGCACAGCTTATGTCAAATGATCTTTTTCAAGGTTTTACTGCCTCATAGCACAAAATGACCTCAGTACATCTGCCCAGGGTGGATGGGGCTGTTGATCAATACCAATAAGACAACTTGGATTTCTGGCTTACAAAACTCATTTTCCGGTCTTTCCAGTGCTGGGACCTAAACTAAACTCTCTGTCCTCTGAGGTTTGACACCATTATTCACTGTCGACTTACATTTCAATGGCATGACGACAGAAGATGTTGCTTAAGGCCAGTGATGGATCCTCGGCAACTTTTTGTAAAGACAACAAATCCGATGACTTTCAACTGATGAAAGTTTTTGTTATTCGTTAATCTGCCGGTGATTTTCTCGACTATTTGTTTTGTCCATAAAATGTCAGAAAACAAACACGCTATTCTATTATTTAATCCTTTTAGACATTTGTGTCAAATTGTCATAATTAGCATTTGAATTATGGCCAAAAACGTGTTTTGTGAGGGCACAGTGACCTTTGACCACCAAATTCTAATCATTTCATC
This sequence comes from Melanostigma gelatinosum, assembly GCF_949748355.1. Lineage (NCBI taxonomy): Eukaryota > Metazoa > Chordata > Actinopteri > Perciformes > Zoarcidae > Melanostigma > Melanostigma gelatinosum. Next base: position 30,055,234 of record NC_136635.1, read on the forward strand.
TGTGAGTCCAAGTGGATGTTTCTACCAAATTTGAAGAAATTCCTACCAGGCGTTCCTGAGATATCACGTCCACCAGAATGGGACAGACGGACAGAAAACCCAATGTCTCCGGTCACGGTTGTCGCCGTGCTAGAGACATAAAAAGCTTCAAAATACCACAAACATTTGGCTGTTTGGATCTTTTGCTTGAAAAACGATTGAAATGATTCATCAATTATTCAAATAGCTGCAGCTTGATTAATCAACTAAACTTTTTAGCTGCAGAAAAACCAGTGCGACGGTGTTTTCATCACCATGTACCTGCTCACGTGATGCTTCCACTCTACAATTAGCCAGACGTCCCTTTGACACCCTTAAGTACGGTCCGCCAGAAGATGCAGATGCAAATCCCCGATATGTAGAAAGAACCATCTGCTCTGTGGGTATCAAACACAAAGCTGCAGCTCTCAGCTCAGTAAAAATGCTCTACAATCAGGCACTCGCTGAGAGCAGTTGAAATATTTTCAGTAAACAACTGGGCACCATTAAAGTCTGGATGAACACCATGTTTCACTCACAGCAGACCTTCTCCAAAGGCTGGATTTAAAAATAGGCTGCAGCCAAAACACCACTTTTTGAATAATTTACAAAATGACATATACAGACCTTCAGTGGAAAATTGTTGCACCTCCATCTCAGATGCTGAGAAAATGCTCATTAAGGGCCTCAGCCGTCCCAAACGTATAACAGCTGTCAACTCTCTCATTAATGCCCACGCCATAAAAATACATCGGCGTCTCTGGGTAACCTTCACTGCCCTAATGCACAGCAAAACACTGTAATGGTGAAATGAATCTCTCTCCTCTCTCAAGCCAGTCGGCCGTTGCAAAGTAAAAGATACTCCACACATATTCCCCTGCATATGAAGTCCAGGTGGGATTCAGCTGAAGTTATAAACACTGATTTTGAGATAATGCCACATGTGGCAGAGAATAGCACCCTGTTATATAGCAAGGATTTCATTTCTACTTTAAACAATACCGCGGGTCTTTAAATAACTACATTTATGATCAGAGAAATAATGAAATATCATTTTAATATTTAATTTGTGCAGCCCAGCAAAGATGACTGTGTTCTGCACATTCTTCACTGTGCAGCTGCAAGGAAGCATTTGCATGTTTTTGCTCTTTGTTAGTATGTGTCTGCAGAGAAAACTGTGTGAGTGTGTGTGGCACAGAAAATAATTGTTTCTTAGAAGAAGGCTGAATTTATGCTGCCATAGGGATCAATATGTTTTGCAACTCAACGAAACCGTCTTAAGCTTCAATTAAAAAACGGCTGATCAGCACTATGTGATGACTCTCTGGTGTATGGTATTCTATGGAAACCGCTGTGAAGTCACCGGACAGATGGATTCTTGAGTGAGCAGTCAACAATTTTAAGAGACAATATTTGACGATGAAGGAACAAGAATGAAGTGATTGATTGTTAACTATAAAAAGGTGCTCGGCCTTGGGTGTGGCAAAATGGCTCAAGAGCACCTCCTACAAAGTTGTACCATGTATGAAATAGCGCCGTACTTTAACGAACTCCTCCTACAGATTCAATCAGGTCGGCTTGGAATATAGTCAGGACCTAAAGACCAGAGCGAGTTGTCGAACTTCTTTCAATGTTCAGATTTCTGCTCTGGAAATGTAAGCAGGTTAGCACATATTTGATAATATAATGGCTGATTTGCATATTTAAACATACATTTTCAGAAAACATCATTGGGAAAGTTTCATGTTGATATCTATCGGTTACATTTTTACTGTATTGACCTGTAGTGTAACAGTAAGTTAAGGCAACTAAAAAGCACAAGTTAAGTCGGAGAACAATCGTGGGTCATGGTAAGAAGAAACTACTTCGTTAAGTTTAAGTAACAACGTGGTCATCATCAAACCAGCGTTGACTGTTGGTTGAACTCACAGAAACGAAAGATGCGGTTGTATTTCCAGCTGGGGGAGATGAGGCTCACTACTCTGCACACCCAACATCTTAAAAGAGAGCCCCAACGGAATGTACGTTGATTAGTGTTCATTGTGCCAAATGAATCCCCACTTAATCTGTGTTACTCAGCAATTTACAGAACAAACAGAAACCTGGCAGCCAATTAAATCTGGCTACCCCTCTCAATCTGCAAGAGGAATATGATTGTTGACACACATTCCAGCTCTTAATTGTAAAGGCTTCCATTTTAAATTCGACATTTATTTAATATATTAAATATGTAAACAAGTAATTACCAGCAGATGTGATTTGATTTTATTGAAGTTATGTGAGTGAGATTCACTTCAATGCATTCCAATGGTTCATAACTAAGGGGAGACACTAGAGGGGAAACAAAAAGAACTTCAACTTCCTCATTTGATTACTTGCATTACGACGAATATTTTATCGTGTCACAAGTTTTCTGAAATATTGTTGTTGTTTTTTTCACTTCATAATCAGAAAATACTGTCAACAACCATGAAAAATGTATTTTAGTTCGCTATTTAGTTTTTAGTATAAATCAGGCTATGAATGACATGTGAACAAACCTTCAGAAGGAATGAAACTGAAGTGGAGATTTCGGGGTCAGACTCTGAAAAAAACTAATTTGGAGAATACGACCTTTAAAGATATATTTTGTAAAATTGCGTATTTTGACACTACAGGAGAACTGGGTAAAAAAATAAATTATTTATGTTATAAGTTTTTTGAAAATGTATGTCTGCATATGCAAATGAGGCACTATTTAATGGTAACTTTAGATACATTTTAAAGAAATCCACAGACTCAAATAGACAAAGTGACAAAGTAGTAAAATAAACATCTAAATGTGTATCTTGAATGTTTTCTTTAAGTTATGGAAGCAAAATGCATGAATAACTGTTTTTGCCTGGGGGTGTGTCCCCATTTTAAAAGGTATTTTTTGTTGGAACAGAGAAGGTCACTGGCACCGGACTGGGTCAGGAGCACATCATAAAACCTCTCTGGTTATAAGCCACTGACATTTGAAATCAATGGTCTTGTGATAACTCAAATGCAAATCAGGAGGCTCAAACCTCTATCGCGCTCAACATGGCAAACCGCCTTTTCACGCTTGCCGGGTAAAAATCGGACTATTTTGGCACCGAAGTGAGACTCGGGTCATCAAAGATTTGTGAAACTTTGTGTCTCTGCTGACTAGACGATTTGAAATATTGGAATAACTGGGGTGGAAAGCCACAAAGACAGAGTGTGAGGGGTTCACCTCATATTCTCATTAAAGCTCACTCTGGCTTGTTAAGCCTCTGCGTCAGAGAGGGACACGGAGGCTCAGGATGCTTTTACTACCTTTGGGGTCACTGCAGGTGGAGGACTCCTCTCCTCAATAATCTCCGATGTCTGATGTGGAAGCAGAGAAGCGAGAGGATCCAAATGTCTGCTTGCTCCACCTCAAACCCCCAGGGTCCATGGCTGAGGTTTTACAGGAGGATATGACAGAGTGGAGGAGAGCACAGGACAAGTCTTGGAGCGGCTGCATGTTATGAAATGACTCTATATATATATATATATATAATTTTTCTATCAGATCTTTAGCAACTCCCATGGATGTTTGTGTCTCATATTATTTGTCCTCCAGATGCACAGTGCCTCTGTGGAGGCTGTTTTTACAACAAATAGTGCTGTTTGATCAGGTTGCTTTAGTTGTTATCACAAACCTCATCGAAGTGCAATGTTCAAAGATATAAAAGCTATTTGAGAGTTTCATACTTGTGCTAAAGACACATTTCGGTGCATGCTGAAACAGTATTATCCATACCAGGGCTGGACCACTGCGAGTTAACCACCGCGTTGTGTCCACATGGTATAATTATGTTTGGGGGGAAAGTTTGAATTACTTGGAGTGGGGATGTTTGAGGTACTCGACCGTCAGTACGGACACGGGACAGCAACATTACGTATTTCAGTCAGGACCACTGAAGTCAAAGAAAACCTTTATTTCCATTTGCAGTAATCTATTTGGCGGTATGGCTCTGGACCACGAGCACAGATTTTCTTTCTGAGTGAGCCTTTTGTTTCGGTTGCTAAAATACATTTATCTCCTGCACCTTCCCCGTAAACGCCCTTAACTTCGGATCACTAACTGATCAGCGTAAACATGATGAATGTAAATTATCATAATTTACACCATAATAATACCATATAAGGCTACGCGTCCTGTCTCATGATGTCATATTTTGAAGTCCTGCTTTCGGAGATCCATAAAGAAAAATCTGTTATTTTTAACAGCGTCAGCAGCGGAATTGAGAGACCTGCAAAAAACAAGGTCTGTGGAGAAAATAACGAATTAGTGGCGTGTCACCTGAGGGTCGTTCTGTCACTGAAATAAAGAGGAAGTGGTTCCACGAGCCAAAGCTTTCACTGTCTGAAGCACTGGCTGGGATACAAACTTGTAAAACAACATTACTGTGTGCTCTTTTGAAACCAGAGATAAAAAATGTCCTTACGGTCTTCTGCTGAGACAGTAATCAACAGAAACCAGGTGCTTTGTTGAGCCAGTCTGGAAGTAAGAAGATTATACAGACTCTAACAAAGCAGAGCTTCCAACTCAGCTGTGACGTACTGGTTTCATTGGAATGTTCACTTAAAGTCGGCCTCCATGAGGCCCAGCAGGTTTGAGTGGTACACTTTCGAGAGTTCCTGCTTTTAAATTACAAATGTGTTCCATCAAATTAAATGTAAACACGAATGATAATTGCATATCCATTAATTTGTTATTCTGAATTACCTTTTTCATTAAAATGAATCATTTGTTTGCACACCACCTGCTTTCAGGTGATGCTGAGAACAATGACAACGGCTGTGAGCCGAGATGCGTTAGATTTCACTGAAGAGCACATTCACAGTACGAATCCTCAAACCAAAAGCGATGTGCCAAATTCCTCCATGAGCCTCTATAACCTCGTTATCTTTAGACTTTTCTTTCGGAGACTTTAGGGTGGCAAAAGCCAGGAGACAAAGCCTCAGCCAGCAACTCCCAATTCAGTGGCCATTTGGAGCTGAATATGTAAATGTTGTTTTCAGAGGATACGGAGTGAAGGAGAGGCAAGAGATCGCCTCTCTCTTTGTTTCCCTCTTTGAACACAATGGAGCCCATGTGTGAGGTAGAAAAATACCATGAGGTTAATGTTTTGCATGTTGGGTATATATGGTATTCTCATGCAGAGTACTTAACAGGATACTTCAAAGTGGTAAAAAGATTTTTATAGTCACTATCCAAGGAGGTAACACAATGTTTGAGCCAATGAAAGTACTGCAATATACTTATATTGCAGTATTACAAACTGGGTGTCTGAAAAAAATGCGGCATTATGGTTTTCCTCCATTGTAGGCAGCAAGAAGCGGTGCTGAGAAATGAACCCAGCACTCAAGTGCCAATAACCGCCGGCTCCAAAAGCGCCTCAGAGCCCATAGACATCATCATCATCATCATCATCATCATCAACTTACCAGCAAAAATTAACATGTTTACAGCCCGCTGCAAATAACGGTTTCAGTCTCTATAGCGAACTGTTCCTTTCATAACAGCACGGGGGTGACGTTTTTATAGAACTCACGCCTTTAAATTATTTGTAGGCTTGCAGTTAGGCATCCTTCAGGGCGTGGCCACTTTGAGAGACAGGTGGGTGCCGTCACAGAACTGTCTGCTATGCTGTCAAAAAGGACTAAAATGGTAATAGTTGGTTCACACTACGAGCAACACACCAACAGGACACAAGTCATCTTCAATGGAAGCCGGTGACATGAAGCAACACGCTGGCGCCAGACAATATTCGCTGTCTCAGCTTCTTTCCAGTCCTCCAATGATGCGACGAAGTTTTAACCAATCGTATGCTTTGTTTTTAACAGTGACTCGATTTGGGCATTGCTAAGAAACTGCAGCATTGTGCCTCACAACAACCTTTACCCCAGACGTAAAAATCCTCTGTGTGGTTTGGAGGTGAAGTGCAGTAAACCTGAGAAAATGAGCCCATCCATGAGTTATCTCTGTGCTTTAGCAGAAGTTTAGAACAGCCTTTATTGGCTTGTCTCATGTTAAAGCTGTATTGTTACTGACTGAACTGATAGTTCTAAAATAACTCCCCCACACACACACACACTGTGATACACACACGGCCCTCATTTCTGCCCCCACTGCGACACCAGTCTTTTGGCAATAATTGGATAACAATGCGACACAGACAGTCTTTACCAGGCAACAGTGTCTGCTGGTAATGTAGCAGTCATTTGTGATGACTGATTGGTGTCTCGTTAGAATAAATATTGTTTCTGTATCGCTCAAAGAAAATACGCACAACCTACAGCAAAACATCTCACTTCTGAAACGATTATTCATTCCCGCTCGATAAATTGCCCACTGAACAGAGACTGCAACAAATGTATCAACTGTTAAATTATTGAAGTCATTATTCTCTGTTCGATACCGGTGTTAATTAAATATTTTAGGATTTCACAATATTGGTCAAACAAAAGAAGCAATTTCAAGACATCACATGCAGTAGGGCTCTCTGAAATGTAACAGGCATTTGTTTTGCTATTATTATTTTTTTAACATTTAAGAAACCAAAACCTATGATCAATAAAATTATCTGCAGATTTTTTTGATGATGTAAATAAATTAGGGAATTATGGTGGAATCGAAGTTTAAGAAGCTGACTATGGATCAATAAGTCCAGCTCTGGCCCTTGGTTGGAGGTCATTCCTCTGCCCGGTCCCACCCAACTTTCCAATCTATATATTAGAACTAAATCAATAAATAAAAACCATCAACTGTAGTTGGAATCTCCGAAGGGAGGAGGAGAGATGTGCCTCGCTGCTAAGCCGGTTCCCATTTACAGCCAACTCTGACACCACGCTGCTGGAGACCCAGGCCGTGTTGCTGGACCCCCTGGATTGTTTTTCAAAGAAGCACAGATCTCCACCCACATTATCTGTCTCCTTCGCAACCAACTGTTCTGTCTCATACTGCAAGAATAAATAAGTTACTCTCGTCCAATTTTCACAAATCTAAAATTCTGAATACAAACAGAAACCTTGATTTCTTTTGCAAAGATTTCAAACCAAAACTAATGAGCCCTCGACAAAAAAAATAGAAAACAAGATCTCTTCCCTCAACTGAAGTCAATGTACCCTTCAGCATAGAAACTCCAGCTGCAAGATGCACCGTATATGTTCCATTAGGAAATTGACATTTCTGGCTCTTCTGCATCACATGTAACCACCTGAATCTTGTTAAATTGGTTCAATCCCAGCTGCTCAGAATTGCCCTGATTACTGCCCCACTGCTTCTGATGCCCCCAGTCTATTTAGAGTGGTGTTTTCAGTCGCGTCATGCTTTCATTGCTCATTTTAAAACTCCATCTAAAAACACACGTTGAATCAGACCAAAATAATTTTGCCCATATATTTAGGGAGCTACTGCTCAGTGATTAAAGACATTCAAATATTCCACAAGAAGTCGTTGCTTCATGAGTTTAGTCAAACATTCAAGGAACTCTGAAGTTGATGATGTCAGCATGCAACTTGAACGTGTGTCTCAGCTCTTCGGCGTTGTTGTATCCTCGACGGTGATGAATACTCTAAAGTTGACGTGAACATGAATTCCCTGCCAATATTAATGTGTTTTTAGCTGTTCCTCTATTTTACCTTTTTAGGTTTTTGTCAGTGGCGGCTGGTCAATAGAGGGGCATGGCCCCACCATGAGCCACACAAAAAAATAAAAAAAATTATAATAATCATAAATTATACAACTTGTCAATATTTGTGTTTTTGAACTATGGAATGTACCCAGTAATGTGTGTAAAATATGATATCTGCGCAAAATATATGCTTTTCCTGCTCATCCTCTCCGCCTGCGTGCTCTCTGCTCGTGCTCTCTGTCTGTGTGCACGACACTCTGAGAACGCGCAGCTTGGGGGGCCTGATCGTTTTGGCCCAAAAGAGGCGGGTCTATGAAGCAGTTTAGCCAATTGCTGATTCAAGATATAAATGAGTGACATACAATTTAGCCAATCAGCGCCCTCAAATAGATTCAGCTATGGGCCAGAACGATCTGGCCCATAGCTGCGCGTTCTCGTCAGGAGAATCGCGGGAAAGGGAAGCAGTACATGAAGCTTCTGTACTAGCTGAACACCAGACAGGTTTGGCTAGCTGGATGACGTCATGCTAATAATTTATTTAGCTTTTTAAAACAACGGGGACGGATCCAGCACGGACAGTTACGGGAGTGAGGGATGAGGAGGTAAGGAAACATGAGAACACCAGGGTAGGGAGTGAGGGATGAGGAGGTAAGGAAACATGAGAACACCAGGGTAGGGAGTGAGGGATGAGGAGGTAAGGAAACATGAGAACACCAGGGTAGGGAGTGAGGGATGAGGAGGTAAGGAAACATGAGAACACCAGGGTAGGGAGTGAGGGATGAGGAGGTAAGGAAACATGAGAACACCAGGGTAGGGAGTGAGGATGAGGAGGTAAGGAAACATGAGAACACCAGGGTAGGGAGTGAGGGATGAGGAGGTAAGGAAACATGAGAACACCAGGGTAGGGAGTAAGGGATGAGGAGGTAAGGAAACATGAGAACACCAGGGTAGGGAGTGAGGGATGAGGAGGTAAGGAAACATGAGAACACCAGGGTAGGGAGTGAGGGATGAGGAGGTAAGGAAACATGAGAACACCAGGACACACGTGAGAACTCTGTCAAGCTACATATTATGCAAAGTGAACATCTTTTCTTCTACATAGCTGTCCTCAGTCTCATCTGCTTAACTTGGTCATGGAGGCATCAACATGTAATAGAGATGTTAAATTAACAGTGAAAACTCATCATAGCTTAATTTAACATCAGTATTCATAATTACACTTCATGTTTACTTCTCCTGATCGTTACCTCCTATAACAAGGTCCATAGGGGCATCTCAATAAATAAACATGTTATATTATATTATATAAGTGTTATTTACTGATTGTTTTCGTGTTGGAATACATGTTAAATATGTAACTGCCAAGTAATAATGAGTGTTTGATACTTACATTTTTTTTGCATTAAATCATACTGGGATGTTTGCTGAAATTGATAGGATGGACCTACCTAGAACATGTTCCACCAGCCGCCACTGGTTTTTGTGATTACTTGAATCTAATTATAAGGTCAGTGTCAGTACCGTTCCCTGTCCCATGCATCAGTAATACACTGTTGGTAAAGGCAGGGCGTAGGGAAGAGATAGGTGTTTGAAAATGGTGTGAAAAAGTCAAATATTGCATCACAAATTGCTTCCATTTTGTGAGCTACTGAAATATGTTCCATGACATGATTCACAATAAATACTGCTGCTTTGTTATCATCACATTCATTGTTGCTATGTGTACAGTGTACAGTTAGGGATGGGTATTTATCAATACTCTTTTTTGATACTGCTTATCAGTTTCTTTTTATTATTTTGTAAGAAAAAGACAACTAGGAAAATAATCAACATTGCTTTATTATTCTTGAATGAACACAACACACACATCCTGGCAGAGGCCCTGGGGCCGTCACCATAGCAGAACCATTATCTCCTTATTAATACTCTTTTAGAACCGGTTCCGATTTAGAACCGAGATTCGACGGGCCTCCCTAGTCACGGTGGCTCAGTTTGTTAGCAGTACACTACACAGGGTAGCACTACCAACATTCACCAGGCTCCTGCCTGAGCCCACCTGCTGGCCTCAGCCTTTTGCCGAAACCTTCATCTCTCCAGTCCACCTGTCCTGCTAGCAGATCATCAACAACCAACCGACTTCTCTTTGACTTATAATTAAAACTGAAAGAAAAATTCGAGCATATTTATTTGTTGAAAAACTCAATGGTACAGAGAAGCAAAGTGGCTGCTTCACTGGTTGCTAAAATGAACCCTTCATGTACGTGGAGGTCCTGTGTGTATTATCACTGCCGCCTCTTGAACACAGGAAACACTCAATTTCAGAAGGAAACCACAGAGAGAATGTATCATGCAGACATGGAGAATATGGTTATCTTCTCAAGTTTCATCACTCAGGTTTTTCCATTTGCGTGCACTCTAATTTGTCAAGCTTGTTCCTCCTCTGAAGCAGACTAAATCGGAAATGTTTGGTGAAGACTTCAGAAAAAGGGAAATCCTGTTTTGTCGTCAAGCTAACTCATTGTGTGTGTCTCAATGCTGTATAATGGCTTGCTGAGAGGAATGTTGGTGTACTTCAGAGGCTGAAAGGTTGTGTTCTGTTGTTCTGTTACATTTTTAATAATGGATTCACAAATATAGGGGGGTGGTGAAGAGAAAAATGCAGGGTTGGGCCATGGCTCTACCCAGTTCAGTTGCATACTACCTGGGCTGGTTGGGGGCTCCTACTTCTCAGCTGTGGCCGACGTTATAAGAGAAATGTACGTGTCATTTTCGTGTCAGGGCTCCACACGCCGTACTTAAAGAGTACAGCAGAGGGCGGAGCCTGTGTGAGTGAGAACAAAGGTTACTATAACGTCACCCTGGTTCTTTAAGCAGAGGCGGAGATCTCTACCAAGGTGGCCCCGTCGCTCCTGCATACATGTGCAATATTTGTCTTTGAAACATGATGTAATAAAAGTAGAAAGTAACATCAAATGGAAATACAAAGTAGCTCTAAATTGTACTTAAGTACAGCATTCCATCACTGGAAACATAACAGGAAAATAATCTATGCGTCAGAGAACAAGTCGACCCGTCGGTAAAGTGACTGTGACGTTTGGTTGCAGAAGCAGTGAAGTTCTGATCGAGGTTAATTGTTAGGGAAATGACAAATCCCCAATATTTGCATTCCACACTATGATAATCATCTGTTTGTGTTGCCGTGAGCAGCACGGCGTATCGTAATCAGAGACGAGATCAAACGAATAACAACATGGTGAGAAAGAAAGGGGTGTTTAGTTTCTCGCAGAAATTACAATCAAACACTTGGTGAGAGGAGATCACATGGCTCATCGCTCACCGACGTCGGGAAAAGTAAAAACATGAACTCTGCCGTATTGCTGAGATATAGAGGCCGAGGACAACGTGGAACTACAGAACAAGCCCTCAGCATCAATCCGTTAGGGGTGTGAAGTCTCATCTGACTCACTATCTGAGAGGCGCCTTGGAGTGGAGTCCATGATGAGGCCAGGAAGGAGTAGTTGTTGCACACTTGCTTGAGGGAGAAGTGTTTGATTCCAACTCAGAAGGATATGGCTGGTGGCCACGCAAGTAATTAAATCCTCCTGCAAAATCCATAATGATTAAAAAATTCTAGAAATGGCGTTCCAAGGGTTTGTCCTCGCCGTGATCCGACATAAAATCCCCACTCGGCATCACCGAGAACGTCTCAGAGTGCAGCCCCTGCTGGTGCCGTTGGGTCCTACGGATGCATGTTAGCGGGAACTCAAAGGATTTTTTTGTGTTCGTGAGGGATTTCAATGCTACATGGCCAGAAGCTAGTGCAATAAACATCAAGAACAACATCACACATCTTGTAATGGAAGTGGGTGGGAGCGTGAGAAAGCAGAGACGGATAGAAAGGCCAAAAAGTAGTGGTTGTTTTTACCCTTTCTTCTTCTATTCTCCGAACCCATGTAACGTTGCACTGCTACTGGGCGGCCATTCTTTTACAAACACTCCTCAAACTCAGATCTTTCATCTTCGCTCTCACACTCAAAACGATACTGATATATAAATGGTGCCCAGATGATGGCGGAATCTGGCGTTGGGAAAAGCATTTTTAAATGTAAATGGCACTCCAAAACGTCCCCATCTGCTGTATTTATCTCCAGATGGACTTTTGAAGCACTTTGGTCTCTTTCCCCCGCGGAAAACCAAGAAGCTTTTAGTGACAACTCCATCTACACAGCCTGGTGATGGTACATCAAGGCACCCATTCATTTCTAGAAAGCAAAGTGTATTGCTCCCGAGCAGTGGTGCCAAATGAGCACCGGCATTTGCTGTATTGCATCAGCAAAAGTAGCAATGGTAGTGGACACAAAACATGGTGCGGTACTTAATTCACCATGCAATAATTTAAAAGCCAAAAGAGGGCCAGATTGAAAGCGAGAGGGATGAAACGGCAGCGCTTCAGTGGCCCTTGAAGTACAAGCCGTTGGTGTCTGACAGCTGATTGGCATGAGGGTAATTCTCCAGTGGTTTTTCAGCATGTGACCCCTAAATTAAACAAAGAAGACAACTTATTCTTAATGCTCCTTTTAGTTCTAATTTTCTTAACAGATTTCAAAAGCACAGAGAAAGAACTGTTAAAAGTGTGTTTTTTTGGCACTCTCAGATAAATGTAATAAAGGCAAAAATATTCAGGAGACTATTTAAGCGTTGTGCTTGTTTGCATTTTAATGTAGGTTTGAATTGCATCACTTTATTCTGTGAACATCAAGTATTTAATCAAACCTTTTATTTGGGACCTGGATCAACACCTGAATCCAGGTGATGAGTTTCACACTTCCCCCCTGAACTCCTCATTTTTAGCCTTGTGTCCAAAAAACGTACAAAATATTAAATGTGTCAACACCTCAGAAAACAATTGGCAACCCATTTTATTTGCCTCAACCTAGCAGATTAAAAATCAAAATGAACTGCATTTTCCTTCAGATTTAATACTTGATATCTGCTTTAAGAATAGCTTACAACTCAAATATATTGGTAAGTACAATATTTATTGTTCTATATTTAAGTTTTAGGAGCAAAATGTGCCTGTGCCGGTAGGTCGCAGCTTGACATTGACAGCTTTTTAAAAAAAATCCTTTTTGCATTTCACCTGTTTATGCTCAATGTTTGATTCGCCGCAAATCACTGAACTACGGAATACGCATGCTAGTTTCATAGAGGTCATAGAAAAATAAGAGTTTCTAAGGAAGTCTTTGGAGATTCAGAAGCTACAGTAAGTTTAAATATATTATGCATCATACGCGCACTTCGCGAGTCTCTGGAGGTTTTCTTACAGATCAAAGCTTTCTGAAATAATGAGGGAGTGGGTGGGGGGGAAGGAAGATATCCTCATCAGACACGTCAGTCTCCCACCTTAATTGTACCATTAGCAGCCTTCAGCCTCAAGTCTTATTTTAGGAGAAACCTACAGTGAGCGTGGGCCTCATGCTGAGCCGGAAGCCCAAATAAGGAAGAAGAACCGGGACTCGCCGCAGACATTCGAGATGCCACAGCACCGGTCCAGTTGTATGTCGGGGAAGAACATTACGTGGTCAAATCATTTTGCATCATGAACTCACCTCCAGCATCTTCACCGTGGCGCCCTCCTCTTCACTCACACACACACACACACTGGCAGGGTTACCATGGAAACAAGGAGCCTACTGTTCTAGCCTCCTCACAAAGTGCTGCAGCCTCACAGCGGACCGAACCCGCCCCTGCTACAGCGTTCCAAGGATTCGGTGTAGTCTGAACCAGCTGCAGACAAGTTCATGCTTTTTCGCAGAATCTCTATTTGTAGCATGAATGATGTACTGTGGAAATAAATCCTCGAATACCAATTACACACTGTGACTGTTTGCATTCCCTGGATAAAACCCTCAAACTAGGCTACGCCTATGCTGTTTAATCCTTTGATGTCTGAAAGGACCACACAAAAGGCATTGTTAACAGGATGTTACCCTGTTTAAACCAGCTGTAAGAAGATGCAGCTTTTCTATAGTAGCAGGAGTATTAGTCCTGGAACAAAGCCAATGATAAAAAATCCAACCGTGCTCATGAACCCAAATGTACTGAACTCCAATTCTTGAGTTACAGTGAGCCAAACAATGCCTTTCGTAATCTTTCAGAAACGACTCTAATGGGAAAAGTCGATCTTATTTGGAAAACCAATACAACTAAGCAAAAAACGGGTCGAGCATCGTGCAATCTGTACTTTTTAAAATATTCTTTCCTTCATTTTGTTCGTCATCACATTTAGGGTGCAATCGGTGAAAACCAAAGTGCTACAACGTGTCTTTCGTTCATTTGGAAACGCATTTGTGAAATGTTAATTGTAATCTTTAGGAATAACAATAAGTAGATGGATGTGTCTTGGTTGTGTTGCAGAGCCTCTGGCAATCACTTTGTATTTAACTGTATATAAAACTGCACTTCAGAATCGGAATCAGAACCGTTTATTGCCACGGTATGTTGCACATACAAGGAATGTGACATGACATCACTTTAAGGCTTCATACTCTTTACTGATAAAGCAAGACTCAGATCTTGTAATCACTCTACTGGATGGTAATCTGCTGACCAGGTGCTCAAGCATTTTGCATGCCTGGAACGTAGATGGATGGGGAGGAGTCTCATTGTTCCTGATTTTAAATTGCATTTAAGGCAGCAGTGGTAAATCATAAAAAAAACACACCGGTGATGAGATTAATCACGTCGCTCCAACTGTGTGATTTAAATAGCCAGAAAGTGCCGTTTCAGCACTCATTATTTAAGGCCAAGTGAAAGCATGTCTCCTCAGCCTGCTGTGTGAGTGGCATCATGAAAAACAAGGTTTTCAAAGTGGGAGGCGGGCCTCCCCAGGGGCGCTCCAGACCGTTTCAGGCTCAGTGAATAAAAACATTAGTTATTATACGAGTTACCAAAAGAATAGCCGAAAGTCTGATTTGCTTGAAAAGATAGTTTAGAGATGCAGTAGTTTTGAGGAATTTAACAGTTTTTCTCACTTTCACAGAGAGAAACTAATAAATAGGACAGGCCTTGAAAACCCTAAAACATTGCATTACCTTTATTGAACAGCACAAAAACAAGGATGAAGGTTTAAAAAAGGAGTAATACACAGATGTTTCATCAATAGTTTAATGTGACTCATTTATTCTGACTACACTTCTAACGCAAACCCATCCGGACAGCTTAACCGTCACATACGGACCAAATGTCAGTGAGTTGGTATTTCAACAAAAAGAGCAACGAAGAGAAACATACCGACTTGGAAAGCTATAAATTATTAAACAGCCTATATATGGCATATATGTACACACTCAGTGGTACCAGAAGGGTTCCGTAGCAATTTCTGCCCATTATTTTCATAGAAAAAGGTCTTGGATTCCTTACAGAAAACCAAATCCCACAGTGCAGTTTTGTAGACTTATGCTTTGGCATTTTTTCATCACATTAAACAAGGGCGACAATTGGCCCCATGTCTGTATTCAGAGGCTGTATGTTGAACAGCAATATCACTATTGAAGCAAGAGGTTGTGTTTGAACTGGATTTGCATAAAAGTATGCAATTAAACAGAGCGCTGCCACCACCGTGAGACATTATTCTCGTGCAAGTACGCGACTGGACAACCACCAAGTGTAATTTGCATTGAAATTGGTGATTGAATCAGCGCTGACCATCCAACCAGCCTAACGATATCGACATACATTTAAATTCGCTCTGGATGCTTTTGAATAAAACTACAATATCAATGTACAGTATACATCTCAAACTGCTGTGGCGAGACGCTTTTCATATGGAACCATTTCTTCTTTATTTCAGTGACGGTACAACTCTCTGCTCACACAACATTAACAGCTCTTGTTATTTTTCCCCATTTCTTGGGTTTCGCAGGGCTTCAATACAGGACATATGTGGAACACTCGTAGGAGCCCATCAAGAGGAAGAAGTAAGAACGTTAGAAGAAGAAATGTTAATCATTTTGCATGTGGTCCAGCATTTGTTTGTTTTTATATTTTGCTTTTTTACTCAAAATTCCTGCTTAAAAACAATGTGGTTGTTGCCACATGGACCCCTAAAAGAGCTCGACCTCTTTGTTTGTGTTCATTTCATTTTGGTTTAATAAAATACACATTCATTTGTTATGTGGATTCTCTCAGCTTCCGCTATGATCAAGTATGATGTGCGGCACAGCTGTGAAATAGACGACAGAATGGTGCTGATGTGGAACAAGTGAAGAATGTAGATGATAACTCGGTTACTATATGAAGCTTCTACGTGCATAAAGTCGTTTAAACTCGCCACTTCTGTTAAACCCTGACAGACCGTAGGCTTTTCTTCAACGTACTTCTGTTTTGACTGAAGAAGACTGAAGAGTATAAGTCAAGCCTGTGTGCAGACTTCCTCCTGTTTGTTGAGTTGAAAGCTCATCGGCGAAGCACAAATCCTTTCTGGTTGAGATTCCTTCTTTCTTTGTTGAAAGGTTTTCAATATAAAGTTACCTTTTTATAAAATTCACAAAGCAGCTGTTAAATTAGTGTGTCAAGCAGAAACGGAATGGAAAGGCGATGGCACGTGAAATTATTACAACCATCTAGCTGCGGAGATTTGTGCTGCCTTGCAACATAACTTTTGATGCGTTGCAGAGTATATTGTAACATCGTGGGACTGAGCTTCTATTCATTTATTCATATGTTTCTGCATCAAAGAGGGCATTCATTGGTAGCCCCTGCTCATTTTCTAGATCTGTATCCACTGTAAAGGGCTTTAGATTAAACAGTAGCATCTCCTTTTTAATCTACAGATGCAGTCACGTAGAAGTTCCTCTGTAAACACCCTTATTTATTTAACTGCAGGGCGTCACCGTGAGATGGCGCTTCCTACACAAAAACACACTGAATGTGTAAGGCCTGATGTAGACCTTATCACCAGACGTTACAGGGTGCACAGTTTATAGACACACACACACCACACTGTGCTCCCATCACACACCCATACACATACAAACTCTAGTACACACACCGCCCGACTGACGAATCCTAGTTTCCCGCCCTGCCCCTAGCTCAGGAAAATAATGTCCAAGTGCAACATCAATCTTGGAAACAATGGGCTTTGTACCGGCAATCAAACACTAACGGAACAACTGAACTTGTTGCCTTGAAACAACCCATTCAGCATTTAGTGAGCCACGCTGTATCGGCAAACAGTGGCTCCAATTATG
The DNA here is from genome assembly GCF_949748355.1 of Melanostigma gelatinosum. NCBI lineage: Eukaryota > Metazoa > Chordata > Actinopteri > Perciformes > Zoarcidae > Melanostigma > Melanostigma gelatinosum. The sequence goes on from NC_136635.1 coordinate 30,072,170, forward strand.
TAAAATGAATAAATACGCCAGGACCCGCGGACACTGAGTGGCCACCTAATCCAGCTTTCACAACAGTACCTTCAAATGATAAATTGAAGCATCTATCTTTGTTAATATTCAATGGATTTTTCCAGCTGGAGCCACCATTTGCTATTTCTTTCTATGGCAGGATAACACATGAGGGAGGCAGGCTTGACATAACCCCTGCCCACGAATGTCTGACTTATTGAGTACACTGTTGGTGTGGGAGGGGGGGGGGGGTGTACACAGTAGCAAATATACGGTTTCCAGCATTCTAGAGTCACAGTAGAGCCGCTGCTGCATCTTAGCTTACATACATCACTGACATGAGCATTTACCATGAGGGGAGCACGAAAAGCAGATCTTCTGAGACAGTAAAATATGAGTGAGGAGGAACAAGACTGCAGGGTGAGGAGAAACCTGATAGTTGTGGTTTCTGAATTATAGTTTTAAATAATTCCTGGTCAGTTCTTTATTGAAAATAAAATAAAGATCTACTTAACTGTTTTGTGCTAATAAATAAATAAATAAATAAATAAATAAATATATATATATATATTCATTTAAAAAAAAAGGTACACCCTATAAAACAGTTTTACGGTATTATACTGTTTTCTAGACTTTTCATCGTGTGAAAAGTCTGCTTTCACTGGGCGTTAAACACATGGTTACTGTAAATTTATTCGAACACAAATAGGAAACGCATCGTGGTTGGGCTTTAAATAAGTACGTAAATGAAGAAGTGTGAATAATTAAACATAAATATGGAAAACACGTTAAGTCAAAATAAATAATAACTTGTAAATTGGGTTGACCACAAACTTTCCTTAACTTTAACCAAGTAACTTCAGTTGGGAGGCAGCAGATCAAAAAACAGACATATCCCCTCTTACAGGGCCATGTGAAAACGCTACCCACATACTGTAAGTCTGCCCTGAAAGACTCTTCACGATTCATCTGATTGTGCAACAAGTAATTAAATATTGTTCACTCTAAAGCAGGGGTCGGCAACCTTCTTGATATGACGTGCCATTCTTTAATTGTTGTTAATCAGTGTGCCATATCAACTAAAGGATTGACATTAAGTTTAATGATGACACCTCATCACATCTTATTCCATCCATAGAGGCAACGTGCATGAATAAAGATTTGTCTTTGTAATGAGGACATAATAATTACTTATGAGAGCACGACTTAAGAAGGCTGCCATCCACATCGGAAAATCTTAAAATCATTAACCTTCCAGCAATCTCGTTTATCAGCAATAAACATCAATTTATGCAAAGAAGGCAACAAGTACTAGCCAATCAGAGGCACAGTAGGGAGCGTCTTCAAGGAATGCGGCTGGGGAATAAAATAAATCAAACTGCCGTAAATAACAGGCCGCAAACTGCCAATTACTGTGAAAGAGGTCATTTGGCATGCGAATGAGGGAGCCCTTCAACATTTCCAGAAAACGTATTGCTACGCTATCGCCTGCTTAAGGTGGCCTGCTTCAGTTCCAAAAAAAGCCTCTCGTGATTGAAATGCAGGAATCATGTTTTTGATTGCTTACTTGCGTTTTAACACTGAGTTTTTAGACTTAAAACATACTTAAACATCGATTTGTAAGAAAATAAAACATATCACGCCACCTACAGCTGTTGTTGTGTGACAATTAAATGTTTCCTACCAAGTGTGTATTTGTGTAGTTGACATTCAGTTATAACATAATATATATATATATATATATATATATATATATATATATATATATATATATATATATATATATATATATATATATATAGTAATAACTATGTATCATTTAGCTTCAATGATAAAGTAAATGAACAGAAGGAGAAAACATGATCATATGGTCTTGGAAAAGAACATTTTTATTATTTTACTTCAAGTTTCTCTCAAACAAGAAACCAAAAATTAAAATCTGCAGCAGAACATCATTAAGTAAAACCGCAATAAATAATAGATCAGTTGTATGCGAAGTGGGGATGTGGATGTGTTTTCTAGCACACAACTGCCAGCACTGAGAACAAATTAAGCTCATTCAAGTGTAAACTTTTAAATTAATGCTCCATCATTTCACGGATTCAGCCTCCCACGCAGCTCAGCAAAGCACCCTCATATCGTCTTGAATCAGTTCGTTAATTTTCTGTCTGTTCTGGGTTTTGTGATCGCTCGAGTTCACATTTCAACTGACTCGTAAAAAAAAAAGAAGTGATTTGAAAGACTGTGCTTTAGAGAAGATTTTAGATTTGTCTTCCTCCAAGGTTTGCTGTGCTGAAGATCCAGGATTTTACATCACTTATCCAAAGGAAACAATCGCCCAAAGGCCTGCGTCGCCTGCAATTGTACAAGTTTCTGAGCAGTTTTGTGTGCAGCAGAGGAGCCTGCCTGTCAGTCTATCGCACACGGTTTTGTGAAAACTGGGTCAGAATGAGGCGAATGATTTGAAAGTGGAAAATGTGCGCCTATGCTTATTAAAGCATGTCAAGTTGGGATTTATTGAACTACACGGGGGTGCCTAACTTGAGGCAACAAACATTTATATTTTGCGGTTTCTGGATAAAGATATCTCACTGAGCATTACATCGATTGCTCTCAGAGAACAGCAGTTGCCGAGATGTGAGAGATTACAGATGTCAGGACATTTTTAACCAAATATTCCTCATTCACATTGCCTCCCCACATGCCTTTTATGAATCACTTCTGACTTTATTGTTAGGAGAGGTTGATAAAAAAAAGAAAATCCATGCCATAGAGGTCAGCATAACCCCTGACTTTCTTTCTAAACTGTGCCTCGTGAAGTGCAGCTGCATGGGGGGGGAAAGAGTGACAACTTCAATGTTTCTGCTTTCACCTTACAGACGTGTCCTCGTATCCTCTGCGCTCTTTTTTTATCATCAAATTATCCTAATACAATATTCTCCGAGCGCTCTTCTCTTTTCTTTCCCTCATTGTTGTGAGGTGATGTCACCTTGACATGAAGGCAGCAACGTCTTGCATTCCCCCCGTCCTTCTATCTGTGGGCTGACCCGTGGGTCGCAGGGAATTCTCAACGGGGATGGACTCGCGGCGGCGCGTCTACCTTTTATCTAATTATATGACGGCTTCAAGGGAGGGAGAGCTGCTGCTCCACGATCCCTTCATGGCGCCTAATATCCCATTCCTTTTCATATTGAATCGTTTTGTTCAAAGCAGCCCTTTAAATGCTCGCTGCACCCTCATCACCCAGGCACTGGCAGAGAGGGAGGAGGCACGAGCACGAGGCTTCAGCGGGGGGAAAAGAAAAGAGTGAATAGGGAGTTACTCCAATCACACCTATTGAAGGATGTGTCAGATAGATTGCATCACTTTGTGTTTCAGGCCCTTCCTAAAATATTTCCCTGTGTGAGGCCCTCTGCGGCTCAGAGCGTCAGATGAAACGCAGGATGTTGGTGTCTGAGAAATTGATGCAAGATTTTGATGTCTTTGATCTTCATCTAAAAGCCCAGTTAGATTTGTATCGGAACATCAGAATGTGCGTTCTGCATGTCATTACCACAGTGAGTAATAATTCATGCTAATGCTACAGAATGGTTTCATGTACACTGCAAAGCCTCTGTCTCGGTGTTGCATCTTTTATGAATGAGGATTTCAGGTATTTCGAGTCATGTTAACGATCGGGACCGATTCATCTGTTTCACTTCTAACTTGCTTTCATGTTCATTCAGTTGTCTGGTGTACAATTGTAGATATTTACTCACCAACACAGACCGAGTGAACTCACTACTCACAGAACAGTTAAACTATGACACAGTACCCAGAACAAACTTGTCGCACCCAGCGCCGATTTTCTTTCCCGACACACCTCGTCTGTCAGATGGTGCCATTTTCAGGCTGATATTGGTTGTGTGAGGTTTCCAGGGTTGACGACAGCAATCCATCCCTTACTGCCCATGTTTAGGTTAAAAAACAAAGTATTCGGAAATCTCACTTAAAAGTGGAGTGGGAGACAGTTAAGGCCGCAGGATGCAGCTCAGTTAAAACACTTTAACAGCTTCCCAACTACTCAGTTTATTATCTGGATGAAAGGCAAAGTGACATTGACTGGATAAGGTTCTTCAAGCGGGTAGTGAAGGATAAAACAGACACGATCTACAGGGAGGGAGAAAAGCAGGGTGAACGCTGCTGCCTCCACCACGGACACCGATTGTGTGTCTTAAGCTGACCCGAGGAAGCAGCACAAATTCCTAGAAACCGCTGTAGCGACAACGCTCGGGCAGGCTGAGCTTTTCTTTTTTTTTTGCGGCCGTCTGCGGCATGCACACTTGAGAGCTGGCTGCTCCTGGAGAGACGGGCCGGTAGAGGCAACAATGGGGAGGAGAGCCAACTGTGAAAACCTGGGAGAAAGAGAACTGAAGGCAATCATGGCTGCGCGATGGCTGACAGCGCGGGCCATCAAAAACGAAAATGCTGCAGAGTGGTTTTAAGGATCAGAAAGAGTGACCTGTGGAACAAGCATGAGACTCAGACACACGCTAGTGGAGCACCAGGGGGATGGCTGGTGTTTTTCTGGGACAGCTGAGTGCTTGACAGTGAAAAAAAACTGAGGAAACGATCACAATGTGTGACAGTGCAACTTAGCTGAATGTGCCGAGGTTAGCGCAGCCTGTAGAGCCCGATTGGCCACTGGTCTTTGCCACAGTTGCTATTTTTAGGGTTTCCAGACGGACATTGTGCGGCTGTGGCTCTGACAGGAATGAGGCCATCCGAATGCAGGGGACGAACCTGCGCCAGCCGCCAGGAGTGTCAACCCCCTCTGCATATTCATTGTCCAAAACCCAAACATCTGGGCCATTTCCCCGTCGGGGGCCGATTCCCACACACACTCGCTGCAATGCCCCACTTTGATGAAACGATTTGCTCGTCCATCCGTCCATGTGAACAATTATTTGAAAGGCCGAGTGACAAATGAAGGGAATGCCAGACAGCATACGGTACATGACAGAGTGCGCGTGTTTGTGTGTTAACAGTTTTGGTTTTGATGGATACACACGTCACTGTCTATGTGTGTGTGTGTGTGTTGTGCAGAAGGGCCTGCAGCGATTCAGGATGTGGTGGGAATCGGCACGTTACGTCCTCTGCTGCTTTTTGTTCCGAGCGGTGTGTGTGTGCGAGCATGATGTGCGATCAGCTGCAACATATTCTGCTCTGCCCAACTTCTTATTACTCTTCATGCAGAAGCCGTTTGATTGGCTGGCAGGTGTCCACTCAATCAGTGTGCGATAGTTCTTGTCGACTGTTAAACCACCGTTCTGAATCGGTGTGGAACGTCTATTAAACTGCAGTATAGTTGCTGCGGTTAGGCTCTCGCTCGCCAAACACTGACTCACAACAAACTAACGTTGAAAGGAAAAGAGATTTTGGGGACCACGCTGTATGTTGTAATTCTATGCAGCAACTTTCAGTGACAATCCACTCGTCTTGAAATGTGCCGAAAAGATCTGTGGATCACCTCTTCACAAAGGAGAGTGGCTGATGTTGTATTATGTGAACTGATCATTACTGGAAAGAGAGGATTTGATGTTCATATTCTTCAAAATATGATGTTAAAACGGAAAAATTTCAGGTGCTCCGAATTACTGTTTTAATCCATTGTATTTGCGTCATATTTATGATTATGAAGAAAAAGGTTACATATGAAGATGTAAGTACATCAACATTGTTTGGATGTTTTAATGATTCTTGATTATCTCTGTAATCACAATATAATTGTGTTAGAAGCTGCAATATAAAGGTTTAGCTGCAGAAGTGCTGTCTTGAGGAAGCTTCCATCCCAGAAGAAAAAAAGATGAGTTTCTCACCGACTAGTCACAGAGCCACATGTACCAATTTGGTGGCAATTTTCTACTGAGAAGCTGTAATCTGCGATTAGCTCCAGTACTGTAATTATTTTTTGGGTCCGTGGCTTTTTGGTTTAATGTACAGTACTTGGCAAAGTGAAAGTGGAAAGCAGCTGAACCGGTAGAAACCTCAACTTGAAATACAAATGTGTTCTTTGTGGTTGTTGTGAGGGACGGGCAAAGTTCAGCAACAGTACATTTGAATTGGGAAACTGGAAAACTTGAACTGACCTCGGGTATATCAAACTTCAGTAGAAATTGTGAATCGCATCGTAAATAATCTCTGTTTAAACGCATTGCACATTGAAAGTCAAGCAGTTTTACCGTGTGTGTGTGTGTGTGTGTGTGTGTGTGTGTGTGTGTGTGTGTGTGTGTGTGTGTGTGTGTGTGTGTGTGTGTGTGTGTGTGTGTGTGTGTGTGTGTGTGTGTGTGCGTGCGTGTGTGTGACAACAGTTGAGATGCAGAGTCAGCATGAGGGTGAAGTGGAATCAGTGAGAGATATATTATATATATATATTAGTTTGTATATGAGGATGGATGAAATAATATTCACCTCAAGAACATAGAAGTATGAAAGTCTCCATTAATGGGAATTCAGTTGGAACATTTTGGCATGGATCTTTTTTTTTCGGAGACACAGCGGGGACCAGTAACCTGGTGCTTTTCCAGGAGCAAACTTCAACTCATGAAGTTGGACTTATTGTAATCTACACCCAAGAAAAGTCTCAGATAGTGATCATCGAGCTGTTCATCTGGACAGGAAGCAGCAAGCTGATTATCCCCTTTCAAATGCAGAGCATGGTAAAAGGTTTTCTGCTCGAATCTGACAGCACACACAATGCACACTGAGCAGCAAGTAAGTGATGAGACTAAGAACTCTTTTGCCATTCACGGCCAAACGGCACATGAACCGATTCACTGATGTGGCCCTGCTGCCCTTTTACTCGCAGCAAGGCACGAATGTGTCTCATTTACCACTCCGTCATGCTCCCACTACCTCTCTGTCTTTTATTCCACCGTGATGTTTGACCTTTGTCACCATCTTGTCATTATTCTGTCAGCTGGCTGCTAACAGCCGGTACGATGTTTTCAAGGCATCGGATGATGTCAGGATGAGAGGCACATTGACTCTGGTTGGTGCTGTGCGTCTACTTTCCAAAGGGTTGCCTATTCTGCCTCAGCTATAGATGTTGTGTTGATTGTCGGATCATATCGTGTGATGTGCACTTTGTTTTCAGAGCAGCCAACTGGACCACCTCCTGCTATCGGTAAATAGTATTCTGCTATTATTCCATTTTTTTTGCTGTCTTCAGCCCAGGACCTTGGAGCTGGAGAGGCCTTTTATGCTATGAAACGATTCGAAATGTGCCACGAATAAAGTTGTTGTGGTAAAAAGAGAATCTGATGATGTTGTTGACCTTCAGTACACTTTAGGATGTCTTGCTGACGCCTGCCACCTCAGGTTGTATCAGCAAATCCAACATGTTCTCATTGTACCTTGTCCCTAACCACAGACTGTATATAAGAAGTGGACATCTTGACGTCACTCATTGGTTTGTGGACGGCCGAATGAAGCCTCGAGTTCGAACGATTTCACCGTCGGCATCTTCGATTACGGCCGTTGCCATGGTGTTGTTTTTTTGCAGTCAGTGAACAGAAGTTACCATATTTGGAATGCAGAGGTGTGACGTAGAGACACCGTATACGTCTCTAGTAGCCACCGACGTGTCAATCACAGTAGCTCCGCCCTCAAACATACTATGGTCTATTTGACTCAAAATAAACCATAATTTACTCAATGAACATCATGCTGTATTGAAGAAGACTTGAAACTAGAGACTGAGACCATAAACTCATGTTTACAATGTTTACTGAGGTAATAAATCAAGAGAGAAGTAGTCATTTTCTCATAGACTTCTATACAACCAGAGGAGTCGCCCCCTGCTGGCCATTAGATATAATGCACGTTTTAAGACACTTACGCATTGGCTCCGCATTGCCACCGGATGCTAAAAAAACACAACTGGCCAGGCAAGCCTATAGATGGGCTTGTTGTCTTTATATATCCATAGCTGAAACGCAAGTCACAAAGAATTGACAGTTGAGAAAGAATGTCTTATTGAATTGAATAAGATCCAATTAAAGTGCCAAATTAAATATTCTCAACATGGGGTGTTTCCGCCCCAAAACCTGTGGTGTGTGTGAGTGAAGGATGAAGAAATCGAGTCGAACGTACTTTGAACAGTTTGCTTCGGTCATTTGACGACCTGACAAGTTGTTCGTTGTTATGGTGACAACACACGTCTCCGGGAATCGAGAGACAGCCGATGTCTGCGTGACAGGGACAGTTAGCATGGCTGGACTATACACGCAGACAAACAACAGACGCAGACGCTGTTGTATTACGCGTCACGCTGGCACGAAGTACTGCAAGAAGTTTTCATGGAAGTTAGCTCGCTACAAAGGTTGCTACCTTTTTAAAAATGGCCATCCTATCTTCATTTGAATGGGAATGCCTGTTCTACTCTCATTCCATTTCTATGGATTAGACTGCAGCAAGGACTCATGTAAGCAAGGAACACATGGCCGCTGTTCCAGATCAGCCACCTGCCGAGGCAACAGCGGACACCATCAACGTTTGTACTCAATCCTTTTACATTCGAGCTCATTTGGTTTTCTGCCTCCTTAAAAAAAAAGAAAAAAACACCCCTACCCCAACACACTGATTTTGTTGGAATTGCCCAGATCCCCTTCCCGTGGCTACTCCTCTCAAAATATTCTCGTCACATTATACCACATTTTGTTTGGAATTATAAGTAAATATATAAGTTGTTATGCTCATCTGACAGAGATCATAAATCAACGAACAGCTGATGCAGCTGTGCCACGCATCATATTTAGTTGACGTCTCTTTAAAATGATGTCTCTGAGGCGAGGGATGTCTCATTTTGTTAAACACCTGTCGCCTCGACTCCTCTCCTCATGTCTCTTGCTCCGCTCGCATCTCCAGTGGGCGGGACTAACACGGGGAGTAGGGGGGGCCTCCCCAAATAATGAAAATACAAAATCAGTTTAATCCCACTGAATTACCAAACCCTGTTTACCTTCAGCAATGACCTGATAGCGAACAAGAGACGATGTGAAGAGAGCCATTGATCCAAGCATTGTTTATTTTGCTCTCTCTTGAACAAGCTTTTGACATATTTCTGCAATGGCATGATGTATTTTTCTTCCCGTCACGTCACAGACTCGATAATCACACTTTGAAAGGTGAGCTGCAAACAAGCTGCAAGTTCAGAGCAGTTTGAACTTTCAAAGCAAGTTGAAGGCCAAGGGCGGCGCAGTGGCGAGCTCATGTGTCACACATCTCCTCGAGGGAAAACAACCATCACCTCTGATGGGTTGGCAGCGTACGAGGCAGTTACTGGGCTGTCCAAGTGTACCGAGGCACCGGCTTCCCGTTTTTGTAATGATGCACAGTGCATGATCGAGATTCATGCCGGTTAAATGGCATATTCATCAGGCACACTGAGGGCTATTTTTTTTATTTTATTTTTAAATCTTGCCTGCACCTGTTTGGAATCGGTAAATCATCTTGAACTTAACTGTGCCAAAATGGGAGGAGACGTGCATGAAGGTGATTCAGCACAAACAGCACACTACTTCTGTTTTTCACCAATCATTCATCACCCGCTTGCTCCTTCTGTGCCATAATTGGGGTTTTTTGCAGCAATTTGCACAAGAACACATCCTACCTAATGACTGAAGAAACTTTTTTTTTTGTAGACATCTTATTTCACTTTGACATTATTTCTAAAGTAGGAAAAAATAACCAAGAACACCAGCCAATAACAACTCATGCAGCAAAAACCAAAGTGCTCATAAGCAAACTTACAAAACATACATTTAGAACAATCCATACACACAATTATTAATATCATATCATTAATAAAATATAATGAGTATGGTGTTGTGTTTCATTATCTATAGTTATTCAAGAAAACCATGTGACAGATATGGTTTCGCTGTCTCTTGTTATTTGTCTTTTCCTGCTATTAAGTGTGGCTCTTTTTCCCCGATTGGTTGAAAAGCAATTATCTTACCAGTATGTGCCATTGCTAAGTGCCCGACCCCAAAAACGAAAGCGTCGTTGGTTTATTTAAAAATGGTGGTTGTGGAGAGCTTGACAATCTGAATAATTGTGAGAAATTGAAATGGAAATGTTGTGATTAAACATCTGGTTTCACGAATGCTCATGAAAACCGAGGGCATTCAAATTCAAATCGAGAACACGTCATTTAAAGAAAAGAGATTGGGAGCATGTCCATTGCCTCACGACGGCTCTTAACATGGCGACGCTGGACATAACGTTGCTAACAATGCTAAAAATAAAAACTACAGCTAAAGTACTGACGGAGTCAACAGTGTTTACATGAGGGGACAGTCAGGGTGGGTGCTGCATACGGGAGAGGGACGTTATTCTCTGCTCAGGTCGACGTTACTCCATATAGAACAGAGTGAATATAATGTGCTGCTGTATTACTACTCTGAATGTCGTATTGCCCCAATGAATTAATACAGTAAGTGGCACAATTCTTAGGTCATAAAGTCATCTTAGCCACTCCTCGCTGCCATAGCTGCAGTCTTGACTTTGTAAGGGTGGAAATATGAGCAAAGAAACAGCTTCATGGCAATCCAGCAGTGGCAGAAATGAAGAGCGGATCAGACAATAAGAGTAGCACACTACATATTTGAAGTGGTGCTTGTAATAAGCTGTCACAACTCTTTTCTTCTTTGTCCTTTCTTTTTTTTCCAGTTCCCTCAAAGACTCCCTCTTGTCAGATCTATCAAATGCTTCTTTGTTTACTTCAGGTTTATTGACGCTTCCCTTCTGATCGGTCTGATCTTCCCATCCGATGCCTTTCTCTGTGGGCTTTTCATCCGTCTCTGCCACGCTGCGACGCTTTGCTGTCGCTAACACCACTTTGGTTTGGAAGATGCCTCTTTGGTTTTGTGAACTCCACGCCTTTCTTCTCCCGAGTCACATACTGCATGACATCGTTCGACATGCTCCGTCTTATCTGTTGTGCTCTCAGCTCTTCCGTTTAGCCTGTCTAGCGCTGTTTTCGTGCCGGTTTCCCCAGTCCCTCTTGGCAGTAGCCCGAGGCCATTTCACTCTGGATGTTTCTTTTCCTTCTTTGGCTGCTTGAACTCTTGACCCTCATGAACCAACATTTTGGCATTTGTATCTGTTGTGTTTGCTATGTGCCACTGGTCTCTAATGGAGAGTATCCTTGACTTCTCAAGAGGTATTGATCAATGTGAAGCCCCTGTTTTAACTTTGTCGAGCAACTCTTTTGTCCATACTGTGTCTTTCAGGTCTTTTCAAATTGTTCTTTTGAAACAATATTTTTTTTCTCTACAATAGTTAAATGTGTTCCAGATCACATTCTGACACATTCTCAACCCAATGCCTCAACTTAGTGCGGTTCAGGAAAAGATAATGAAATACGTAGTCAGGTTTAGGAAAGAATCGTCTCCCCCCCCCCCCCCCCCCCCCACATAACAGGACATATAAACAGCCCGCTCTTGTTGTCTGGGGTCCTACCACTTCCTGGTTTGTGGTGTATATGAAGACATGTGACAGGTATGTTCGTTGGGCTTAAATTGAACAACTCAAACTGGAAGGCTTAACGGATTTTATTTTTTTCGACTCTATAGTCTTTAAAAGTCGCTCACATAATCAATTTTGCGTCGAGGAGGCCAGCAGTTGTAGCCTTTGGTTTTCCGAGAACAAGCGGCAATCTCGATGTGTTCAACAAAAGTCCAGACTGTGGGAGACTGCTGCACCGACGAGACGACGGACAGCTTCTGTTTTAGAGTTTCAATGTTATTGTAACAAATTTCCTACTTTTTGTAAACACGAGCCAAAGCACATGAAGCAAGGTGCAACTGATCTGGTGAAGTGAAGTGAATCTTATTCTGCATGTTTATCTCCCCAGAGTTACCTGTGTGTGTCGTCTGAAAGACTCCCTGCATGTGTGTTTGTATTTGAAGTTGTCTCTCACAAGGATCTGTACCTGTCCCTGGTGCAGTTGATATCATGCTTGAAAACTGAACAGTCTATTATTGGAAAACCCGTGTGCAATAAAAGAGAACCTACTGCTCTCCAAACTAGTGTCTAAATGTATGATCTTGAAAAAGACTTGTTATTCACTCCTGCATTAGCAGCCTCGGCGGTTTGCTGCATAAGTACAAACAGTGATTGAGAATGGGCTGATCCTGAAAGTCATCCTAAAGCTCATACATTCTCCCAAGTCTTCAATTGTAACGTTTCATCGTTTTGAAGGAGATGTCCTGTGAGCAGCACGCTGAACCGGCCCTGAATACGACTCTCGTGGGTCGCAAGCCCATTACATCCTCCTTTGGGTCTTTTCCCTCCCATCAGCTATTACTATTGTTATTGTTGTTGCATGCTCTTTCAACAGCTGTCAGCAGCAATACTCACAGCAGTCATTAGAGGAATCTCACTGAGACAATTATACACAGGATCTGAAATGGATAAACTACAAGCTGTACACTGTGGGGCAGAACAATGGCTCTGATGTTGGAAAATGTGGTTGAATTCATCACTTAAGTTGTGAACTGACTTCCTATGAAGGAAATGCTGACTGCTACTTTTTAGTCAAACTGATAAAGTAGGAAATAGTGCACCATCAGGTTTTCCTTGATATATTTAAAATCTATCGTGAATAGGCAGGGCACATAAGGATGAGAGTGTGTTGGCCTTCTGTTCTTCTTGAAAAGACCATTGCAGCATTTCAAAAGTTGGGAAGCGGAGTTGAGGCGTATGGCATACATTTGAAACATATAGCAATGCCAAGACCGGATCTTACTTGGCGAGTACAGTCGTAACACTTGGGGGAAATACCGGACCACTTTTATGACGAGGTGCAGTAGTTACAGTTCAGCCAAGTTTCAGTCAGTGCTCCAGTGTTCGTACAAAGTTACCTCATCCATCTTGGTAATGTAAAGGCTAAATAAAACAATCCTGTGGTCTTTTGATATGAAAGAGGGGGGGGGGGCTGACTTCCTTCCAATGGCAGGCAGGGCCATCAGTATTTATCCTGTTTGGATACACACACTCATTGCCATGTAGCGGATGCAAATCTAAACATCTGCTCAAAGGCGCCGATAGTTGAGCACCTTCTCGCTGCTGTGATGTGTCGCTCAGGTCGAGATTTCATAGCAGCATTTGAGAGCCTTTGTGTTTTCTAAGGCACTCAACTGAACAAGCAGTTATCTAGACTGTAGTAGAAGTTAGATCTGCTTTGTTTTAGGCAAGTCGGTGCCGCATTCATGCGCGTCTTTGGGCAGTTGGCCTTTGAAGGTGTTTTCGCTCGAATAAGCTTGCTTTCCTCCAGAAGTTAGAGCACTAATGTAAGAAGCTATAGACTAGAGGGACCTTTTTGTCCTACTGTGGACTTCACCTTCATCAATGTAGAACAGTTTTAGATGCATTGTGTATACACCTCTACTCCATTATTAGTGGTCTGTGTTATGTTGGTCATTCCTCATTATAATAATGACCTATAATGTTACAATAATGTTTTTTCTCTTTTGCAAATCTGCAGCAATATTAGTAGCTTCTGCTGACTGAGTGACAACCCCTTTTTTCCGAGAGACTACTTAGACATACCAATAATTAGCAACAGTAAATACATTCATTAAAGGAGATATGTAGGACCTGTGCAGGAGTTTCTGCTGCAGTGCTACTTTCACTGGAGACAAAAACCCCACAAACCTCACAACGATATAATTCCTGCAAAGCGTAGTTGTCAAAACAAATTGGTAGTCCATAATTTTAAGGAGACGGTGTCGGAATGAGAGATGCTTTCACCAGGCTTCCCTGACTGACAATGAATGTGTCAAGAGTACAGAGGGCATGATATTTTATGAAGACGGTATTTTTGGCCGCTGCTGCAATGAGAGCAAACTTTCCAGGGACACATGACGGGAAAGAGATTGAGATGGGACCTTGCAGTGTTATATGGGGGTTATTTAAGGGAAGGGATTTGAAAGCAATGAGAAACTCTCCTGACTTTGTTGGGGAGGGGATGATATTCTTAGTGCTGGCAGTAAAATCAGCTGAGGACTGAAAAAAAAAAGTATTTTGGTACGGAAATGAGGTGGAGAAGGAGAAGTGGTGGTGATCACACTCCAATGTGCATGAAGACAAGGCTGGGTTTGGTCATTTTTCTGTGATAAATCCTTCGACCATGACAAGACGTATATTCTAAATGACATAATTAGGATGAGGATGATGAGAGTGAACGTTTTTGCAGATTTCTTAAGGCTGTTGCATCCTTGCGCTTTCCATAAGTGTCGCTTCTGAATGGAAATGGACGGTGACATTGCATGTGGTAAAAATAATTATGATATCTGAGAATAATGAGACATTCCCCTTTAAAGCAGGGGTTTAAAGTAAAGTCACTTACATGGTGTAGTAGAACAACGGGTTAGAGACACATCATGAAAAATCACCAAAACAAAAGAAGAGTTCCAAGCAGGGAAATTATAGACACAGATTTATGTCGGAGAAAAATGAAATTACACACGCGGTTTCCTTTTCCTTTTGAATTGCAAAACTGAAATCTTGCTTGGGGCAGAAGCCACATAACCCTGCAGAGAAAAGAGAACATTGGTGCTCACTGCAGCGTGATCAAAGTCAGGTTTGATGCACAAGTTGGAACTGCTGATGGAAATAAACTAAGACAGGTACTGCATGTTTTCAGTGACATGAGGATGACATGAATACCTTGAACAAGATTTGCAAATTCAATTTAAAAACTTTACGAATTGAATTATTTTTTTCATTATTTCATAGCTGCTAATTTAGCTTTTATGATAGTATGGCAGAGTGTTATGAAATGTAATAAAAAGACATGCTGCCCCAATGAAATCAAAGAATCGCAGTGAGATTGACCCAGTGAACTTTGGGCTTTTGAAACCCTCAACTATCTGTCAATGTTTAGAGTCAGATTAAGAACCTAATCAGAGTCAAACCGCCTCGTGAAGGAAATTTCAGTTTCTGAAATTGTGATTTAACCTGTTTGGTAGATCAACATGTAAACACTGTTTCTATATTCCGGGTGCAGATGCACTGATTTTCAACACAGCTCATTGATCACTCATGTCAGTCCAGCTTGTGCTGCGATGCTTTCAATTTAGGGATCGGGCTTCCAGAGCAATAATCCCTCCAAATGAAATGACAACATACGTTGTTTGTCCAAGTCCTCCAGAACAACACACATTTATGAAAATAACTACTTGGACAATATAACTGTTTGTTTACCAAAGGGAACTCAAATGTATTGAGTATTTTGCGAAAAGAAATCTCAATAAAATAGCTTAGAATAGCTTCGGCTATTCTAAGCGATAACAATTGACCTCAGACAGACTCCTATTGACTCAGAGCAGCTTCTGGTCCTCTTCCAACAAAAAAGGTTTGAATGAAGGCAAAGTGTTTTTTCCCATCGCTAATAGTGAATAGTTTTGATGCGGAATAATCGCAGGCAAGTTTTTTGTTTTTGTGAGTAGTTTATTCCTCATGCTCCCGGTTCGTAGAGGCCCTTAAAGTCCATGTTGTTGACCCATCTGTCCAACGTGACTTCCGTCCTGTGTAGACTTTGCTGTGTAGTAACGTCCCTTTACTTCCTTCTTTGCTGCCATCACAATTAAAATGTCTGCTAAAGGGCTTTGTCACCTGAGCTTTGAAGTATTTTGGGGCCCTGGCTTTACTTGCTGATGCTGCCGTTCTTTTTGTGCCGACAGCGTTTCCCGTGGGCTGCATGCTGCGGTAAACCAGCCCGGTCAATTGTGTGGCTCAAAAGAAAACCTAAGTAATGTGACTCATGGGTCACTGGAGTGGGACAGTGTCCCTCAGGCCTGGGACAGCGCACAGTGCAGTGAGCATAAAAGGCAAGATTCCGGCCTCGGACTCCTTTTCCTTCCTTTCATGACTTACTGATTTCACTTCAGACAGCATTAGCAGCCATGACTGTAAAGACTTCCCAGTTCTTTTCGGCTCATTTCAAATGGGTTAATAAAGTAAAACCTTAAAGTTCTCAGCCCATTTTTCTTTTTACTTGTTGGCCAATAAAGTGGCTGCAGGGCTGCTGTAAACAACTGAGTCCCTTTAGCCCTACTTATCGTAAAGTTTACTCGGAATCCTGATACGACGCATGTTTAAAATGAAAAGCTATGCCAAATTCTTGCTTCCGATCATGGGTCCATACACTCAGGGAAGCAGCCATTTCTCTCTCTGATCACTGGTGTGTTGTTATTTTATCCCTTTTTTATGGCAGCCATTACACATCATAAGCACACTGTGTGCTCTCGTATCTTTAATGAGCATCCCACACAATTGTCTGATTTTTGTTTTGTGTTTTTGTCGATTTGAGTGCAAACGGCGCAATCTTCCCCACAAAGGATCTGTTAATGATTCCACCCAGCTGTGCATATTATCGCTCCATCCAGGAAACAATCTACAATCAGATCATCTGGAATTAGATTATTATTTAGGAGGGGGGGGGGGTTTACCTCTCTTATGTTTTTTTTATTCACTTTAGTTGATCACTTTGTAATCACCGCCCCGACAGGTGTTCCTGCTGCTCCGACCGTTAACGCTGAGGGATTATAAACCGCTCTGTAGCCTCATGATTTACTAGTTTGGAGACTTTCCATTAGTTTCACTTAAAGACCATCGGTTGCCTGGACATTATTCTCAAAAAGGTTATGAGATTTACCGGGGCAGACAGTTGCTTGCTGTACAGCAATTCTGTGATTGAACCGACTGCATTTTGGGATTCACACTTTGAATCTTTTGTACACATCGTGTAATAGTGAATTCATTCAAGGCCGATTCAAATGAAAAGTTGCGTTTCAGCCAGAGGGTTGGCGGTCGTGGCACTGAAGGTGAGGCTTTTCTAAACCGCTATTCTCTGTTCTATTAATTATCGTCTGACGAATGCATACTCCAGTGAGCGCTCAGTGGTGGTGCTGCTTGACCGAAGCCTACCCTCGAATGTGATTCATCATGTCATTGTAATTGATAGACTGGGACATAAGGTTGGTATTTTCCACGCTGTGGGCGTGTTCATGTTCTTCCCATCACAACAGAGAATGTTCAAGTCTCCGTCGGTGATGATGTGTCTTCGTGTTCCGTTCTGGGTGCTGGAAATGTTTTATTTAACCTTTGGCTTGTAGTATTTCTCTGCGAGCAGTTCCTTCAACTGCTTTGCCAGCAGTATACTCGGTGCCAACTTGTAGCTAAGTCGCCAGGAGTCAATGACTCCCTGGCTCATGTCAAGTGACAAAGGGATAGAAAAAAAGTTAGCGTTGTCTTTTAAATCCATTTATGAAAATGAAGAATTCTTTAATAAATATTTCAATCTTGAGCAGCAGGCTGAGAATCTATTTCAGACATGGATTCACCATCTTAGGCACACTGTCACTTGTGTTTTCTCTTCATTAATCAAGCACTATTTTTACATCATCTCTCGCATTATCCATTTTTATGAAACATTACATTAAATTTGCTACATATTTACTGTAAAAGCCAATAGTTATTGTAACAAGAACAACATTTAACAGAAACCAAACGCAAACAAAGCAAGGTACAGCAGCTCCTCAGATATATGATGTGGATGGAAAGGCCACTAGTGCCTCCATCTACAGCCTAGTAATGCTGATGCAGCAGTTTTTGTTGTTATCAAGTTGTACTTTTTCAGGCAAAATAAAAATCCCAAATGTACCGGTATATTGTTTGGCAACAATGGCAGAGATAGCTCTCCATTCAGCTCGTTATCTGTCATCCACCTGCTGATATCAAGACGTTCTGCACTCTAAGTTCTCTCGCCCATGTTTTTACTATTACTGGACAACTGCAGTCATCTGCATATAGAAAGAGTGACAGACTGATGCTATTTTTGTACAGTTTTGTAGATTATCTAAAATGCTTTGCTGCTTGGATCAGCGAACAATAGAAGTAACTGGAATAAATTAGAATCACGCAGTATCTTATATTCAGCATCATCTGTGTGAAGGTTCTCATTGCAGTATCTTATATTCAGCATCATCTGTGTGAAGGTTCTCATTGCAGTATCTTATATTCAGCATCATCTGTGTGAAGGTTCTCATCGCAGTATCTTATATTCAGCATCATCTGTGTGAAGGTTCTCATGGCAGTATCTTATATTCAGCATCATCTGTGTGAAGGTTCTCATTGCAGTATCTTATATTCAGCATCATCTGTGTGAAGGTTCTCATCGCAGTATCTTATATTCAGCATCATCTGTGTGAAGGTTCTCATTGCAGTATCTTATATTCAGCATCATCTGTGTGAAGGTTCTCATCGCAGTATCTTATATTCAGCATCATCTGTGTGAAGGTTCTCATTGCAGTATCTTATATTCAGCATCATCTGTGTGAAGGTTCTCATTGCAGTATCTTACATTCAGCATCATCTGTGTGAAGGTTCTCATCGCAGTATCTTATATTCAGCATCATCTGTTGTGTTTCATAATGAAATAACGTACTACAGTATGTAGAAAACCTTTTTACGTTATGTGCTCTTTGGGTTTGTTACATTGTGTGCTGAGCTTTTATAATATTTAAATCATTACATTATAAGTTGCTACAGGCCCGTTGGCGTCATTTCCAACCCACTGGGTGCCCAGCGCATCGAACTATGACGGTCACAGTGAACACGAGGTTATCGTCGTGAATCCAAACAGAAACACTTAGTTAGGTTTAGGAAAGACGTCATGGTTTGGCTTACAATAAGTACGTAAACCAAGTCAAACTTAAACAATGTAACAAAAGTACGGAAAACACTTGACTCAACTCAACAACCCTTTGGGACACGGACACTGGTCTCCTGGTTGAAAGTCCTCAGTTTTACTGACCCATGGACTCGGGGGGGTTGCTGCCTTCACTATTCCTGCTCCTTTAAACTGCTACTGATACAACTGTGACTACCTTCGCTGATATTATTGCAAACACAAAGACGTAATGATCAGTTAGAATAGAATAGAAATGTACTTTATTCATCCCCAAGGGGAAATTTGTCAAAAGAATAGAAAACATTTTTTGCAATGCTGTAAAATCTAGGAAGGAATGTTAAATAAGAAGAAACCGTTCTGATGCCTCAATGGTGAGAAACTGAGTTAGCAGAAAACTGAAAAATGTATTTTGGCATCTTTTGAATTCTAACCCCAGAAGCCCCGGCGTCGGATCAATAGTCTATAACAAGGGATCAAGGCATCGGGATGTTGCTACAGAGCCCAGAAGTGCTCCAGTCTCCCTGGTATGTCAAAAGCTAAGTCGTGATATTCACTTCACCTGTAAAGCTGCTCCAGCCTGCTCCTCAAGAGCTACGCTAGTGTGCTGCTCTCACTGCGATGCCCCGAGGCAGTGCTGATGCGGTGAAATGTGCTGTGAAAATGCTTGGGAGAATCCCCACAACTCTCTCGATCAATAGGATTTATTTCTTTTCCCGCGTTAGAAGTCTACGCTGTAGGGAGTTAACTTTGGTGAATTTCATTATAACGGCGAGCAACGGAGCAGTTTAAAATCTGTGGTGAGAATATTATCTCTGACCTTTGCTTTTATCTCATCGTTTCACAGAGAGTCGTCTCCAGATGATCTGCAGCTGGAGGATTTGTTGATTAAAGGTCATGTTTGTTAACTCGCACATACGTATATGAATGTCACATTAAAGGAAAGCCAAAACAAAGGAGCGAGAACACATTAAAGGGACCCATCGAGCCATGCTGTGTGGTGAGACATTGATGTCAGTGCAAAGAAGCCCAAACAATAAAGTCACATTTTGTGCTTTTAATTTGTAAAAATAAAAATTGGTGATATCTTAATTGATTGTCGTCTATTTTCCAAATGCATGAGAGCTCTAGAAAAACTGATACTCATGAGTGTAAATTATCAGGTGTGGGTTAACAGATGTAAAGACCAAAAAACCAACAATAACAACGACTCCTCATCAGAGTTGGTATTACAGTAATCCGCAGCAGAAAATAGTCCCTCACAAATCTTGACCCACAATCCTTTGCACAGCAGATATAAGAGCAAGAGGTTCAAAGAAAGTATTAGATTTTGAGTGCAGCTGGAGCCCTTTTCAAAAGTAAAAATGACTTTAAAATGAATTTTTGCTCAGAAATGAATACCTCTATTGTTCATTTTGACATTTTTCTTCAAAAATGTACTTCCCAAAAATAGAAGATGTAACTATTCTTTCATGTGCACCTCGATGTTATCTTTCTCCAGGGGCAGACTGACAATGCCGGCGCTCAAATGTCAGTCAAACACCGGCGTGGGAAATGCCCTCAAAGAGAACAGAAGCCACTGCTTCCACAAACATGCGCCTTAAAAGCTGCAGTATCATCAGAGTGCATTTCCGTACACTGAAACTGAGGAGAATTCTAATTTCAGTTCAACTTTAGAAAAACTAACCAAATATTTGAGGCACAGTATTTTTTCGGTTATTTTCAGCATCTGTTGACAGTAAGAGAAACTGGAAAATTGCGCAAGAAATGTTGACTGTGAGGCTGCTACTGCCGGAAGGAGATGCAATATACACGCCAACGTTACCAGCAGTCGGATGTTTCATTGAGGTACATTTGAAATGTCGCTTCTCTCGTTTCTGCAGGACTGGCTGCTACTTCAGAATCGAGAGCAGCTTGGTGCATTCACCCTCTCGGCCAATCAGGGTGTGACGGCCTCCTTTCTTGAGGGCTTCAGAGAGATGGGGGGGGGGGGGGGGGGGGGTTTACTCTAAGAGCTGTGTGAGCTTTCATTGACTTAATGCAGATGTTGTGTTAGCAGATTTAGCCAGAAACTCTTTTACTACGTCTTTGCTTTGCTTTTCTGATTGAGGGGTATTTTGAGCTTTCTGAAACCTTTAGCTGGAGTGAATATTAAAGGTCACCTCCTGCTCGGGTACCTGCATCAGACAGACCTTAGTGCTGTTTGTGCACGAGCTTGTGCTAATGATTATCTAATGTCTGAAGGCTTTACTTTATTTCATTCATTGGTTTATTTGAATTGAAACCCTCTTCAAAAACATTTCCTTTTCATCAAAGAGGCATTTGTTAATTTTTGAAACAATTTATTATAATTGAAGACTTTTTTCCATTATTATAAAGCAGTTGTTTCTATTTTAAAGACACTTGTTAGATATGTTTTTGCCCAGTTAAATATTTCAGTTTGATGTGGTTGGGAACCGATTCTTTGGCTTTTTCTCGATCAGCTAAAATCTGGGAAAGCACTGCTGCCACTGTCCTGCATGTTGACATTATTTACTTTAATAGTGGTCCAAAGTAAACTAATAGCATTGCCAGTCATTAATTATAGCCATTGTCATTGTGTAGAAGCAAACTCAACTCTGTACAAAACACATTGAGAAGGAAATAATCCTCAATTCAGCAGGGAAGCCCTTTTGAAGCACAATACTTGCACGGCGTTATTAATTAACTCGGCTTTCCATTCACACTGCATGCATGTACGACTTTCAGGCGAGATGGTTGCCAGCTGGCCTCGTATCCAGTGAGTGCACAGCGGCCGCTGAAGGGCTGCACATCTTGTTGAAACAAATGAAGGAGTGTATTTGCTTTCTCTTTTTTTTCCTTAACAGTCACTACGGCGGAAAACAACCACCACCTGAGGTTTTTAGAGCTGCATCTCAAATTAACTTCGACCAGCCTGTTTCCCAATGCAGCTTACTAATAACAACCAGAGATGTGCATCATTAATTCATGAGTGGTGGGGGGGGGGGTGGCAGTTGAGATGTGCTGATGCCTCAGCGGAGGATAATTAAACAGATAGAGCTGTTTCTGCGCGGTAAAGTGTGCTTGTGCTGCGGTGCCACGGGAAGACGAGCTGTGTGTGTGTGTGTGTGTTGATGCTCATGAGAGCCATTTAATACAGCGCCGACACGCACATGTATGTTGACTCGGTCTGCTCTGACCATACATACTGCATACTTAGCATACTTAGCATACTTAGAGTGCATCCTCGATAAGTGGATTCTTAAATGCTGGAATTTAAAATATGGGCCAAATTAACATCCAGCAGATGGGGCATAATGTGTTACCCCGTTGGACAAAAAGCACATCATAACATATTACTCCTGCAGGGTTTGAAAGCTGTGTTGATCAGTACCAATGACAACATAATTCCTTTGCCAGATTGTGGATTTCTGGCTTTCAAAACTCACTTGCTGACCTGAACTCTGCTTTGGAACAAAGACTGTTACACTCCCAGTTCAGCCCGCACGTCAGTGCACAGCCAGCTTCGAAAACAACCGAAAATGCATCAAATTGTATTTCTGTGAGAGAATTTTGTGATCATATGTATGTTGAGTTTGTTGGAATTAGCTTGCACTTACTTGCGTTAATGTGAAAATGAGACGCCCTTGTTTGTGCCAATACAAAGCCAGAGTAGAAGCTGAGTACAGTGAGGGGATGTTGGACAAAATACTGCCAGTGATGTAGTGCCGCAGTTCTTCCTGCTCACCTGTAGAAACAGAGTTAGATGGGATATTTATATGTAACTGTAAGATATATGGCCCGTACAATAGGCCCGTACAATAGCCTTGGAGTTAAGAACTGTGTAAAGCTGAACATATCCAGCTTTTGTTTTGACTGCGTCGGAAAAAACGAGTCAACCGTAAATTTAAAATGTACTGCATAGAACAAGGACTTTCTGTCAAAACAGTATGAAACACTCGTAAAAATGCGTCACGATTATCTTTAACGTAACTTTGGAACACAAACGCCGGTCTCCTGATTGAAAGTCCTGCGTTTGTTTCAACCAACCACCTCAACTTCCCTCCAACCCTGTGGGCTTTACTCCGTCATCACACTCCTGGAGCATTTTCCCTCAGCGGATAACAATGAGGTGGATAGATTTATATTGTAGTTATTTAGTATATCCTCTATTGCTCTCCCACAGGTTTCTTCCTCTTTCCTCCCCGTTAAAGGGGTCTTTGGGGAGTTTTTCCTGTTCCGATGTGAGGGTCCCGGGACAAAAGGATGTCACATGTGTACATACTGTAAAGCCCTCTGAGGCAAATTTGTAATTTGTGATTTTGGGCTTTACAAAAATAAATTGAATTGAAATTGAATTTCCCTTTTAGCACCTTAAGCTGAATGTCGAGTAGCTCCCCGGCTGCAAGCTCAGTTCTAAAACATTTGTGCAGCTCCTGATTTGAATGAGTTCCACCTGGCTTAAGGTGTGTTATATAGTGAGCCAATAAAGATTTCCCACCCACCACAGCACACTGTAGCTGTCAACGTCTGCAATTGGTTACTGGCCAGAGCGGTGTGTTTAAGGGGTGCTCATCGTTGACGGGAGGAAATGTGATGTTGTGGAGAATCGGTGGTCAAAAGTACCGCAGCGTTGAGGTGAAGAATCCTCTGCCAGCCTCAAAATACATTTTCAAAGATTCATTTCAAGCTTACGTGTCGCTAATAAGTTGAGCTGACAGATAATTGACTGAATCAAACTGCCAGTGCAGAACATGCTGAGTCTCTTCTTCTGATTTATCGTTGCAGAGGCGACCTGCAAAAAATGTGTCTCCATTGAAGCAGGCAAACATTGATGAATTAGATGTGCCACGAACAATCATTTTTCTCTGATATTTTTCAAAGCAATGAGTTTGGAAACACTTTGTCATCGCTGCCGTGATACAAGAATGCAAAATATTTCCTCAACAGCACTCAAAATGCGATGGAGAATCAACTGAACGAAGGTCCTGATGACAACAGTTCTGCTTCTCTAGCCTGTCGCACCCACACAATGTTTCAACGGATGATTTAATGGGAGGTATAGTACGTGAGTCGGTGGAGTCCTTGGAACTTTGAAAATATTACATCCGGATCGGCAGCTTTTAGATTTTTTTTGTCCTTGGGGTTCAGACGCTCAGATGTAACAGAGGCGTAAATGACTCATACCTACGTGACAAAAAAACGCTTGTTTGTCAGTGCCTTCAGAAAAGCGGTTTCAAAACAACTCCTGAGTGCTTTAGGTCTGTTGTTGTGCCACACGTTAATTAATTATTCTTCGAACTGAAACGGAAGGAGCGCTTGTCTGTACGTCTGTCCTTCAATTTTCTCCACAACAGTTCATCTGGTCTTCTTCCACCTCGGCGGGAGTAAGAAAGTGCTGTGGTGCGTGAGAGTCCAGGACGTTTTTTAATAGTATAGTATTGTGCTATGTACACACAGTGTCTTGAGAAGGGACCCGTATTAACTGACAGGTGTTGCTAGGGGATGCAACTTTGTCATTGCAGGTGTATTGCTCTGGGCCCGAGGAAGCGCAGGAAACAAAGTTGTTCGGCGGAAGCTGCGAGCAATACCAGCAGCCAATCAGATTGGCCTGTGTCTGTCTTTTGTCTTTGTGGCTCTCCATTAGAGCACCGACTCATCTTTCTTCCATCCAGTCCTGGAACTTCTTTAATGGAGTGAACTGTGCAGTCAGTACTGAAGGGAAGGTGGAGCCCGGTCTGCTTCCTCGTGGAGGAAGTGGGATGGGGGTTGGTGCAGAGAGCGCGGCAAAGCCCGATTAGGTGGCATTAATGGGCTTTTAATTTAAGTCTGGGCTTATTAGATGTCAAACACAAAAGGGCTGAATGGATTTTAGAGATGAGGCGAGTTAACCCGCTGTCAGGCGAGCTATGACACCTGCTCCATTGCTATTGGCAGCCACTGAGGTGCCGCAGATTATATGAGAAAGCTGCACTCTGATCAAAAAGAAACGCAAAGCTCGGAGTCGCATTCATAAGTGAATCTGTTGAAGCTCAAGTTTGTTAGTCATTTCATAGCTGTTTGCATTCTGTACCTGTTGGAGCCCGATAGTCTCTCCTGTAGCTCTCAAATCAAACACACGCTGAACTCAACTTGACGCCCCGTGCAACGAGGTGCGACGTACTTGACAATTTCATGGCAGCTTGACAGTGAATATAGAGAATAAAAGCTGGATGAGAGAGAGAGCATGCTTGATGACAGTCATGGTGGAGTAAAGAGTGTGTGTGTGTGTGAGGGACAAAGACACAAACTATGAACCAGAATAAGTGATGAACAGATTCTACCTAACCTTCCACAGAAATACAGATTCACAGTGTTTGTCGTCACTAAGAATAAAATTGGGCAAGTAATGATATAAACGGAGAACGTAACGACCTGCCGGCGCTGTCGCAGCCAGGATATAATGATGGAGTTCTTCAGAGAAAGTCTTGGGTTCAGCGTGTGTGATCCATACAGTGACTGCTGCGTTTTTCTGCTCACTGGTTTCCGGATTATGATTTGTTTTTTTCCTGGTTTGTCATTATGCATGTAAACGTTAGATCCTGCTTTTAGAAACCTTATCACACACTTATCCTGGTGCCTAGTTGTAGGTATACATCCACTTTTTTTTATCGTCCTCTGCCATGAGTACAGCTATTTAAACGCTCATTATTTGAGCATTTAAAAGCACTTTATTAAAAAAATGTCTTAACACAGAGTTACAAAGCTTTTATTAGATGCTAATGAAAGGGAAAGTATGAGGAATAAAATATATTCTTGCTAAATCCTCAGTTGCAAGTGCAGCAGTCCATGCAACCAGAAACCAAAGTGGGCTTATCCTTAAAACTGTTGAATTCATTCTGTAGAGATTTTCTGGACGGGAGAAGTCAAAGAGAAGCCTCTGCAGATGATCACAAACCTGGAAAATATTACAATCACGTAAGCAGGGATATGATTGAATAACCAGGTTTCTTTATGCTCTGTGTAAAAAATGATCAAGACGTGGAAACGAGTGTGCTCTAGTAAAGTTGCTCTGTTAAAGTCACCTTCATTTACTGCACTTATGTACTTTTGTATTCATGAGCTGAAACAATTAGCAGATCAACAGAAAATGTATGTTTTATTAATCGTTTATGCAATTCTAAAGATTGGAAAAATGTCCAGATTTGCAATGAATGTAGCTCAAAAGTACTTTTCACAAAACAAAAATGAACTTGAAATATGACAATGGCACTAATTTTAATATAATTTTAACTGAGATCGAAACAAAGTAATTTCGGGGTTTTAGTCTGAAGTCACGTCACTCGACTGTGACGGATAAATCTCACCATTGTGTGAGATTTCATGAAGATTTAAACATTGTTGACGGCTTGATCAACAATGATAAAAGTCATGAGTGACAGCGCTGGTATGTTACTCATTTGGTGTTCAGCTTAGCCATTGAATACAAACGGATGCATTCCAGTCACGAATCCTGTCTTTTTCTGTTGTTTTGTGTTTTACTCTAAAAGCATCATGTGTCAGAGCTAAACCAACAGCAAATTGCAGTTCAAGACAGAAGCATTGACGGCTGCCTTCATAAAAAGACCATCTGCAGGCGCATCAGCCCGGAAATTGATTGGATCGTAAATTGTCGAGTGCAAAACATGAATCTATTGATTGCCTCCACACTACAGTAATACATTGGCTGTACGTTCTCAGATGGTTTGAACATATATACGGAGAGGTTTGAAGTATGTCTCAGATGAAATAATTTGCCGCGGTCAGCCTCCGTTTCATGTTTCATTCACTCGTCGGGTAAAACAAAGAGAGAGACAATCAGAGCATCATTTCTCTGTTTGTTCTCACGTTCACAGAACGTTTACATTCTGTCCAATTGTTGCTCCTCATGACGGTCCATTCAGGTTGTCGAGTCCATGAAATAAAGAATATTGTCTCTGGCAGTGTTAAAGTTTCACCTCACATTTCACCATTCATTTCTATTAACAATCAGCTGCCGGGCTTAAAGGAAGTTGCTTGCTTTCATTTTGTAAATTTAATGAAAGATGACGTGATATCAACGAGTCTGGAATCCATTTTCAGGATACGTGGGACAGCGGAATAGTTTCGCCGTGTGTAAAAAAAACCTCCTGATTTGCATGTTTTCATTTGAAAGCTGAAAAGAGTGCCTCTGTGATGACTCTCCAGTCTATTTGGCTCCTTGAAGCCTGGCGAAGCTCATCACTTCAATTCAAAGGTACGTTGTCATCAAAGTGAAAACTCTCTTTGTTTTTCTCAGCTCCTTTTCTTTGTCAGCCTTATGCAATGCCTCTTATGTATTGACACCAAGACTGAAAGAATCAACAAAGCCTTTGGTTGTGACTGCAGAGCAGCTGGCTTTTTCTCATCTGAATGTGTACATAAACAAATGCAAATGCTTTTCTAGAATTAAAATAGCTCTTCCCTGACTGATCTTCATTGGATCTGAATTGTGTTTTGCTTCCTTGATGGAAGAAATGTTAAGAAATGGGATTATGTGACTTTGTTCTAGTTTCCATCAGAACAAATGGAGAATCTGAGGCTTTGATCACAGGAGCAGCAGCCATAAGTCCTTCCATACATATATGTACAGGCCCAAACGAAAAGTCTCCAAGGCGCTGGAGAGAGAGCGAACGCAGCGTCAGATGAAAGAAAAAAGCTCTCTGTGATAGTAAATAACTTAATAATTCATTCATCAGCGGGGGAATGGTTTCTTTCACCAGTTTGCAACATGCCAACATCTAGAAATACTAAGTGTACACGCAACACATTCTCACTCTCAACCCATCAATACTGTGCTCTGAGCTTCAAACTGTGACCCGGCTTCACAGGAAGTTTCAGCCCAGAAACATGTCCGGATGTGAAATAGTGTGAAAATGCAATCTATTGGTTTCATGTACATGGGCACAACATTTAGGGTTTTTTTTCATGTGGCTCAGGTCAAAAACAAAGTCAATTAGTATCTTTTTTTTGTGGTGGACACAAAATGCAATGCATCCTCGTGACCAGGCAAAGGTTAGCCCAGTGACAGCATGAGATATTAGAAAATAACACTTTACGAGGGCTGGAGGGTGGATGGGTCCAAAAATAACAAGGCCGGTATACGACTCAGCGCTGTGGTTTTGTTGTTGTGGTTTTGTTGTTGTGGTTTTTATGTTTTGATAAACCTAACAACGTGGTTTTGTTGCTTAAACCTAACCACACGTAATTATCGTAAGCACAGCGATGATTATCGCGAGCGGCCCCAACCGGTCGGGGGCCAGTTATGAGTCGCGATCGATGAGTCAGCAGGCAGTCAATGTCGGTACAAAACAAGCCAAAAAAAAGGTGTTTTGAGAAGACCCTGAGAGGTCCTTGAACATGCAGCCATGACTGGCCTCCACTAAAACATTATTTGTTTTGCTGCAGCAGAATGCTTGACCAGCCTTGGACAGAGAGAGGCCCAATCACTCACGGACTCTTGCACACAAGGGATTTGATCACATGATCCTCCTTGCGAGATTAAAAAATATCAAATTTCGTTATAGAGATGTCCAAGTTGCTAATGTTTGCACATTATGTGGCAAAGTTTATCTTAAACTCTCCTGGAGCTCATAAATCTTTTGGATGTCCCACAATGCCTCTGCTGTCTCGCCTCTGTGAGAACAACGTGTGTGTGTGTGTGTGTGTGTGTGTGTGTGTGTGTGTGTGTGTGTGTGTGTGTGTGTGTGTGTGTGTGTGTCAAACTGGCTCAGTCCCTCAATTGTGGATTTTCCTGAATAATATTGTGGCGACAAAGGGAAGAGGTTGAGTACATGATCTTTTCTATTTCTCTCTGTTTTTTCAACCCTGCATGGTCTGACAAAGGTCTCTCAAACACATTTTCAGGAAACGTCTTCATTTCTTTTGGAGCTTGAAGAAATTCAGCTCTCACCTCAGGAAACAACAAGACGGTCAAACAATTTAGAGAACACTAAACGCTATTATTTATAACGCAGTTAGGAAATCTCCGTCTCCAATTATTTCAGTTTCGACACGCAGGGTGAAGATGGGGCTTAAATCTCACCATCAATTGTGTTGATGATTAATACTCTCCACGACACGAGAAGTGGGAAGTCACTCACTGCCAGTTTCCTCTGTAACGCTACTTTAACATCATCGAAGGTCTTCATGGATGCTCTTCTTACACGTCCTGTTCACAGTGAAGGGAAGCAATTGTTTGCAAAGGGCAAAATAGTTTCCAAGGAAAGTGAACAAGGACCAGGGATATTCATTTCTTTTAGAGTCGATGTAGTGTTTTGGAATATCCTCCTTCAGACGGAGACCTAATCCACTTTGACTCCAAACTATTTCAGAACGGGAGCGAGTGGCGGATTGTTTTCAGTGGTCGTCTTTGTCGCTGCACGGCGATCACCATGACAGTCCATTTATGTGCCTTCTGTGAAAAGCAGAAGCCATTTCTGCCTCAGCGAATATTAGTGTCGGGGTAGTTTCAGTCAGCGTTAAGCTTTTAGTGTCAGCAAGATATTTCATTATGCTACAGACGCCAGCGTGTTCAGCTACACCATGAGAGGTATTAAAAGTTTGTAAGGGCAAAGAGAATGATCCGGCTCAGACGTGTCTTTAGTTCAGGCGAGTGAGTCGCACCAGACGACCGTTAACTTGTCAGTCTCCCGACTGTACGTTTACTCCTGATGCTGGAGGATGTATGTCAATAAGCTACAATTATCAAAACAATATGAACATTTAAGCTCCTTCATGAGGCTCAATGGTGAACTGAGGATATACATATTAATAAAAGACAGCGGAAGAAATTCTGCAAAATGTATTTGATGACCCAAATAAGATCTCCTGCGACTCACCTGTGGGTCCCGACGCAGTCTAGTATCCATGACTGGAATATATTATCCTGTGAGCTTACAGAGAAAACCTGCACATTTAATATATCCAAGGTTTCCTGACTGCATTCATATCATCTGCACTATATAAAGTTCCCATCTACATTACGTTGAATGGATGTTTTGCCGTGTTGTTGTGGCTCGGTAGAGAAAAAGGTTTTACTTGAGGTGGAAACAGAACATACAGAGGCATGCGTGATAAGGAAAGTTATCAACAAGGGTTCAGGGTGTGCGACATAAATCCAATGCACAGACGGAATGTAAGGCTGGAATACTAGAGTGGAAGCACGAGAGATAACCTGGGAAGCGGATTTTAGTGGCATTTTCTTGATGGGGCACCAGGAGGTTTGCTGGTTAGCTTGTAACTTATTCATGAGCTTTGAACACGTTCTTTGTTTGGCCTTTTGTTGTCCTTTCAAAAACACAGACACCGCTTTATTTTCACAACCGTCAGCTGTTCTGTCCGGCATACATGTGCAGCTCTGTGTGTTTCACCACGTAACATCTGCAATGGAGCAGATACCACTTTAGAATTGACAATGATGTGCCCATGCAATGCACTGTGGGATGGTTTTGGGGATCCAGAGCAAACCAGATGATGTCAAATTGTCTTTGTGATCCTCTGAGATTGAGTTGTATTATTAACAGCTTGATTTTCAGGCTGTAACCTGTCTCCACCGGCTCTCTTTCTATGCGGAACAAAGTCAAACGGGGATAAAAACCAAAGCGATCAACAGAGAGACGATAGGACGTTGCCTATACTTTATTATCTACAGTTGAATAATTACTACAGTAGCTTCAAAGACCTTTCTCAACAGGATGAACACCTGTAAGTAATAATAAATGAACTCCTGTAAGTAAAGATAATCTTAATATGGTACAAATTGCCATTTATTGAAATAGCATTGTTTCTATTGTTTCATTTCACACCTTGTAGACTAAATCTACAATGTGTATTCTCAATGTGCAGCTGTGTCCATACATGTGCACTAATTAACATATGGCACCTAACCTACATACAATTATAACTTCAGCTTAAAGCACCTACAATTCAAATCAAAAGATTCATAAAACTAGTGTATGAATATGAGTTATGAGTTAAATCGATGCAGATTTGATTTATGGTAAGTTAATGATGTCCCCTCACGTCTGAGGATGACTGTAATATCCGTCCACATTGACAGCGGTCGCCTGGCTTTAGGAGAAACTGGACATGTTTTAACAAGGTGGGCTTTTCAAGGTGAGATACTTTTAACAGGAGTTATATTTTCTACACTCGACTGAACCTTTTAACTTGATTTTACCTGCATTATTGTGAGTCCTCAGCACTTTGGGGAGGAAGAACATATTTTTACATTCTTCTGACCTGAACTGACGGCTAATAAAGCCACATTTTCAAAAAGGGCAAAATGAATTGACCATTTATTGATTGATATTGAGCTTCTCACGTCCCAGCAGGTGTATCATGGTCACATTGAGCTGTGGAACAGAACAATCAGACTTAAGGACAGCGAGCTTAAGTTGGAATCCACTTAAGATTCAGCCTGAATACATTGATTTTATTGCTTTTGTGTCCTTGACTCTGATAAAAACCAAACCCTCCATGGTGCCATCATTTACTCCTCCTGTTATGAATTGCCCAATTCTAAGTATTGATGACGGGGTTCTGGGCCAAGGACTGCCCCATTCTCCACTTATTTCCATTTCCCCCCCCCGACAAACGTCCTTCAGTGCATTTCCCAATATTGGACCTGACTCATGACGCATTACTCCCACATGCCCTCACAATGGACTACCTGCTAATAACAGCAGAATCTAAGGCAGATACGCTCAATTAAAGCCAAACTAATTATACAAGAACACCTGAGAGAGTGCTTTACAGTGAGATGCTGACACCGGTGTGCTGCTGTCAGAGGCCAGATGCACCCGTTGCTGCATTAGTGCAACACTTTTGGCCAATGATCACCTGGTATCACGAACTTAAAATGGCAATCAGCAGAGATGATCTATTTACAAATCTTCAATGAGCAGTTTGTACCTATAAAGGCCATGAGACACTGTTTTGCTGTGTTAAATGCAGATGTAGAATTTGTGTGTGTGGTGGAGGGGGGGGGGGGGGCGATGCAGGGGACAGATCTTGCATATAAATGAATAAAACTAATGTCATTGATGTGTATAGGTGGAATATGCACATTCAAAGAGGTTACTTCCCCAAATAAAAGAGCAAATAATGTCAACATGTGTGTTGACTCAGCTGACGTCACATTAAATGAAAACAGTTGATCTACAGGAGGATACATATTTGAAAGTAATACAGAATTCCTGAGCGCCTAACTGCATTTATTCCACTGCGTTTTTGTATTTTGAATCATCTGGCACCTGAATGTTGCGTTTCCTTTTTCCAGAAATAAAGACGTCATAAATTGGTGCATTAAAATTCCCCAGAATGCAAGAAATGAAGTGTTTGATGCTCATGTGTTACTGGGAGACGACCCCTCATAGACCACGACGGGGGGGGGGGGGGGGGGGGATTGATTAATTTCTCCTTTTAATCAAAGTGAGAGCCGGATCAGACGCTGCGTGTCTTCATTGAGACCGTTCTCAAAAGAAGGCATCAAAAGTCGTGCCTCCGGAGCGCCCTGTTTCTAGTGATTTTGACGTGTTGCTAGGTAACGGGTGTCTGTCTCTGACAATATACACAAAGCAAACATATATATATATTTATATTTGGCAGTGAGGCGTTGCTAGGTTACGGGAGCCATTGTCGTGAGGTTGTGTCACTCAGCGGAAAGCCTCTCGGATGATCATGTTGCCCATATGGAACCACGTATGAATTTTCACATTCAATTGAGCCTGTTTTAAAAGTTGGTATCTCTTCAAGGGTTTATCCAATGTCAAAAATGGTGCAAAGATGCAAGTGACACCAACCGGATTTGTTGTGTCACAGTGCGAGAATCACAGGTGTCAATAGTAAAATGAATTAATTCAGTTTCAAGGTCTTGGTATTGTGCACGTTGGCTCGCTGTCACACAGTCATGGCCTGCTGCCACTCTTCAATAAAATGGAGCCACTCTTGTTGTTTGGTAACACCTGTGCTTTTCAGTCTGTGCCAAGTTGTAAAAGACCTTTTGTACTGAAACAGCCTCCAAAAAGGTAACTACTGCTCTCCTCGCCAAAGACAATCGGGTTTTTTCAGAGCAACAAACATAGATGAGGCTGAGAAAGACTGTGGGATGCAGTCAATTCTGGCTTTGACTGCATTTTTTTGTAAAAATAAATGTGACGTATGATTTTTAAATGTTGAAACGGATTCATTTTGGGATTAACAAAGAAATCCATGAAACTTGCATATTTTCAGATGCATATATACAATATGGTTCTCTGCCGAAAGAAATGGTGGATTGAGCCCACAGGGTTGAAAGTGACTCACGACCCCCAAGAGTGAAGGGGTCAAATGGAGCGTGAGATGGAAAGGCGTTACGGCGCGGCGTCAGCAGTGATGCAGGCTTTGTACCGAACCGTTGCCGAAGCGTCTTAAAACTTCTTTCTACTGACCAGCAGTAGGCGACTCCTGTGGTTGACGAAAGTAATCCGATTGTACAGAAATCTAAAAGGTAAACCAAGCAAATTCATATTATTAAGAACGATTTTATCAAACAAGTAGCCCTCCATATTGTTGGTGTCCCCTGCTCCACAACAAGCGATCGAGATTGTTTCCAAGGTCAAGAATGAACTGTGCAGCTCACTTTATGATTGAATTTTAGCCATGCAAATGGTGCCTCCGTTGTTCCAACAAACATAATTAGCCATGCTCACAGATGGAAAGTCTCCAACAGTCTCTCTTCTGGGTTTTTTTACGCTGCACTAACAACTTCCTCCGGTTGGATGGGGTGCCTATCAAAGACAGTGTTTTGCCCTCTTGGTGAAGCTCATCGTCAGCTGTTCAAAAGAAGAACTTGCCGTCATGACTGTCTACAACCTCCCCAGGCCATCAGTGATGAGATCTGCATAACTTAACAAATTTAAATTAGCTCATTGTTGCTGACTGAAATATGGCCTTTACAAGCTGCTAAAAGTCTGTCAGAACGCTGCAGCTGATTCAGAACGCTGCAGCTCGAGTCCTCACTAAGACCAGGAGGGTGGATCACATCACCCCAGTTCTGATGTCTTTGCACTGGCTTCCTGTCCAACAAAGAATTGACTTTAAAATCCTGCTGTTGGTTTACAAAGCACTGAATGGTTTAGGGCCAAAATACATCTCTGATCTGCTGCTACCTTACGAACCATCCCGACCCCTCAGGTCGTCTGGGACCGGTCTACTTTCTGTTCCCAGAGTCAGAACTAAACATGGAGAAGCAGCGTTCAGTTTCTCTGCTCCACATATCTTGGATTGGAGCTCAGCAGCTACCGACACTGGAGGGTTTGTTAGCCTATCGACGGTAGCAAATAAGGCGGGTGTATTGTTCTTGTTTTTGGTTACCAGAAATAGTCTCTCACGTTTTATACTACGTCACTTGTTCAGAGCATAGCATTGATATTGGTGTCAGTACGGACTTGTGACATGCTAAAAGCAAGAGCGGTGATGTTGTTGCACTTACGTGTCGTGCACATCTCCGGGCTACACTTAACTTTTTTCCACGATTGGTCACAAAAAAGACCAGTAAGATGTTTCAGCCACGGCTGTTGTGCAATATTTTCGAACACATTCTGCCCTTGCAATCTTTACTTGCTGCCCTTTTGTGTTATTGCATGAATCCAATCCAACTACTCCACAAATCAGTATGTGAGTAGTAGATTAAGAAATTCCATCACCAAACAGTGCTTGCGCATAGTAGCACCTTCCGACCCATGAGGGCAATTTGTATTTATTTTTATTTCCCTCGTCATTTAGTAATGCATCTTAGAGTTGGTTTGTTCAATTTTCTTTTGAATTCTCTCACCCATTCTAAGATTATCCAACTTCAATCAGCTTCGCAAAAGAAAAAATCACACACTGATGAGAGTAATGTTCTGATTTGCTACCAAAGAACAGAAAACAATAACACACATTTTCCAAGAGCAGAATTTTGTCCTGTAGTTAAGTTATTTTTATGCTTTTTTTGGGGGCGGGGGGGGGGACTCACCTCTATCAAGAGTGCAGATGATTTGAGGGCACTCCAGCATGTCAAGGCAATCAAGAGCAGACGAATAACATTACAGCTGTTGAATGAAACGTAGCCGTGGTGCTGAAACCCCCGGCTATTCATTTTAGAGTATGCACCGTCCGCGCATATGAATAACTGCCTGTTATAATGGACACCAACCTCATAAAATATAAAAATATGTTTGCATATTCGAGCTGCAAGATGAATCATGATGAAGGAAGCTAACCGTAGCTGTATTGTCCTCCATTACTGGTATTAAAGGACAGTGTGGGGAATCATGAATGGATTAGAACAAAAGTGGAAGTACATGTGCTGGAAGACGACGCGTAACTTTTGTTTCATTCACAGCTAATTGGGCAGATGAAACATCAGTATTCAACTGGCAGAGTGAAACATACTTTGAATGTCTCTGGAACACTTAAGAAAGAAAACAAGCCGGAAAAGATGTTTTTCAGCACAAAAGCAACTCTCTTAGAATGAAAAATGGACGTGACACATTTCTCCTGTGTGCTGTTTGCAATCCTTCACGACTTCACTCCAGAGAAGTAGGTCTCGAGGTTAAAGACGACTGGATGTTTTTAACTCGATGTCGAAGTCTGTGATGCAGCTATCGGCTAGACTGTTAGGATGTCTTCTTAACCCATTACAGGCTGAAACACACTCACAAACCCACGGCAGGTTTATAGAAAATCTCATCTTATTTTGGCTCCGGGAAGAAGAGACACAGGATTCTGAATGTATCAGAAGCCAGGACAAAATGTTAAGTAACACTGAAATATTGATAACTTTACATACTGTACTTGTGGGACGGAGTCCTGTATTTAACATAGTCCTTTGTTTATGTTTTCTTATGTTGCCTTATAAGATCAACTGTAATGTACAAATTTCCTGCCCAGGATCAATAAAGTATTCAGATTCAAAGGAGAAATGTACAACATCAATGGTGAGTCTCTGCCATGGCCATAATTATGTGATGTGTTAAATGGGACGTCATGTAAACTTAGATGGATTTTGTTTGGCATTCAGTGTTTGTCGTTCATCAAATGGCTCTAAAAGGGAACCCAACGATATCATTCACCACTGTCGTCGTTGTAGTTGTGCCGTGGACGACACCATACGCTAGAGCGAGAACCATTTTTAAAACAAAATATTTGCAGTTATTTTTCGTGGTGTGTACGCTTAACCCTTAATGTGTTTGTGCAGTAGGTCTAAAAAAACACATCTGTCCGATGCACAACACGATCAAAGCTGTACATTTGGATCCACTTTAGTTATTAAAGGTAAGAGGAAGAACAAAAGCTATGAAGTTTCAGAAAAATACATGTATTGTTCTTTGAGTTTACTAAACATTGGGGGTGAAACACTGCGTTTTCTCTGTTCTTGGTATTTTTTAGGTCCTTTTTCCCATCTCACATAAAGTCACTTTATATATTTGAACTGGTTATAGGAAAAGCACAGTGTGCACTTGGGAGGTTTTCCAGAGATCCATTTCCCATCTTGTCCAAGATCATGCCTGACCATTATTTATATGGCACCCATTTTATTATTGACATCCTTCGACTTCCATACACCATTAATATTAATAATAACAAATATCTTGATACATTTAAAAGTGACAAGAAGCAGTAAAGTGCATTGAAATGAAACTGTTTTCATGATCAATTATTTTTACTGCAACCTTAAATGGCAACATTTGAATAACTGCTGTTTTTCAAATGGCAGGCTACCCACTTCAGCCCGGCGATGTAAATTCATACGCTGATGGCTTGTCAGCTACGGGGCTTCAAAACGGGACTATTTATTTCTGTAAAATAGTGTGTGCGTGCAGTCCACTCTTCTGCAGCAATACTGTGCATTTGAAGGCCGAAGGAAAAGAAGGCAAGAGAGAGACCTGACAGCGCACGAGCCAGCAAGGAAGTGCTTGTTGACTGGTGTGTGATTTAAAATGTTTCACAGCCGACAAAACGCACGATTTGTCAATGCTCAATAAATAAATGAATCAAAGTTTCCCCACAGCCGACCGTAAAAGATTGGAGCGATTATTTTATGGTCTCCACCTCTGCTGACACAGGCACATGGAAAAATACATCTTTATGAAATCATCTCTGCGTCAACTCGGCTGACTCAGCAAAGAAAATCTGTCTTTTTTTTCTTTTTTCTCAGATGTGGAAACGTCTCATATCTGTGTGCCTCCTACCGACTGATTTACCTGATTTATTCAGGCTGTATCCTGTGGAAATGGAGGACTTTCAGTTGAAAATGACATAATTTAGGTGAATTTTTCATTAAAGCGCAGATAGATGTAATACTCCAGTGTCCCCTAGTGCTTATTAAATCAGGTCAGTTTGAGATAATGGATCTTTAAAATTCCACAAGCAGCTCTAGTAATCTCTCCTCACTCTCCTCCCGCCTGCCGCTGTTCCCTCACACCGTATTTATTTCCGGATGATCCAAGTCTTGGGTGAGGGGAAGTGAGAGAAAGAGCGTGTGAAAGAGATTTCCAATAGATAACGTGTTTATAATATTAACTAAGAGCCCTGTAGACGAAAGGAAAAGGAGCTGCAGGTGCCAGAAGTGCTGATGATTTCAAAGCAGCAGAGAGCGAAAGAGTAGGGAAAGAATAGCGACTCCAGTTCACACCGAGTCGACGCAGTCGATATCTCCTCGCTGTGATGAGGCACCAAAGAGGAGAGTAAGGTAACTCCAGTGAAGTCAACTTTCTTCTTTGCAAAGCTGTGGAATCTATAGCTGTCCCATTTGATGTCCGTATTGATTTATGAGGATGGCACGCTGAATAAGACGGGCAGCTTCAAGGGATCCCGCTGTTTAGCGATGCAAAGCTGGCGTTTTAATCCCGCAGCAGGTTTAGTTGCTTCCTGCTTTGTGTGCAGTCCGGGCTCGACACAGCAGACTAGCATAATTTGTGATGATTGGAGTATTGAACTACACACGACTGGAAATAAACAAGAAAGAAAGTTTCTCTTTCTCTCTCTAAAGGAAGTTGTTTTTCCTCCCCCCGACACGCTCTCATTCA
This sequence comes from Melanostigma gelatinosum, assembly GCF_949748355.1. Classification (NCBI taxonomy): domain Eukaryota; kingdom Metazoa; phylum Chordata; class Actinopteri; order Perciformes; family Zoarcidae; genus Melanostigma; species Melanostigma gelatinosum. Next base: position 30,110,000 of record NC_136635.1, read on the forward strand.
TACATCTCCCCTGCCCATGATGGTCTTATCACAGCTTCATCATCTGCTCCCAACGTTGGTTTCCCTCCATCTGTCACTCCAAACTGTCGGCCTCGGGAGTAAAGGAAAAAAAAGCTCAATCATCGGCGAGAGATGGGCCTGCAGGCCGACGTTATGTGCAAACACCCACTCCTACCTGGCAGAATCATTTTTACCTTTAAAAAAGAGAAAGCGCTCGGCTCTCGTCGACAATATGGCCGCCACATATTACATGGAACTTGACTCTTTTATTACTAACATGACAATTTCTAAATCTACATAATTCTTGCAAATGTGTTGATTTATCTAAGGTGTTGTTCAGATCTTGTTTGGCTCCCATTTACGTACGATAGTTAATGTACGATGGAAGGGCTGATGCCTGGTAATTGAAACGCTCTCCTTGCAGGTTTTTAATGCAATTTTCAGTGGAATGTTTCCTTGTATTTCACTTTTAAATCTCTTGCCAAAGTGTTTGCTGATAGGAAATGAATTTAAAGTTTCCTGTTTCCCTGATTAAGTTGGTTGTCATGTTGTTAATGTGATCGCGTTGGGGAGAATAGATGGCGCACAGGCTCATACTTGAGGACCAACCTGAAGGGTACATGAACTTTTATGTTTAATAACTGGTGCTTCCCTGCCGCTAATTATAAGTATTATAATAATTATACAGTTACATGCACCCATTTATAATGATATCAGTGGTTATCGCTGTCATTGTAATGTTTCTGAAGGACCAAACTGCACCTACCGTGTTGTGAAAGTGAAACTTGGCACTGATTAAAAGCAAACGAAAAAAAACTTTAAGTTAAGGTAACAAAACTACTTGGTTAAGTTCATAAAAAAATGTGGTTTGGGTTAAAATAATTGTGTTCATAACGTAACTTATGTACATGGAATTCTGTCAAGTACGTTAAAAAGTGGTAGGATTACGTTGACGTTTGGTTTCCTTCGGGACACAAACAGCTGTCTCCGGTAAGTCCAATGTTTGTTTGACCTATCCGGACTTTCTTTACGCCAACGTCCTCCTTTGTTCCCTTCATAACTACTACGTTCACTAGAGGTCGGCGCTGTCTTCATGTATTCATATCGATGAACAACCACGCGAATAGATGATACCAGCCCTAATTGAGATCGCTGAAGCTCTGAACCGGGGGACCAAACGGACATTATAAAACTATGCATGGCAATAACCCTGATTCTCTCAAAGCAGATGGCATTGAGGTAATCTCTGAGTCCATTAGAGGGGGAGATACGGATTACTCAACCTATTCTCACTCCCAACTCTTCAAATACAGATGCACCGAGGCCCTAAGTGTCTGGGATGAGACAAACGGGAAGTAACTATTCATTCCGAGTCATTATTAGACAGTCAGAGCAACTAACATAGTATGAAGAGCGAGGTAGGGGGGGGGTGGGATTAATTGATCAAAAAAACACAGGCTACGAAGGGAAATCACAATGAATTGGATACCAAAATTCTGCATATGACTGCAGTAACTGTTAGTCTTTATTAACTTCAGAGGGAAAACTTTTGGGATTTTCACCTTTTTAAACGTCAACATTCCCAAAGCTTAATGTCACTCCATATTTTGTAGATGTGGTGTAAAGGTTGTGTTTTCTGGTGTGTGGACAGGTGCTTCATACTGTATGTTGGAGTTTCATTTCTACGTGAAATTAGTTTTGAAATAAATAAAAAAATTTGAGACTTCATATATATTTCATTGGGGAGACACACCTGTAGCGCACTGGTGTCATGCCATGTGCTACTTATGTGTTCGTATTTCATCCCAGCACTCTGATGACGTCTTTCAGCTCAACATGTATTACGTTCATGACGTGGAGTGCTTTGGATTTTTTTCCTCTTTGCAATTGCTGTGGACCTTGACTTCCAAAGAGCAACTTCACAGTTCATTAACTGTGATTTTAAAGAAGAAAACACTTTCGTGTTTTGTTTACGAAGCTTTTTTTCCACCTACAAAAGCATCCATTCATTTCTTGACCTTTTCAAAAATCAACTTGCAGAGATGCTGCTTCAGATATGTAACCAATCGGTGAAATTAATTTCCTCCCTTATCTTGTTACGTTGTTGCCGTGTGGCCGTGCACTTGTGAGGGCACATTGATTTTAAATCTGTGCTGCGTCATACAAGAACGCTTAAAAAAAAACGTTATTCAGGAAAGTTTCAAGGCTCTGCATCTGATTTTACACCCAAATGCAATGCAAACTACTGGCTGCCTTGGAGCTGTGGGGAGAAAAAATCTCAAATCTATGCACCATGGATTGTTGTGGAAAGTGCTCAGCAGTAATGCAAAGTATATTTGACTTGTAGCAAACGGGCTGAAAAGTGCAAATACACAACTCTGGTCCTTTACAGTAACACAGGCAGGTTTGACTCTACAAAGACATGGTCCTCATGCAAGGGGACACTCTGAACATAACAAAATAACATGAAATGAATAGTCAACTTTATTATTGTGTCTGTTACATTAATATTTACCTGCCTCGCAGGGGGAAAAGAACCACTGTATTGTATAAATCCATATTCCTCATCTCAAGAGGAAGAAAACAATATAATTCATACCACGCCCTGCAATGATTAAGTGAGTAATTCATTTGATTCACTGGCAGTGTTTGCAGTGCAGCCAGAGTGCTTTAAAATAGATAAATTATTAACACACCCTAACAATAAAAGGAAAAAGACAACAACTCATAAGTACCATAGAGCAACTCTCAGAACAGTAGAGCACAGTGGAACACGCTGAACATTTAAGCTCAGGGAAACATGGTGGGAATGGAAGCAGTCTGGCAGTAGATCAAAGAGCAACGGCAGGACTACAATCATGAATAATCAATACAATAAACTTAAAAAGAAAAGAGAAACAAGACATTACCTCAGAGGGTGTAGCACCGTCACTGCAGCTTTCAGTACACATGGACTGTAGTTTGACTTAGTGATGTGTGCAGGTTAAACAAACTTAAACACAGAATCATTGCTTCATTTTAAACTGTTATCTTGGTCGACAGCTGTTACCAGCACAAGCCTCCGTATTCTCAGACAAGACCGCGCAGTACAGCCTGCAGCGCTGGTTGAGATATGCACCAGTCGGTGTCGAATTGATGAAAGAAAGTATAGTGGCGTAATAACTTTGCTACTTGCCTTGTATCCACGGCGCTGCGGCATGACGTCCGACAGCGACGGCTACTGAAATTTCATGAAATCTGCCCTGTGCATATTTTCCCCATCGCTAAAGCATTATGCGAGGACAGGACGAGGAAAATCAATGGTTTATCCTGAAATGATGGACGGAAGAGGACCATTGTGTCCCTGGTAGAGAGGCAGGAAGTCCAACATACAGTATTTACCTGGTCAAGTCAAACTACAAAGTTCTCTACTTACTATATAAAACACCACCTCAGTGTACTTCAAACCTAATTGAAAGGAACAACAATGGAAGGGTCACAGAATTTGCATGCAGCATCACAGCACACTTGTCAAATCTGAGCCCTTACTTAGTTTTATTGATTAGATTAGGATTTAAAGGTGCTAAATACGAGATTGTGAGCATTTCGATTGCCTCTCAACGCCTCTCAACATGGCGACGGCTGAGCCAGTGGCAGCTAACAGCACAAACAACAGCAAAAGTGGTGGCAGAGCTATAGGTGTTTACCTGAGGGGGAACCTGGAAGGTGGCTGCTACGCTTTTGTGTTGGCGCTGTTGGTCAAAACGGCGTTACCAGCTCGAACCGGCCATATTAGCGCAGTGCGGAGCTGCAGCCGTGAGCTAACATGCACTAAGAAGCACTCACAGCCCGCCCGGCAATGTCAACAAAGAACATAGAGGCTCGGATTCGGTTCCACATATGACAGATAAATAATACCATCATGTGATTTGCTTGATTACTCTAAATTCACTAAATATATGCATGTGCATTCAAACCTCAGCACCTGATGAGCAAGATGAAAAATGCAGGTGGTAGACAAATTGACTGTATAATGTTCATATCCACGTACCGGACTGATGCGCTGTGTCTTTCCTGTGTAGGAACAGAAAAAAAAGAACTGTAGCTACATGCCGGGGGGGGGGGGGCTGCAGATAACAATGTTTTCCCCGAATGTCAACAGGACTTTCAGTGAAAGCGCACTCTCGTGTCCCTTCTGGAGGTTCATACAATTCGTCCAAGACAGACCAATTTAAATCGATGTAAGCAGAGCATGTTTGCTGGTACTGACATGGCCAAAATCTGTCTTACAAATGAGTCCTTGTCAAGAATGCGACAGCAAGTGCAGGCCAGAGGGGCTGATATGCTGAAGTCACAATAACGTGTTTTTTTCTTTAGACAGTTGGGCTGCCTCACTGTTTGATGTATCTGCTGTAAAATAAGGATATTTAAAGCAGGACACAATAGAAGGATTGCTGAATAATATAAACGCATTGGGTTAGGGCAGCCCAGTATATATATTAGTGCTGGGCAAGTTAACGCATTCATTTTGCGTTAACGCATTCATTAATTAACGCCGGCAATTATTTTATCGCGCGTTAACGCATTTTTTAAATTTGTTATCATTTTATTTTGATTTTTTTTTTAATTGAAAGACAACAGACAATACATAGACATAACAACAAGAGGATGACAAGAACAGTGGGATAAAAGCCAGCAAACATCCTATTGTCAGACACTCATTTTAGTGCACCTATATGCTGAATTTCACGGTAAACGCATTTAAACGGCACAGATCGGGAGCGAGCGAAGGACTTTGAAAGTTAGCGGAAAGATAAACGTGAGACAACATCCGGTTTCTTCAGACGAACATCTGGTTTTCAGAATAAGATGCCAACAAAGTATGAATTATATTCACATTAAGTATAAAACATGCTACCTGCATCTCGTGAACCAAATGTTATTGCACTTTTGTTCATATAGCACTACTTTTTAAATAAAAGTGCGCAATACACTACTTTTGAATTAATTATTGAACTTTGCCATAACAATGCGATTAATCGCGATTAAATATTTTAATCGTTGCCCAGCACTAATATATATATATATATATATATATATATATATATATATATATATATATATATATATATATATATATATATATATATATATATGTATATATATATATACATACATATATATATATATATATATATATATATATATATATATATATATATATATGTATATATATATATATATATATATATATATATATATATATATATATATATATATATATATATATATATATATATATATATATATATATATATATATATACATAAGTAGGCCTACATAACCATTGTTTGGTAACAATGTAGCAAGTGTGTCCCTTATGTAGCAAAGTAGAGGTTTGCATCCTGTCAAATTTGCATTGTGTAGATTTATTTACCACAACTTCAACCATACCCTAAGTCGTCAGAGGAACATGGACAGGACTATTTGAGGAGAAAGGCAGGATTGTGCGAAATGAACGACCTGATAAATAAACACATGATTTTAGATGACTGAAGAGTTCAGTACAGTAGCTGCAGTAGCTCTCTCAGAATTGTGAGAATCTTCCCCACCGTTAATAAAAGCCATAGGGACATGTTTTTCAAGAGTCCTGAGGGTGTGCCACAAATAATTCATGAGTATTCATGAGTGATGAATGCAGTCGCTCTGAAGCTCTTCTTACTGCCATAAAAGTGTTACAAGCCAAATTGAGGGTAAATTGCAACCAGAATTTGTATGTTATGATGCTTATTGTTGTATTTGTATTGTAGTCCCGTTCCACCACTGCCAGTATGCCGATGTATTGACCCGGTACATGCAGTATAGAGTTAGAAGAAGAGGTTGTGATTTGGGTAACAATAGAAGGTATTGAGGGAAATATCACTTTCTAGAAAGGTAAAATAGCACCTTTTTTCTGTGTCCTTTAACTTTTCTACCAGCCTTTATTTTTACACCCTGGATTACTTAAAAAAATAGCCTTGTTCATCAGTCTTTCTCTTGAGTATCACAAACAACCAGCTTTTTAATTAGTTCAGCTGAAAGGCGTGTAATTAATTTGCCATAAGCAGTAATGAGTTGCATTGTAATGTAGCACGCAATCACAGGTCTGTCTCAAGAAAACTTGCTCTGGTGTTTGCCTGTGTGTCTAGATATACCTGTCTGAAGTCTCACCGAAATAGATTCAGCCACTTCAGTTCCCACTCCAAAGACATGTCTTCCCCCTTTCTTTCGTTTCAGTGACATGAGTACAGTGGGCAGAGTTACCAGCCAAAGAGGTGAGATTGGTTTGATGGCGGCGAGAGAGAAGAAGAGGGGAAAGGGAGTATCATACTATGCCCCAAATAACTGAGTGTCCTCGGTGCATTGGGCTGTGGCGGATTTTAATCAGCTCGTCTCAGCCACAGCGTGAAACGCACCACGGGAGCAGTGGGACCCAGAGACACACACACGGCTGACATCGAGGATCTCTTAATGCCACTGAAAGGGGCTAATAATGCAGGACGTCAATTATCAACAGTGGCAGTGCTGTGAACACTGATTGTTAACGGCGTGGCACCTCAAACCACCGGAGCACCTTTTGATAAAAGTGGGTGCTCGTCTCCACTCATGCCGCGTTATAGACGAAGGGATTTCGGTGGCAGACGACCACCTGCAGAAGCTGTAATCATGTTTGCTGCGCACTTTATCCGTGAAATTTGAGCTCTGTAGCCTGGATGCAGCAGACAAAATGAAACCATCAAGCGCTAATTAGCTGCAAGTGCTCACGTGAAATGGCCCTGCTGCTGGGGGGGGGGACACGTGGTCGTCTCCTTGGTGTCAGCGGCTGCTTTGCAATCAGCTCGGAGTGTTGTTCTGTTGAACGGGCCTTCGCCACAGGACGAGCTTTCATCATTCGAATGATGAATGGATTACATAATTATTAAATTACACTATATTCCATGTCATAATTGTATTAGATTTCCATATTAATACAGACAAACGGTTAAGATCATCACTTAGTCTTATACATTATTATTCATACCATGTTTACACCGTTTCAGACTTGCTGACTCTGCTGCTGCTAATCACATACAATTACAATCACATTTTTAATTGCTCCTCTTCAGGTTGTATTATTTATATTTATTTATATTTATGGTTGTCAGAAAAGTGTCAAAGTTTAAAGTTATTTCCTGCAAAACATTACTGATGCACAATAACACAACAACACACTCACGTTGTGTTCAGGAGAGTTTGATGTGAAGGTTACAGTCTCACTGGTGTCTCCTCCACACATTGTTTTGCAGAGTTTCACTGTGAACATTCTGCGTTTTATCTTCACCGCCTTTGTAATAATAATGTATGTTTTCAAAAAGATTGTTTTTGATACGCGCAAAAAAAGAATGCATCAAACCAGAGCTGTGAGTCTCCTCCCTGAAGATTCACGCTGGCAGCAGGACAACTGAGGACAACGGCCTCTTTGCATGGAGCTGCATCTTGTTGGAAATTGTGCAATGAGACCCCTTGTGTAAAAGAAAAATACCACAATGTATTATTTTAAACGTCTGAACTCCACAGAAGTTTGCTCTGGTGTAGACGCAGACGTCCCCGGACGATAATGGCGATAATGAGACTCGGCTCAGCACGCACCATTTCATTGCAGCAGTCCGGCGGCATATGGCGTGAGATGCCCAATGCCTCCTCCACGTTTGCTGACCTGGATTTGAGCCTGACTGCTTCCCTATGCATAATTATCACCTGCTAATGTCTGCACTCCTCCCCAGCCATCCTTAAGTCAGGCGCCAAGTGGGAAGAGGGTGCTTAACCAGCCTTCCACTGTATTGAGCAGGCTGGTGGTGGGGGGGGGGGGGGGGGGGGGGGCTAGCTGGCTGTCCTGCTGACTCACTTAGCTGATCGATAGCTAATTCCTTTAAATAATCAAGGTGGGGGGGGGGGGGGGGCTCTGCAATGGGGATGTGGCGGGAGGTGTGATAATTGATTATTTTAGCTCCACGTTTCCCCCAGTGAGTTCACTCTCCGCGATTCTCCTCCGCATTTTTCATTGAGCTGTTCACGAGATGCTGAGGTCGGCCTTCCACGCATCACATTTTGTTGGGGCCGATACGAGGACGTAATTCTCCTCTGCTGAGGCATTTACTCTGGTGCAAGTCTCGCTGAGCCAACCTTTAAGTCCTGTCCAATTGAGAGCTTTATGCGGGACGTGCAGATGCCGGATGAGTTTGTATTCATGACATTAGACACTTAGAAAGATGGCAAAGAAGCCATCATGTTTGGTCAAACGGCCCAAACTTCTACAGACTGAATATATATAAAGGGGTCTGATACCTTTACTTTGAAAATAGTCTGCCATTACTGAAGATGATGTTCAAGAACTCAAGAAGTCCAGAGTATCAAGATGCAGAACACTGAGCAAACATTTACCGAATTTAACCAAAAATTAAAAAAGGGCTGTTTTTATTTTCCTTCCAAAATTGCTCTTTAATCTGAATATTTTTCTCTTTTCTTACATTTATTTAGCAGGGAGAGAAATTGTGTTTAAAGTTAAAGAGAAAAAACAACAACATCTTGTCTTTACAGCTGCTCAGATGTGGGCTCCAGGACTCAGCTGTGCTGCTGAGGAGCGGAGCAAAGATGAAGAAGATGAAGAGGACCAGAGGCGGATTTTATGCCTGCCTTGCAGTTCTCATGCCTCAGATCTTCTGTGTGTCAGTGTGTGTGTGTGTGTGTGTGTGTGTGTGTGTGTGTGTGTGTGTGTGTGTGTGTGTGTGTGTGTGTGTGTGTGTATGTGTGTGTGTGTGTGTGTGTGTGTGTGTGTGTGAGAGAGTGAGGGGAAAGCAGAGAAATAACATTTTAGGCACTTTGCCTGTTTTATTGTGTATTCTGTTGCTTGTTTATCTGCCAAAACCACAGACATTGTTCGGGAGGTCGACACATAAAAGAAAAAGAAAAAGTGCAAAAGCACTGAGCCAGCAGCAAGTCAAACACAATTGACAACCGCAATCTCACGAGTGAACTCACATTGAGTCACATCAAGGTGTAAATTGGTTTGGACACATTTTCAGTGTTGGGAGGGTAATGCATACAGTCACTTTCATCTCCTATTTAATATCTTTATTCTTTCGTCTAGGGTTGCTGCTGCGCAACTCCAATATTGATGATATATTTATTCATGCAAATCTCTGAAACCTAATCAGCTCACCTTCTTATCCAGTCATGTCTCTACACCCGTGCATTTCAGAGATGTTCACAAGTCATTCTCTGCAAGTCCAGGTCAAGTCTCAGGTCTCTTATTGTTGTAATAAATGTTCCATCACCTGCTGCATACAATCGGGTCTGCTTACATTCAAAGTACTGTATCATCACTCCTTTATCTGTTCGCATCAAGTATCGGCATTGATTAGATATTTAGTCGATGATCTCTTTTAACAGGCCAATGCAATGCTAAAGGACAAAAACACAATGAACCCGCTGAATGAATTGAAAGTGAATAACTGTCGGATTGGTGAGAGAATGTGTCGACGTGTCACCATATTCTTTAACATCGCGCTCCGTTGTCTCTGTTGCAAAGTGAATGAATAGTGTTGCCATCAAGTTAAACTGGTGTTTCCTGTTCAGATCATCGGCCAAGCCATGACGAGTACATACTTTGAAGTCACAGTTGAAGCCAAAAGCATCCACCCAACCAGCCACCACCCTGAACACAATGGGCTGCTTTCATGTCAGCCTACTTCCTGTTGCCTTGAACTTCCCTCACATACGGTATTCCCCTTGTTTGCAGCCTTTTGGCTTCCTCCTAGTCTGTTGTTGGCAGTTGGCTCGCTTTAAAACTGAAATTTCCAGCAATAAGGATGTAAATATGAGACATTAGACAACTTGGTTGAACCTGGATTAGCTGATTTATTTTCCCCTTCATTATGGATCATATTTCTGATGTTTTGTTGAATGTCAGTCTAATATTCACATTACTCTGTATTTGGTCTCCACCAACTTTTTGCAAGGATTTTATTGTATTACAATTCCCACAGTTGTAATAACATTGTTTTTTTGATGCATTATAATCACTATTATAACATGATTATAAGCTACTCTAAGTGGTCTTTTGGCACTTTAAGTGAAGTTAAAATTAATTTCACAACATTTTTTCACTGTACTTAAACTGCATGACCGGTAATGAGCCTCAGCTCCCTCCTCCTCCTCCTCCTCAACCTCCCAGTTGTCACCTGTCATAGAAAAGACTACAGTCTGTCATGTGATGTCATTCCTGAGCACGGACTGCATTGAGAAACCTGAGGAACTCGCAGTGCCTATGAAGACATGAGACTTTACTCATAGCACTTGAAACAACCGCAAGTACTTTATGTTCCCATTGGTTGGAGATGGGACACTCATTCGTCACAGGAATTTAGCCAAGTGATCAAGTCTGCAACAAGCTGGCACCCACCTCAATCATCTGTTCTGGAAAGTGCGTTATTCTAGCCTTCGACCTTGTTAAAATTCCACTGTGCGAAGCCCCGTCCAACCTGTGCTGAAAGCAGGTAAAACTAAGGAAATGATGTTCACACATACTGACGAGATCGTCTCTTCTATGCCCGATTGATTATAAGGGTTTGATGAAAGCATTGAGTCATTATCGTTGGCTGCTATCGGCTCTATTATAGGTCCTTACGGCGTTGTACTGGATTGAAAGCGCACTCATCATTGTACCTTTTATGCGCGAGTTGGCTGGCACTCTAGAACAACCATTGGTGCAGCTTTCTTTAGAAGTCCATTATCTGTTTGCCCTTGCAGTCTTTGCATAGTTGGTACAAAAGGCCTTTCAAATAACTCCCTCTTACAGTTGGGCCTCGCTACACGTACTTCAAATTGCTGGATCGACATCAGTTGGAAAATGTAAAAATCTCACAGGGAAGATTCCTTTTGAAAGTGTTTAATTATTGTTTAGTTTCACAAAGCCTCTCTCATATATTTGCTTTTCTTATGCCATACATTTTCTTTATCACTTTTAATTTCAAACAGTCGCAGTCAAAGCAAGGTCAGAACTTCCTTCATGTTAATGTTACCCGTTATCTTGATAAAATCACGATTACGTTTTTTTTACACATGCAGCACTAGTTCCACCAGGACAACAGTCTTGCTGTGATAGAAGCAAAAAGCCCTTTTAGCAGCAGTTTGGAGAACAGTGTAACTCTTGTCCGTTCATAGCAAAGACAAAAGTGTTGTAGAGCGACACACAGGGAGAAGCAGCTATAATGACAACAGAAGCCTGGAGGATTGTGGGTCTTGTCATACTCACAAGTTTATTTTAGTGAAATCCAACACTTCTCAGAGGTTCTTAACACTATAAGTCAAACATTTAGCATAATTAACAGCCCGATAATGCCATATAAAGCTACACGTCCTCCATTATGTGTCCTATATTGAAGTCCTGCTTTCGGAGATCCAAAAAGGAAAGTCGATCATTTTAAAAGTGTAATTAAGGGACCTGCTAGGAGAAATAAAGAGTGCTGTTGATTCCTAAATAAAGACAAAATGGTTTTAGAATTGTATTGGCCTGGAAGTCAAATTGCAGAATCAATCAAAGTAATGAAATATACAATCCATTATTGAAAAACTATGGCTTAGATAACAGCAGACGAATTGTTCGTGACTCCTATGATAGTTCTGGACCTGTCGTTATTTATCTTTGTACCTTTTGAGAAATTTTTTACCTATGGCGGCAAATTCTCCTTAATCGCTCGTTCAAAACACTCAAGAACAAATCTGTTCATGTGAGTGGTTCTTGCATGAGGCCCATTGAAACTAATAGTTCAGTTAAAAGAGTTTGTTAATACAACATAACTCTGTATCTTCAGCGTTATTAAGCCCATCTGTTCATGTTGTGTTCTTTCCCCACACAGTATTTTAAATTAATCACAGTTTTATGTAAATATTTACTGTATTTATACCCTGTTGTTTGTGTATATTCATACAATCTTGTTGAATGAAAGTTTAATGTCAGTGGGGCTTAGTGGAAGTCAAACTCTTTACCTGGGAAATGTGCCTGGAGGATATGCCGTACAGTTGTCCAAAAAGGCACCGTGCTTTGAATACCGCTGCCGTGTTCCACGGGTTTACAAGTGCGTGAGTCTGCATAACCCATCGGAAAAATAATAAACTGCCTATTTTACACAGGGCTCGTCAGTATTCGCCACCTGTCTATGCAAATGTCACTCCCCTGTCGCATCTGTATATTTGGAAACCTTTCGTGTTTGTTTATCTTTCCCCCAGAAAGGACTCTTGTCAGAGGAGAACGCTGACCTTTCAGATCCACCCCAGTGACCCAACAGCAGAAGCAACCACTGTGGAGGGTTCACTGACAGACAATGGCCTGTCAGACACATGGACAGTGCATGAGCTGCAGAGAGCGACCGACCTGTGCAACCAGACGGTGATAGAAGGAGAATGTTAACCTGCTGTCATATCCTATAGAGTTAGCTTTTAAATCTCTTTAATGTTACGACATTCTGAGCACTGAGTGTACTTTTAAAATGCAAAACAATACCGTTCACCCCACACAGACACATATATACTGTATGTGTCTACTTTTGGGAATATTATACTTCATACGTTTATTTCGTTTGACCAATTAAGACAGAGTCCAGTCTTGATTATTCTGAATTCTCCAAGTTTTGTGCCTTGTAAGAAAATAGTTTCCTCAATCAACTGTTTAATCGTTATTGTTCTTGTGGGTTTATAATTGTATTATTGACACTGGTCTATCATTTTGAAGGGCTGTCCTGGACCAAAGAAATTCTTAGTGGACTAACACTCATAGGAGCTTGGCAATAAATCGACTAGTTGATTTAATTGACAGATGTGTAAAACTGAGTTTCTCCACAAAGAAATCTTGTGTTTACCAGCATGAAAAAAACGAAAAATGTGACGAATCAACGCCAGAAATCTGAGTTGACGAAGACCAAAACAACAGAATAGTCAACTACATGACTAAGTGGTGGCAGCCCCAATATTTTGTTGTCATTTTCTATCTCTCTTCTTTTATGAATGTCCATTAAATGCTCATTATCTCATTTCTGCTGCTTGGCAATAAAACAACAACAACAGACATACTTTGATAAGTAGCGTTGGATCATGGGAGTCGTTATATTCATGGTAAAACAACCACTTTTGCGGATGAAAATATATCAGACTTGAATCAGGCCGAACATATGTCCATGCACCTGGCAACTAAAAGACATTAAAGTTGTATTCATGTTGCGTTTTGTCACGTTTATTCACGTTATGTAATTGTATTCTAATGAAATGAAACAAAACGCTAACTTGCTAGCTTACAATTAGATGAGTCGACTGTCCCCACAGCTGCTGGAGCTAACGTTATGTGGCCAATTCAGTTCAAACATACAAACAATAGTCAACAATATAATGTCTTTCTAACACTGAATTTCAAGACGAAGCATTGCTGTGATTTTACATTAAAATTGTTTTGGAAAAATCCTTTTTAAATAGCAACAGGCTTGAAATTCACATCTGTTATGTAACAAACGGTAATAGGCGTATTCACACCCATCTTATGCAGCTAAACTAAAAAAAGTAAATGTGAAAAAATGTAAATTGTGAGAGGTACAAAAGGACACAATAGATTTCAGCTGACAGTTGACATTTCAGTCATTTAATTTTGAGATTGAAAATTGACATGCTATTCTCCCTCTGTGTTATAAATTCACCAAACGAAGACATAAAGCCTGTAGATTTTCAGGTATTTTAATTGTGCTGTCAGCCTGGAACTCAAGCTGTTCCTTCTTTTACCAGAGTTTGTCTCTGTGGGCAGGTTGGGCAACAGAGGGCTGAAACAGCAGCTACACATCAGCAGCCATATGTCACCACTTCTTACCATTCCTGCAGTTAATACGGCAATCTTGAGTTCTGTAAGATCATGCCGATGATTTATTCCTTCATGAGTTGTTCATTAAGTTCAATGTGGCTTATGAGAAGAAAGGAACAAACTGAAACAAATCCCTTTGATCTTTCGTCAGAGACTATTTTCCTTCTGAAGACAACATCCTCACACATCACTGCATTAACGGCATTGAAGTCAAACTGGAATTTGAATTCCCCTCGATTTTTAAGTAAGGGCGTATAAACTCTGAAAAGTGGAAAAAATATGTGTGCACAGTAGCTGCAATGCCATCAAAGGAGGATATTACACTTTTTGGACATATTTGGGGAAACTTCTGAGTTTTAGGTCTCTGGAGGCGTTTCCCACGGCAGCAGCTGTCTGACAATTGAGGGTCTGTGTTGCTAGGAGACATGCTGTCAACCTCCATGGTGTGCTTCTGACTGGAGCACATCATAGCCTACTATCACTATTTATCACAAAATATGTCTTTCAACAAGCCCACATGGCGTTGGTCATAAATCGTGAACGATATCACATTTTAGGAGATACACTCCAGTGACTTCCTGTGTTAGAAATGTGAAAGACATGAAGGAACGTGACCAACGGCCGACTTGACAAAATGTCAACATTCACTGTAATTTTTACATGGGACAAGAACAGAATCATCTCATGGACAAACATCTTGCATCTGTTTGACCCATCAACCACCCCTAACCCATCAGACGTGGACCAACACGCAAGTCACACTACATCAGTTAATCTGAGCGTCCAATGATGACGTGGTTTGGTCTTCTCTGGCCAAATTTTTATCATTTCCTGTTTTATTTCGTGTTACTCGCCTCCTCTTGTTTCAGATAACCTCACTTCCTGCCCTTGTGTGTTTTCCCCGTTGTTGTGATTGTCTGCCCCGCCCCTGATTGATCCCACCTGTGTCTAATCACCTGCACCTTCCCCCCCGATGTATTTAAACCCTGGGTTCCCCCTGTCTTTGTACCAGTTTGTCTTCGGCCTCTCGTGTCAGCGATCTTCCTCGTGTTCATGTTCCTGGTTTTTCTGATCCCCACGAGTCGTACCAGATACGTTTGAAGTCCAGCTTCGTTCAGTGTTTTTACTTCCGAGAGCTGAGCCTCCATTGAAGCCAAATGTTCATTACAAATCCCCGGATTTCAGCGTAAAGCACTGTTGACCGTTTCATTGTTGCAGAGGCTCATCCGATAAGCAGACAGTGATTTGGATCATTACAACAGGCTAGGCTTCCAGGTTAAACTCATTCCCAGTGAGATAGCTTGAGCAAAATTGCTTCAGATTTAGCCAACAATGAATTTGACCTCAATTTAGATAACGATCGTTTAATTTCATCCCAATCAATTTGGCTGGGCTGTGCATTGTTCAGCGAGGGATTTCAGCATGTAGCCAAACAATCACATCCTAAATTGTTGTTTAATTAAAACAGGCACTATCTCCCCAAAGAGTGAGCTCTCGATTTATGAAAGGAACCCAAATATGTTCTTCATACTGAAGTGTGTGTGTGTGTGTGTGTGTGTGTGTGTGTGTGTGTGTGTGTGTGTGTGTGTGTGTGTGTGTGTGTGTTTAATAAATAAATGAATGAACTGCTGTCAGCATATCTTGGGAGGAAAAACAAAGTCCTCAGCTTATAATATTAAATCACAAAGAAAAACATGACTTTGGGGTTTGGTTGTTTATTAAGGCATCACCATCAAATTCCTTTACATTTTACCGAGTGGTAACCGAAGTCTCCTGTTCCTCTGCCCTGCATTGTGTCTGCAGCAATCACTGCCAACAGTGCAACACTAAAACTCTTCCCTCAGTCAGACAAAAGTGTTTCTCGCACTTGATCGATGTCTGAAATTAGAAGCGTCTCACCACACCGGCAACAAAAAAGATCCCACATCTCCGAGTTATTGTTGGCTGCTTAGGCCCAAGAGGAGACTCGTATCAATCACAATCAGGAGGCATCGTCACTCCGGTGATGATGAGTGAAAGCATCGAGGGAGCTGAAAGATGCATTTTCTAGATTCACATGTATAGTGTTAAAAGTGTTTTTTATATGACATAAAAAAAGTAAGAAGGTTGAGAAATGGACAATTATGAACTATTTTTAGATTGTATCTTACCAAAGCATTAGATGTATAAAATGATGAGAGTGCCCTGCCTATTCCCTCCTTGCATAGCCGATGTATCGGTCAACGCAAACCTAGGAGAGGAATAACATGAAGAAATGAATTCAGCATTAAAGGTAAATTGAATGTTTGCTCTAAATATGCAGCAGGTGCACACTGTCGCTACGAGAAACTCAAACCTCTGTATGGACACCTGGAGGTCCGAAGATTTCAGCAGTATATTATGATGATATAGTTGTTGCTACTGAGTAATGCCAAAACCAAATACACGACTCCCCGCCTGAATACCGAAGCCTTGGTCTCTGAATAACAAAACAGCCCCCCCCACCCCCACCCCCCCTCCACCTCCCTCGCTGGCGTCAGAAAACAAACTCTTTGGTTTGACGTTTCACTTCTCGGACTCTGGCTGTGAACGCCGGTCGTGGGATATCTGAAAGCCTTCCTTATACCAAAGCAGCGTGTGATTGTTGATAATGTTGTTGTTCACCGTGGCGTCTGAATAACTTCAGCAGGCCAGCTGTGTCGTCTGTTGCATATTTTGTTTTTGCATCAGCAGGGGTCACATTCTGGTTTGATCTGATTTATATGCTAATGTCTTTGTTTTGCTTGTCTTCTACATAATGTTGTAGTTCCTATTCACAAAAACATATGTATTAAAAATGAAACCAAAAGTTATAACAAATCCAAATACATACATTTTTAACGTCCTTCATCGACTTCATTTGATACCCTTTGGCAACATACATAAATGGCTGACAGTTAATTTTGGCCGTTGCTGTGAAGATTGCCTTCAGTGATCCCTCTATTTCAACGCAATAAATCGACTCAACGCGATGCATGATCTGAAGTATCATTTGTGGTTGAAAACGGAAGACTTTCACGAACTCCTTCCCACCCACAAATGCCACTTTCAGACAGTGTTATTTACAAAAATCCACATTAAAGGTTGTCTATCAAACGCCAACAAGCACAACAGGCCGACTTTCTTTCAAGGGAGTTCGTGACGTTGGTCTCGGGAGTCTGTGCAGTTTCAGCAGTTTCCTGGAAAGTTGCTCATTTGGATGTTGTCCGCTTGGAGTGATGGGTTGTAATAGGCCGACCCACCACGTCCAATGTTCAAGTCCAAAGGGGTGCCGTTGTCTAACCTGAGAACTAGGAATCAGACAAGTTAATTACACGTTTGTACAATTCAACTCTTTGTCTGTGTAGCCTCACAATGACATTGTACTACGCAGAAAAATATTCAGTTTCATTCGTGTTAATGCTGCATTTACAGCAAGTTTTAATCTTACTCCATGTGTTTCACTTGTAATTAAATCTGGTACAAAATCCACCGTAAAACACTTGCATTGTTTCTGCTGATGTAGCAATTGTGGGTCCACTTTGTTGGGTTTGTTGGAATGTTAACATCGACAATGCAACATCCTAATGATATAAATCTAAATTATAAAAGTATATTTACAAGTAAAGGAAACAAATCTAACATTCAAATGAATCACGCAAGGCACTTTTCTTGAATGAACCGTCATCATTCCTGTCATCACATGTTTTCTTCACCTATCCTGAAGGCAACAGGGTTACATCCAATTTACAGAGCGTTTTGAAAGTCATTCTGGGAAAATGGAGGAAATCACTACGCCGAGCCGAGGTAAGAGTAAACAAGGCAGATTGAAGGTAAGTGGGTACACCAGAGCAGTGACTTACTCCTAACTACAAAATAACAACTGCAACACAGAGATGGGGAGGCTCAATGTCCTGAGAGGGAAAAAGTAATGAATCCATAATGAATATATATATATATATATATGTGTGTGTGTGTGTGTGTGTGTGTGTGTGTGTGTGTCAGGGGGGTTAAGGTGTTATACAGATTGAACAGCTCAGGCCAAATTTGCATGCCTATTTAATAAAACTGGCTTGTCTTGTATGTGTACTGCAGGTGAACACGATCTAATCCCTACTCGTCATATTTGAGCACTGCGGCAGAAGCTTCAGGAATCCGTCTTTTGTGTGCGGTCGGGTGTTGGCGACAAAACTATTGAGTGAGGAATCTGACTCGCGTACTTGTATGTGCTTCAGAAGAAAAACAAACTCGTGGTTCATTTCAGTCTGTCCGTAACAGGTTAAGTTCGAGGGCGTGTCGGAGAAACGCTGCCTTCCTCTTAGTTCATGGGATGATTGAGACAAATTCCAAACTGTCATACTGAAGAACATGATCCGATTTTGCATGGTAAGCTTAAGCTGTCGTGTGTGCGTGCGTGTGAGAGAGAGAGAGAGAGAGAGAGAGGAATGGAGAGAAACAGCAACCAAAAAGAGGAAGAGGCAGATTAACAAAGGGCTGAAAGGAATAGTTTGACATTTTGGGAAATATAATTATTTGTTTTCTTGCTGAGAGTTAGATGAGAAGATCGATTTTAACTGTACGTTAAATATGTAACCACGACCAGCAGCTGGCTAGCTTAGCATAAAGACGGGAAGTAGCCGTAAAGCTGATTGACCATTGGCTAAGTATTGTCCCTATAGCATCCCGTCCAGGGCTCTGACCACGATCCGGCTCTGCTCCGTAGACTCTTTCAGATTTCCTTCATTTACAGGCTGGTTTTGTTCATTTGAAACCCCAACTAAGTGGTGTTGTTGTCTTAACCTAACATCCTGTGAAGACGAAAGTGTATTTTCAGAAGACACTGTGCGTGGGATGAGATTTGCTTTTCCAAATATTAGTATTTATTCAGGTTGTGCAGTTAGTGACAGTGTGGGCTCCATGGTAACGTAGCTCTGACCGTTTGATGGAGTACCAGTCGGGGGCGGGGCTTAGCAAAAGGTCTATTCTCATGTCATTTAATCCTCTCTAATGTCTTCTCTTTTAAGATTTTTTTTTTCCTGATCAAGTAATGACAGAGTGATGCTCAACAGTGTAATTATATATGTCCGAGGGTAGAATTCCTTTAAAATGGCGGCATGGTTGAGCATATAAGGGAAAGGCAGGACATACCTGGGTCTGAAGGATACTCCTCGACCAGTTTACGGTGAGAGAAACCCTTCCGGTTCTTTTTCTTCAGGATGACGTGGGCCACCAGTCCAATGAGGATCACAGCCAACCCCAGGCCCAATATAGCGACCCACGCTCCGTTTCTTTTACTGTTCATGGAGTCTTCTCCCAAACCTTTATTGGAGGAATGTGGGGTCGAGAGGGTGGGAGAGAAAAACTTAATAACATGTCAACAACAAAATTACTCATATCAACCTTTGTCTTTGAGGGTTAATTGGCAGATAATTACAGCTGAAGTGTGTTTCCAGTAGATGCAGCTGTACTGATTTGTCTCATTTATGATGCGTTAATTCATGCAATTAACGAGCCGAAATCATGAGGATTTCTTGAATGCATTTGAATATTTAAAGACGGCAGCTGCTCATCATCTCTATGAGGTGACATGTGACTGAATATTGCCATAGTTCACATTATATCGCACGACTTTTAATTACATAACTGACTCAGTACTGTGTGTATATATATATATACTATATGTCACGTCTCTACATGTAATTATAGCACGGAGCTAATCATTACCTGCACACGTTAACATCTGTGCTCTCACATTATGGCAGCTGTACAGGTGTGAATTTTCTAACACGCTCTATTCGAACAATTCGTGCTTTAACGTACTGTAACTGTGAAAGCATGGTCTCAAAGTTTATACTTTGCAAAGTGTGATTGTTTTTCTACTCTTCTGTTTCAGGGCAACAGCAGTGGGGGGGGGGCTGTTTCTGAAAGTGACAGAATTGTTTTCAATATCCTTTGACAAAGAAATACTCCATTTGTAGTTCATCGGGACTCGCACATTAATAATTCAGCTGCTCTGCTTGTCCACAAACGGCTCAATTGATCCACTTGCTGGGATCAATGTCTCCTTAACCTCTTTAACCTGGGGCAAGTTGAACCAGGAGACCTTTTTCTTCCCCCTTCATTTGAAAGTAGACATAATAAATATGAGTGGAATTGTTTGTTCTTCATACTTTCTAGTAATCTCACTCGACTCTCTTTTGAATGTTGGCCGTTGAAATATTTTCTTTCTCTCATGGGAAATCCATGTAGATTCAGTGAAATATGAGAATGCAAGCAAATAAATCTACGGTTCCCCAATCTAAATCCCATATCGCCGTTTAAGTTGCTCAATGGATGTGATGTTGGTCTGTCAGACCGCCGCTTTGGTCTGAAATAGCTGAATAACTGTTGGATGGATTGCTGTGAAATTTAGCACAAATATCCACGTTCCCCTGATGGTAAATCCTACTGACTTTGGTGATCCTTTGACTTTTCCCCTCATGCCACGATGAGGATATTTATGGTGCAAAAGCTCAGAAACATGTACCTCATGTCTGGAAAGTGTTTTTGTTTGTGTGACACTGAAGTCCTGTGTGAAGCTGCTCATGACAAAAAAAGAACAGTTTTGAAAAATAAATTGACGTAATTTGTCACGCAAAAGCCCCCAGTTCATGAAGGCCTTTAGCCTTGTTGTATATTGTACGCACAACTATGTGTTGCCCCTTTTCAAACAGCTGGAGTGAGCGGATATTTATTCTGTATTGATAACCGTGACATTCAAGTTCCCTCTGCTCATATTTATAGACTATAAAGTTTATCTGTGCTCAACCGTCTGTGCTTTTTCCACACGCTGTGTCTGTCACGGTAACCATGGAGTTTGGTTTTTTTTTCTTTCTGTGTTGCCAGGGCTTTCACTACTGTTTTCCAACTGTTCATTGCCATCATCCCTCAGTGTTATATCCTTGCTGCCACATCTGTCCGTGTGAAGTTTAATTTTACAGTTATCCCAACCTCGCGCCTGCTCTCTGAAGGACTTTTCTTTCTCTCTTTCTTTTTTCTCTTTTTGACATGGTGCCGCTAGTTCTCGCCCACGTATGCTTTGCAGGAAAAGTTGCTTGCTATATAGAAATATTCACACTGCTGATATGAAAAACAGCCTTTTCCAATCACACCTCCTTCATCTCGTGGTTGACACAAAAAGACCAATCTCACGCTCCTATAGCACAAGTATATTTGACCGCAGTCCCTGGCCGCCTCTCTCTGGGTTTTTTTCGACACGACAACAGGGGTTCATTGTCCTGCTAAAAAGGTGGTTGTAATAGACCCCTCCACTCACAGCCGCCACATCGACAGCGCCTGAAACCCGATTCAACCTTATCCTTTGAATGAAGGGCTGTTTGTCCTCTGCCAGTGGGAAAATACAGTCGACGCAGGCAAATGTGGGTCGTGGAAAAAAACAAGCAACAGTGATACACGCTCTTGAGCGATGAGCATCGTGTTACCATGAGTCTCTAACGGTAAACTGTGAAGCATCGTGTGCCTGATCTGCTTGAAATTTCATACTTTTTGTTTTGTTTTTGTTGTTGTTGCTGGTATCTGTCTAAAAAGTGATGTAACACTGCTAGAAAGACACACAAAGCAGCTTTTCTGGTCACAGAAATGTGCAGCAGATACTGTGAGAGCTGAAAACGGCAGCAGTACCTCTTCCTGAGCTGCTCCCTGAGGCTGCATCCGTGTCTGTCCTGTTGGCAATCCCAGGTGTGATCGGAGCGGCGGTGGTTGTAGTCGCAGGGCTCGTTGTTGTGGTCTCGGATGGGAACGCCGGTGCGGTCGTCTCGTTCATCCCTTGCTTCGCTGTGGTTGTCGCGGTGGTAGATTCTGTAGCGTTAGTCGAACGCGTTACCTCGTCAGGTTTTGTTGTTGGTTCCTGTGTCGCGTTGTTCCCTGGAGCCAAGGTTGTCGCTTGTGAATCGGTGCGATTGGCGTTATCTGGGAGGATGGTGGAGTTTCGTTCGCTCAGATGAGTCGTGGATATTTGGGAAGTCGTCGTTGTCGAGCTGGGAAATTCCTCCTCGGCTTCTGTCCCGTTGATCCGGCTTGCCTTTGTGGGGACTGTAGTTGCAGTAGGATTTGGAGAAATGGTGGGGTTTGGTTGTTCAGTTTGAAGAGTTGTGGGAGATGATGTAGGAGGCTCGGTGACAGTGCTCGGGTCAGTAGATGTTTCAGTTGTATCCACTTGGCTGGCCACATTCTTCTCTTCGTCAGTATTTGGTGTCATGACGTCCGACTCCATCTCATCACCGATGCTACTACCTGAAACCATACCTCCATGCCCCTGATCATTATCTGCCTCATCTTTGGAAACTGTAGCATTTTGACTTCCAGCTGTATTTTCCGCGCGATCACGCAGCCAGCTTTTATCAATTGTCCGCCCCGGAGAGTCTGTTGAATCCTGGAGCGATGCCAGGTGGACAAGCAGAAGGAGGCCTGCTGCCATTTTTAGATACAGTCCCATTTTCCCCTTTGGTTTCACTCTGAAACACAAGAACATAAAACATTGTTATTTTTCTTGGTATTAAGTATACCGTAGTCAATTGTTTTCAGAGTGCCAGTGTTTTCAAAAGTTGAGCAGGTTCAGATTTAACACGTTTTTACTGCTTTTATTTTATTATATTAGTTCTTTGTTTCTATATTTATGATGTTTTTTTGTTTTGTTCTTATTGCCAGCCATCTGTTTCCTCGGAGCTGCCCATTCTCTTCCTCGAGCTTCGACAACACTTACAACTAACAAGATGGCCATTTTCTTTTGTACAAGTCAAATAGCCTCAGAAAACACTCAGTCCTACTCCTTTCCTCCTTTCAAGACTCCGTGTGCAACAAGACATCTGTGGTTGTTCTCATTTTCCAGAGGCACAAAATCACCTGCTTCTACAGCTCAGGTCAGCTGCACTGACACCAGTCATGACGGAAACCCTTGAACGCCAAATCCTGTTCCACCGCCCGTCTGTCAGGGAACTGCTCAGTTGACGTTGCGGTGAACATGGGCCACAGCGTCACCAACACGACACCCCCTCTGCTGCTACAGCTGGAGCTTGTTGGTGAATTTCAATGCAGTCATCCCTGCATTGCTACACAGCGAGCTACCCACAGTTCAACACGGTCCCAACACCATCCCCGGTGAGAGCTGAATGACAGGGTGAATTTACACAGGCGGCCCGTGAGCTGTGCGTTTTCCTCTCGGCTTCACTCCGATACTCAAATGTCTGCAGCTCCAGTTATTCCCTGCAGGGTCGAGTCACTTTGGCCTTGTTCAGACTGCCAGCTCAAACCAGTTGTTTGGCATATCCAGATTGCTTTTAGTAAGTCTGAACAAATTAACACACGAAATGTGACTTTGGCAAATCGGATCCAAACCAAATTTGGAGGAGGTTTATCATGTGATTCTTCTGGAATTGCAACAGATGCGTCTCTGTCCGGGCACTCTGTTCACCCAGTGCGGAGGTGCTGAGCAGAATAAGCGGTGCTACGAGTACTAGTTTGTTGCATTACTTTCCGATACGTCATAATGCGTACAAAACAAAAAGTGCGAGTGTAACCGGCAAAACACCATCAAACAACCACAATGCATAGGAGGAATTGTGATGAACTTTAAACTCATATTTCATAATCATGGACTACTTACGTCCCTCCCGTCATGTCAAATTCCTTGTATGTTCAACATACAATGGCAATAAACGGATTCAGATTCTGATACTTTATTGCACTTATACAAGCACTGTCGTAAATGCATTATAAATAAATCAATTTGAGTTGGCTGCAAAAGATTTTGAAGACCTTCTTTCTAAAGCATCTCAAAACGAATTAGCAAAGATTGGGTGGTGCTCTACCAAGCGCCGCCACCACTTGGTGGAGTCTGGTCCCCGATTGCATCATTTTCTGGCCGGCTTCACGAACTACGCTTCACTCTCCTCCTGCCACGTTCTGCTGCTTCTCTTTAACATCGCAGTTGATGCTAGTCTCGCCTCTGCCATGCAGGTAGGTTGGTGGTGTCTGGATGCACAAACCCAATGCGATCACTTGCAGATGACAGTGCAGACAGTCTGTCTTAAAGGTCGGACTTGAGAAGCAAAGCATCTGCAGTCTGAACGTAGCCTCAGTGGATTGATGTCTTTGTTGAATAGCAGTGAAGCGGGCTTAGTCTACAGTGTAATATTGTGGCCTCGAGCAGCAGCGATCTCAACACTGTGGATTTCACATTTCTGGTTTCACCAGTCACAACATATTTTAACACGTTCAGCGGGTGCCATGAAATCAAAAACAGGCCTAATTTTCTTTTCACTAATCAACCCAAATGATTGATCCTCTCTTTATGCATTCGAGTTGAGTTTTCTGAAACAACTTCTCACCAATTGCACAAAAACCAAAAAATATAACCGCCGTTCTTAAACAAGTATAAAAAATATGCAATCATATTGACTGTCAATCAGCCAGGAATGTTCCTCCGTGGTCAGTTTAACAGCAAGCGTGTTTATCGTCCACATATCGGCCACGTCTGTGTGTTTATGTCTTCTCTGTGGGGAATGAATGGTAAACCTGCGGGCTGCTGTGTGACTGCGGAATCAATCGGACCACTCGCGTTTGCTGAAAATACAAAACGTTTTCATCCCAACTCGGCACATACTGACGCTTGGTAACGACTCATTGGAGTCACTATATCGAGCGCACAATCTATGACGCTCCACTTCGCGGTAAACACGCGGTTAACGTTGGGAATTTGAACAAAACCACCAATGTTGGGCTCAAAATAAGTACGTAAACTAAGTAAAATGCAAACAACTTATCATAAGTACGTCAGCCACGTGACTAAAAACTCACCCAACAACACTTTGGGACACGAACACATGGTCTCCGAGTTGGAAGGCCTGTGTTTGTTGGACTCATTCACCTCCACTCCCTCTTGATGGGTTTTTGGTCTTTATACTACTTCCCCGAGCATTCTCACTGAGCGTCTGATAATCCTGCAGATGGGTTGACATTGTAGTTGTATAAAGCCTGGTGCGTCTCATAAAGGGCGCCTTGTGCTTCGGTATCAGACGCATAGAGGTGAGACAAAGCTTCAGTATTTGACGCTCTGGGAATTAGAACATGTTGGATAATATGGCACTAAGAGCACATGAGTCATCCCCCAAGATATAATTACAACTTGGCGCTTGTAACACTGCAGCAGTGAAAATAATTAAAGAAAGAAACCGGTTTGACGAACCTCACCTGGTTGAAAAATTGCTTTTTAACATCCTCGGCGCTCTCAAGTCAAAGGTTATTGTTTAGACTCTTGTGTTGATCAGCAAGAAGCTTCTTTTCAGAGCCGTTTCGTGCACAAAACGTATGGCGAACTAAAGAAGACACTTATAAAGACGCGATACTGTACTACGATTTAAATTAGTTCAGTTTCTGTGTTTTGTTCTCAATTGAAACAATAAAGCAACAGTAACAGTAACAGTTCTAATTCAGCAGATATGACTCGTGGGTATTGCAGTATTTAACGCCATCTGCCAAACAACACTGACGGAGAAAAGAGAGAAAACTATGAGTTCTCACAGACGAGGTTGAAATGACAAACAAAAACACGAATTTGTGTGTTTGTACATGTCAGTACAGTGACACGCAGCGCTGCAGAGCCACCGGTTGGTTTGATTTGTGTGAATGTGTCAACGGTCAGAGAGGACAAGATGTAAGATCGGACGATAATCAATCAGCTTTTATCTAAAAAGAAATGTGGCAGGTCACCTGTTTTTTATTTGAGACAAATGTTACCACCATCATCTGTTTGTTTGGCAAACGTGTACTGTTTAAAACCAGCGCTTCCTGTTTTGGGTAACTCTACGCATCATTTCCTGTCCATAATCCAAACATTCTTCACATCCGCCATCACGCTGGGCACAGCCGTGTGGAACGACTCTCCACCTGTTTCTTAGACTTATTACAGCGAGCCCAGCGCCCGTCCCGCTGAGAGGCTGTTTGGATGTCAGCATCCCACCAAAGAGTCTCTGCGGCGCCGCGGGTCGATGTTTACCTCCGACCTCTTCGCGCTCGCGAGAAAAGCCGCCTGTTGAAACGAGTTCCCACTCTGCTGGTCTGTCGGAGTCTCTACCGGCTATCCTCTTAACAGCTCCGTCAGCTGTGACTTAAACACACTGCCACATACTCAAAGACAGATGGACTGACTGCACACACACACACACACACACACACACACTTTCAAGCCCCATGCACGACTCATTACCTGACATTTATGTTGCAAATCACTCGATTTGTTTCAAGTTCATCTGTGTATCACCTGTTCTGTCAACTTCGGTATCTGTGTGAGGCTAAATCCCATCAGGGGGTGAAAGTAACTAAACACGTCAAATACCGCACAATTTTGAGATACTTGTACTTCCATTTTATGCTTTTTTATACGTTTAATCCCCTGAATTTCAGAGTTTCAGATTCAAATTAGCTCCACCTCGACCAATGAAACACTTATTTTGTTGCTAATATTTCACTTAAATGACTTCAGGCCTTTCACTTTCACTTTCCTTGTATTTTTATTGGGCTCTTACTGCACTTTTGAGTTTGTATCACTGTAAAGCTGACTGACACTTGTGTCCCTGCGTTGCATTGGTTCCCCTGTTTCGGTTATGTAACGTTCTACAGTATGTTTGTCACTTGATGTTATGATGTTTTGGCATCAGTGACTCTTTTATACTCTCGCGTTGTAACCGAAGGCATTTCTGGTTCTGATATTTCAGCTCTTTCAAAACAGGAAGTGATTATTAAAAAACACCAGGTATAACCAAATTATATAAATATTTCACGCGTTCATGTTACCGTACAAACAATTGTCTTCACAATAAAATATTGATCTAAAAATAGAACAGCGAGTTAAATCTTACTAAACATATCTAGACCCCAACAAACATCACTCATTTCACATTTCCCGGGAAAATTAAACTGACAAAAACCAAATTAAATCCTTTTCTCAGTAAATCCTTACCTTATTCTTGGGCTATATCAGATGAGAACAGGTGCAACTAAATCTCCTCTGAGCTGCCAACATGTGAGAATGAATCAGCAGTCGGCCCCGGAGACGAGGCGAGGAGGAGGAGGAGGAGGAGGAGGGCTCAACAGAGTGGCATTCAGGGAACAACCTGCTCAACCTGCTTCTACACCTGCCAGCAGCAGCAACACGCCCTGAAACGCATCCAGTTGCAGTTGCTGTGCAAAGGCCACGCAGGGCCGCGGGTGGAAAGGACTGAATGGTCAACAGAGGGGGATTCATCTGTAAGCGTCTAAATAAATTGATTATGTTCATGTCAGGGTTGCCAGGTTGCCGGGGTCGCCAGGTTAGATCTGTTGTTAATTCCCCCCCCCCCCCCAGTGGGTGGAGCCTCTATCCAGAGGTCCTCTGAGCTCTATTCTGTTTTGTTGTTGTTTTTTTATTGTCACCGAGGCACTGAAAACGGCTGCTGTCGTCATGGCAACAGAAAGGGAGCTGGCGAGCTCGGGTTTCATCCACGCCTTTTGTCTCGTGGTCTATATCGGGCCAGCGAGTGACGTGGGACCTTGTGAACTCTCAGGTATACTGTTCAAGCGAGTCGGGATTGGCGATGCCTCTGACTTCAGGACTGCGCCACAAAAACCTTCCCATTCATGCCCAGACAGACGTCTGCGTTGTTATCGTAATCAAATGCCATTCATCCTAAATAGAGCAGTGACGGTGTCATCGTTCGGAGTTCAACTGTTCCGCTGCCATAAATGAGGCTCACTGTCACTGAAGCACACAGAGTTCCTCACGCACAGCTTGTCGCTGGCACCTCATGTGACCTGCCAGTGTCCGGCGCTAATGGGATCGTGGGGCCTCATCAGGGATGTGAATAATGGAAGTGTCTAAATCTTGAACGGAGGATAAACAGGCCTCAGACTTCAGTGTGAAACAAAGGTGTTCAAAAGCCATGAAAAAGTAAAAAGGTGGGGCACTTTGAAACCCCGGTAAATACATTATGAAGAGCTTCATAACAGCAGCATAGCACATTTATGAACACTGATGATTCGGTTCTGTGTCCGCCTAGTTTAGTTTTGTTTTTGGCAGTGACACTGCAGTGACAGAGGATCTGAATCTGTAGAGCTGAAGTCATAACGAGGTCATTATCAGGATTCAAATCAGCATGCAGGAAATGATGAACCCATTTTCCTTTCCAGACCACTTTTACCTGAACTCAGTGGAAAATTGCATGGGGTAAAAAATAACAGACGTAAACAGAGACCACCACAGTGATGAGAGAATATCTGACAAAACTAGACGAGGCCTCGTTGTATAAAAGCTTGTCGTTAATAGGAAAGGACAAGTAAAGAAAAGAAAATAGAGTGCTGATAATATACATTAGGGTGAGACAAAAGAAATATTAGCATTGCAAAGAGTTAAATTAAAGCCCATATGTGCAGGTATTATTATTATTATACATTTCTGACTTTGGTGACTTCGATTAGTAAAAGAGAAACAAGACATACAACCAGAATATTTGCATTTCCTGAAGAAAATGTGTCACAAAAATAAGTCTGGTTGTATAGAAGTCGATGAGAAAATGACTCTACTTCTCTCTTGATTTATTACCGCAGTAAACATTGTGAACATGAGTTTATGTCTCAATCTCTAGTTTAAAGTCTTCTTCAACACAGCATGATGTTCATTTAGTAACTTATGGTCCATTTCGAGTCACACAGACCATAAAGCAGGGGATGCTTTAGGGCGGGGCTACTGTGATTGACAGGTCGCTGCCGCTCCCAGAGCCGAATACGGCGTCTTTACGTCCAACGTCACTCCTCATTCCAAATATGGTTCATTTTTTATTTTTGGACAAAATGTCGACGGCCGTTTTCCAAGATGGCGACGGCAAAATTGTCGAAGTCAAAGCTTTAAAAAATGCGGTCCACAAACCAATGGGTGACGTCACGATGACTATGTCCACTTTTATACAGTCTATGGTTTTAATGTTACGGTAGCGCCCCCTGCTGGTAGAATTGTATGAGTTATCGACCCATCAGTGGACAGATCTAAAAATCCAAATAATAAGCGTACCTGGCAATCCACAGACATGATAAAACAGTTCATGAGTGATTTTGGTCTTGGCGATATTTGGCGATTACAGCACCCAAACTCAAGAGAATACTCATTCTTCTCACCAGTTCACCACTCATACTCACGCATTGACTTCTTCCTCAACAGCAATTCAATCATATCTAATATTTCTTGAAACTTAACATTAAGGCCATTAACCTAGAATTACCCCTCAACCTCAGAATTAATTAATATCCCCTCTTCAAAAAAGTTAATCTCAAAAATATGTAGAGTAATATCACAGTCTGACAAAACATCATCCATACCATCAAGAAAATGGGAATCAGACCTATCCATCACTCCTGATGCTGATTTTTGGAACCAAATCTGCAATAACATCTACTTCATGACTAAAAATGCCAATTTACAACTAATACAGTATAAAATACTTCACAGAATTCATTACACCGGGCAAAAAATGTTTCAAATGGGATTCACGTCAGATATCTGTCCACATTGCACTCAAAACAGCCCGGATAGCTTTGTGCACTGCACACCAGTTCATCACCTTTGGGAAGAAATAACTGAGTCACTGTCTGTCTTCCTGGGCTGCCTCGTCCCTTTATCCCCTTTCACTGTGCTTACTAGGAGACATCTCAACAATACATCTGAGTAAAACAATCCGCAAATTACTCCTTGTGGCCCGAACTATCGCCAAGAAAACTATCCTCATGAACTGGAAATCAAGGAATAATACACACATCGCACACTGGAGGAGCTTAATGATCGAGTATATTTCAATGGAAAATCTAACCTCATCCATCATATACAATACAACAGAACACCATTCCACCTGGTCATCCCTCACTATGTTTCTGCAAACGTGACACCACCCATTCTATTAATATTGAAATATGTATAGTATATATACCGGTGTGTGTGTGTGTGTGTGTGTGTGTATATATATATTTTCTTTGTGTATTTCTTTTACTATTGTTGATTTCTGTTTTGTTTTTCTTGCCGGACAACCAATTGAAACCCACGTACATGCATACATGAACATCCATATGCACACATACTTACCTGTTTTTCATTTTTTTTCTTTTTTTTTGGTTTGGTTTTTTAAATTATTATTATATATATATATATATATATGTATATTTTTTTCCTCCATCTCAAAAGGCTCAAGGACATTCTCACACACATACACACACTGACTATATGATATTTGCTGGCTTTTATCCCACTGTTCTTGTCATCCTCTTGTTGTTATGTCTATGTATTGTCTTAATAGTGTCTTGTGTCTTTCAATAAAAAATCTATTAAAAAAAATGAATAAAAAAAAGAATTGTATGAGATTTAGGATATAGCCAGAGTTACGGCCTGTTTAATGTATCCCGCCAAGCCTTTAAAAGTGTGGTAGCCAAATACAGACAAATGGTAAGTAATACTCAAAAACAAACTATCTGAATTTAGATTGTACCAAGTTTGGTGAAGACTAGATGAAATATGAGCCAAAACCAGCAAAACTAAATGTGCAATATTGTTTGTCCTTACACCTGACGGTTCATGAAGTCAGAACATGAATCACAAATTATTTCAGTCAAATATTCATACCTCAATAACTAAGATATCATGTCCTCATGAGGTACAGAAAGTCAATGATACTTGAGTGAGAGAGAATTGGAATGTGTCTACCTCCAAAAATTGCTTCACACAGCAATCACACGAAGTTTATGATCGAGAGCATATTTGCATGTTTGGTTTTAGTCATTTGTGTGATTCTATTGAAAGCTGTAGCTACGTAAAATAGCTAAAGTAAAGAGTAAAACATGAACAAATAAGGTTTGTATTTAATCCATCTAAACCTGTTAATTAAATCTTAACAATGTGCAGCATGCAGATAAAAAATTTTCACAAAACACACAATGTGAAATATGCTTTTATTCAAAAGAGACGGACTGAAAACCAAGAGCATTGAATCATCAGACCGTACAGTACCGCCTCTCTTTTCCTAAAGGATGGTGCGCTCTCTGGGATAAATGAAAGGAAGCATGCGTCCTCTTCTTCCATAGAAGCCTAGAAGACATCATACAACATCTGAAGTCATCCTCCTGCTGCTTGGATATTCTGCCAACACACTTTTTCAAAAATATTTTAAACTGCATGACCACTGATCTCTTACAAATTGTAAACACATCCCTTCTCTCAGGTGTCTTCCCACAAGCCCTAAAAACTGCAGTTATTAAACCGCTCCTAAAGAAGGCTAGTTTAGACTCCGCAACGATGAAAAATTATCGGCCAATATCAAACCTCCCATTTTTAAGTAAAATAATTGAAAAAGCGGTTTTCCAAAAGCTGACCAACTTCTTGACCGTAAATAACTGCTTTGATGTTTTCCAGTCAGGCTTTCGACAGCACCACAGCACTGAAACTGCTCTTGTTAAGGTTTTCAACGACATCCACTTAAACATAGACAATGGCAGAAGTTCAGTCTTATGCTGCGTTCACACCGGTCGCGTTGATTTTTTGACGCACTGCAAAAAAGCGTCCAACGCACTGCAAAAAAGCGTCCAACGCGCCGCCGGTCGTGTTCACACCGGTCGCCGCAAAATCTCGTAGTGCCGGAGAGGGGGCGTGGTTTATCGTCCTGGAAGCCTCGATCTGGCCGCCATTGTTTTCCGCCGTCAACCATGACAGGAATAAGGACAATTGCTGCTCTGTACGTGTTGTGGAAGTCCCTCAAACGTCGGAATGCCAAACGCAGTCGTCTCTGGGTCCATAACAGCATCCGTAGGCGAACACAGCTCGGTGAATTTCACAGACTTCTCCAGGAACTACGTCTGGATGACTGCCGCTTCCAGCGCTACATGCGGCTAACCATTAGCCAGTTTGATGACCTGTTGGCTCGGGTCGGTCCCAGGATTTGTCGACTGGACACCTACTACAGGCGTTCCATCTCAGCTGCGGAACTCTGAATGGAGTTTGGATCCATGATGGATCCGAAGTCCGACAATACTCAAAATAACGTAATCTTACGAAAATCACCAGCATTTAAGATGTTTATTATTCATGACAGCAGCTGTGCAGTCATATCAATAAAAAACGACTTATATTAGCAGCTACAGTATGTTCAATAACTCTGTTAAATTGAATGTTCTTCTGTGCTGCAGATATCTTGCTACTGGTGACTCCTTTAGGACCATCGCAAACAGCTTCCGTGTCGGGGTCTCCACTGTCTCCGGTATTGTCCCAGATGTTGCCACAGCTATTTGGGACTGCCTTGTGGAGGAGTTCATGGCTGTGCCCACCACAGAGGAGTGGAGATCAATTGCTGTGCAGTTTGAGGAGCGGTGGAATTTCCCTCTCTGCTGTGGAGCACTCGATGGAAAGCATGTTGTCCTCAAAGCCCCTGCTAATTCCGGATCTCAGTTCTACAACTACAAGGGAACATTCTCATTAGTTCTCCTGGCAGTTGTGGATGCGAAATGTTGTTTCCGGCTGATTGATGTCGGAGGCTACGGAAGAACCAGCGATGGTGGGAGTCTGGCCAACTCAGCTTTTGGTCAAGCTCTTAAATCTGGCACCCTCCAACTGCCTGCTGACCTGCCACTACCAGGAGCTGACCACCAAGGACTTCAGCCGCACGTCTTTGTTGCTGACGAGGCCTTTCCACTGAGGAAAAATCTCATGAGGCCATTCCCCGGCCGCATCCTTCCAAGGGACCGCCGGATCTTCAATTACCGTCTCTCCCGAGCTCGGTTGGTTGTGGAGAATGCCTTTGGGATCCTTTCTTCTCAGTGGAGGATGTACAGGCGAGCCATTGAGGTCCACCCAGAAGTTGCAGAGAAGTGTGTGAAGGCTACATGTGTTCTGCATAACTTCCTGCGGAAAACCACCCCAACAACTGCAGTG
Source organism: Melanostigma gelatinosum (assembly GCF_949748355.1). Taxonomy (NCBI): domain Eukaryota; kingdom Metazoa; phylum Chordata; class Actinopteri; order Perciformes; family Zoarcidae; genus Melanostigma; species Melanostigma gelatinosum. Next base: position 30,142,885 of record NC_136635.1, read on the forward strand.
ACCATACCGGTTGGAGAGGTGGAGCCACTGCCAGATCTGGGAAGAATTGCTGCCAACAACTCTGCAAGAGAAGCCATCAGGGTGAGGGAGGCCTTCACATCCTACTTCTCTGCTGAGGGAACGGTCCCATGGCAAGACACCGTGTAATGCCCAAGCACATCCAAAACGGCTCTTTTAAGAGCCACCCACACATTACTACTGAGCAAACTTCCTGCAATGTTACTTAATATATGTTGTAGCAGTGTGTCCTTCACTATATAACTATATATATATATATCTATATATAGATAGATATATCTATATATAGATAGATAGATAGATAGATAGATAGACAGATATCTATCTATCTATATATATATCTATATATCTATCTATATATATATCTATATATATATCTATATATATATCTATATCTATATATATATATCTATATATATATCTATATCTATATATCTATATCTATATATATATATATATATATATATCTATATCTATCTATATATATAAAAGTTGTATCCTTTCTTTATTTCTTGTAAAACTACAATAAAGAACATGGACAAAGTAACATGAAATGAAGTGCATTTATTTATTGCAAATGTATAGAAAACGTATACAAAAAACATATACAAAAAACAAACTAATTTTTACAAAATACAAACTAATTGTTTTTTTTTTAATTCCTGGTTCGTTCCCTGGAAAGATTGTCCCCCAGATGTCTAATCCAACTGTTCCAAATGTTCCAAATTCAGCACCACAGTGCTGGCATCATAAAGTATTTTGTGAAAATGCAATTTTATGTATTCCTTTTGCTGGCGTGGCAATCTTTCCAGGGAAGGAACCAGGCTCCTCATGAAGAGTTCATCCTCAGATTGTGGAGCTGGTGGAGCTGGTGGAGCAGGGGTGTCTCTCTCCAATGCCTGCAGAAGGCGCTCCTCTATCTCCTGCTGCTTCTCGATCCCTGTTGGCCTTTTTGGGGCCCTTCTTTTTCCTGTATGACATGGAAACAACATATTTCGTGAAACTATTGCATCCCATCACTACAATAGCTTGTAAAGTAAATATTTGTAATTGTGAAAAACATACCATGAATGCATAAATTGTATTCATACAAAAAAATGCAATCCAACTTTTGTGATGTACATACCCATGGGTGGAGCAGGAGCGGGAGGAGCAGCAGGAGGAGGAGGAGCAGCAGCACCTTGAGGTTCTTCCTCACCGTCCTCTGATGACCAATCTGTTTCATCTTTGAACATGAACAATAAAACAATTTTATTACTCAAAAGTGCTGCTTTAATTAAATAGTAATTTGCCTTCAAAGCTATGACAGTATAGTGGTTTAAGATCCGGAGCCCAGGGTTCAAAGCTCCTTTATTATAACTTATTTTTGCTCATGAAACATTTTTTTTAATAAGTATGAAGACTATACAGACCCAGGCTTTGCCAAATGAAAAAAACAAACCTCTTGCACTGCTTTGGCCTGTCGTTACTACTTCAGCTGTAGTAATATTTTCTGTATGACTTAACTATGCTGTGCTTTTGTGTCTTCACTTCAACAAACCTCTCCTGTCAATCTCAGATGGCCCTGCTGCTGCCTCTGACATGTCGTCCTGGTCTGGTCCTGCATCTGTGAAGTACTCTGCGGTACTGTCTCCCTCGACCCTCCCCATGTTACCGCTACTCTTCCTGGGAGTCACGAAGGGGTTGAGGAAAGACATAACCGCAGAGTACTTCCACTTCTTTGATGGCCCTGCTCCTGAGCCACTCTTTCTCTCTGTCTCCTCTCTCCTCTTTCTCAAATAGGTGTCCCTGAGAGTCTTCCACTTCCGTCGGCAAATCTCATCTGACAAGGAACGCATAACGTATTTAGTGTGAAAGCCGGTGGTTGGGCTAGCTTTCATGCTAACATGGTTCATATAGCTAGTTAGTAAATTACAACCGATAGCTAGAATCAAGTAACAAAGACATAATAACTTACCAGGTTGTCCGACGTCCTCACCTACTTTCCTCCATGCCATATCTTTCATAGTTCGGTCGCGGTAGTGATATGACGACGTATCGTAGAGCTCGGGGAAGCCACAAACCGGCACTATTAATTTGTCCTCCATTGTTGTCTGCGATTCAGCACCGGCAGGAGCTACGGCACTGATGACGGGGGCAGCAACTCAACGCTGATAGGCTATCGCGCCACAGCGTCACGCGATTATGTCGCTGAAGTTGAAAAATTTCAACTCGCGCGTTGGCGATTTTGCGGCGTCCAACGCGTCCACCGCGTCCACCGCACTGCAATAACGCGTCCAACGCGCCGCGGGATCGCAAAATCGAGGCGCGCCAGTCTCATCGCGTCTGTGCATAGACTTTGTATGTAATCTCGACGCGCGTCAAAAAATCAACGCGACCGGTGTGAACGCAGCATTAGTCTTACTACATCTCAGTGCTGCATTCGACACGGTCGACCATGCCATACTCCTAGAAAGACTAAAAATCTGGGTGGGCCTCTCTGGCACAGCACTTAACTGGTTTGAATCCTATTTGAAGGGCCGAGAATACTTACACATCAGAGCTGACTAAAATGACATGTGGTGTTCCCCAAGGCTCAATACTGGGGCCTCTTCTGTTCAACATCTACATGCTTCCACTAGCTCAGATTATGGAAAACAACAAAGTGTGTTATCATAATTATGCAGACGACACACAAATCTACATAACTATGTCACCAGGGGACTATAATCCCATACAAGGGCTGGGTAACTGCATTGAACAAATCAACAACTGGATGTGCCAGAATTTTCTTCAATTAAACAAAGATAAAACAGAAGTAATTGTTTTTGGTACCAAGGACGAACAATTGAAAATCACCGCTCAGCTTCAGTCGCTGATGTTAAAACCCACAAACCAAGCCAGAAATCTAGGTGTAGTTATGGATTCAGACCTCAACCTGAACAGCCATATCAAGACAATTACAAATTCAGCCTACTATCACCTGAAGAATATATCAAGGATTAGAGGACTTATGTCTCAACAGGATTTGGAAAAACTTGTCCACGCATTTATCTTCAGCAGACTGGACTACTGTAACGGTGTGTTTACAGGTCTCTGTAAAAAGTCCGTCAGAAAGCTGCAGCTGATTCAGAACGCTGCAGCTCGAGTCCTCACTAAGACGAGGAGGGTGGATCACATCACTCTAGTTCTGATGTCTTTGCACTGGCTTCCTGTCCAACAAACAATGGACTTTAAAATCCTGCTGTTGGTTTACAAAGCACTGAATAGTTTAGGGCCAAAATACCTCTCTGATCTGCTGCTACCTTATGAACCATCCCAACCCCTCAGGTCGTCTGGGACCGGTCTACTTTCTGTTCCCAGAGTCAGAACTAAACATGGAGAAGCAGCGTTCAGTTTTTCTGCTCCACATATCTGGAACAAAGTCCCAGAAAGCTGCAGGTCTGCTGAGACCCTCAGCTCATTTAAATCAAGATTGAAGACCTTTCTGTTTGCTGCTGCCTTTAATTGAACCACATTCAATTAATATATTAATCAATTTCCTGCATTTCTGCATTTTACTACTGAATTTTATTTCTTACACTGTTTCTTTCATTGTTTTTAAATCTCCTTTTATTTTGCCTTATGTTTTGATGCTTTTAATGGTTTTATGTGAAGCACTTTGAATTACCTTGTTGTTGAAATGTACGATACAAATAAACTTGCCTTGCCTTCATCTGGAGGATTTAACGAGCGCCACGTACCGTAGATACGTGTACGTAAATAAATCCAGTCAGGAGCCTGGTTCCTTAAAAAAGACTTGTAGAGTGAATAACGAGGGTGGAAATAGGGTTTGCCCTGGATCATTCAGTTTCTTATTCATATGCAGAATTCTCTCATTCATCCGTGCATTAATGTTTTAAAAAAAAGTTCCATTTGATGTTGAATAGCAAGATGATGTTTGCGTGGTCGCATGCACAATCAGTCGAATCAAACAGACTGTAATGGAATGAAACAGATGATGTAGAGTAGAAAATGATGAAATCATGATGTGGAAACATGTAATATTTGTGAGGTCTTCACTTGACAACACGTATACATGTGTATATGCTCAGTTTGAGAATTCAGGGATATCATTTTTTTCTATTGCACCATTAATGATGCTCACTCTGGTATCTTGTTAAACTACGGTTCGTATGATATCTTACAAAAAGTGTCTCCTCATTTATTGTGCATTTTCCTACGAAGCCAGCAACATGTGTCAGTTTCCGCTTGTTACACAAGACAGTATAGTCTTTTCAGAAACTCTGTTAGCTCTGTTAGCTCTGTAAGCTGCAAACCACCGGCTCAACCATCACCATGTTCAGAGCCGTTGAGAAGCAATAGAAATGCTCCCAATCTCAATAACACCTTTTAATATGTGGATGTAGATGATCTGAGGCAGCTGTGGTTATCAGACAGAGTCAATTTGTGAAATGGCTGCGAGGGGGAACATGTAACGGCGTAAATGCTATAATGGGTTGTGCGCTGTGAATATGAATCTTATGACGCATCCTTTGAGCTATTATGGTATTTAAGCTTAATTCACTCTGATTGGGTGCAAAGAGACAGAAGCTGCTCGCTCTGAGGATGTTTGTGTGCATCTGTGATATTTCCATAAAACACAACTTTTTCCTGTTTTCCCCGTCAGTTTACAGTTGTTTTAATTGACTTAGCAATCACACAGTGGTAATGCTGAATTAAAGTTTCACGTGCAGAATAGAAACGAGGCTCATCTCAGATGCTGCAGATAAACATTCGATTTGATGAGTGTTTCCCCTGCATGCTAGAGATTCTGTGACTCGGTCTGAACACGATCACTTTGCAAATCTTTGGAGAGACGTAATGGAAAAAACAAATCACACTGCGCCTGCTCTCGTTTTATTTCCTCAGTTGTAACGTCAAATCCATGCGTGGTTTCCTCTGGAGGTTTTAATGGGTTTTGACTCAGTCAGTGAAAATGAAATTTTCTCAGTAAATCCCCCTCTAAAGGAAACACATTCATCTCGTGGAGCAACATGTAATCACACTGGAGGTGTTGTGACATTTGAACCGCGGCTACCTGGCACATGCCCGATTCCCTCGGCTCTCAGTAGGGGCTCCATCCAGGGGCCGTGTGTCGATTTAGATCTAGAAACCTCGTAGTTTATCTAAAGAACATGGCTTCAGGTTAGCCATGGAAATAAATGTTGTCGAGGTGGGTTTTTTTCAGACAGTCTGGTTGTGGCTTCATATATTCCCGTGCTTTGAGCGTTCTCGCTGGGCTTGGTTACAGTCTGTGTCCAACTGTTACGTTACCGCGAGTCCACAAAAAGCCTTCATGATACCCTCTTAGAAAACACTCTTTGTGTGTGCGTTTGTGTGTGCAGGTGTCGGCGTGTCTGCGGATGTATTTCCTGCATGTCTGGGGAGGATGCTTCACTGTCAGAGTTGAATTATCTTCCTCAGGTTTGTGTTTGGTCAGATAACAGGTCAACAGTATTTTCACCATAGAAGTGGTGTACATCATCTGACAGCTGGGAACCTGCAGATTAATTTGAGATGCAGCTCAGCGCTGTCTGTCAATGTTGTACAGCCATAAATCAGAAATAAAAACGTATTGATTCATAGAATAAATTGTGAACCTATCCCATTATGATGGAAGTATATGATGGCTATTTCCATGCTCTATTATGTCTCATAAGTTGTTGTTGTTGTGGGGTTGATTCCATTTGTTACACAGATTTGGTGCTAAATGGAACTTTTCTTTTTTTACCGCTCAATAATAATTATTTTTTTATTTACTCCAAAAATACCACATTAGGACACCAAGACCTTGAAGAACACCGTAGAAAATGTCACGATATTTGGTGTCAAAAAACTTTGCTATTTGGAGGTTTCTGCATGAATTACATTTGTTCCTCATCGTCAGCATCTCTCTTCTGAATGCCCTTTGTCTCTACTTTGTGGTCGTAAAGTTTCACGAGGCTGTGATTATCCTAGATGTCACAACAAGGTGAGTTCATACAGTGACGTCAAGTTAAAAAAAAGAATTCTCACTATGGAGACTAAAATCATCACACATGAATAAACTGGGCTCAAAGGATCCGCAAGAGTCTCCGTTTTCCAGTCATACCACATTTATGCAATTCCAAAAATTAGAAGTATTAGATGTATTTTTATAGTTGGTGAAAATATCACATTTACATGCAAAAAAAAACTGCATGGGATTATAATAAAGCAAAGGGTAGACTTGTGGGTGTTCTGAGCCGGCTACAGCTTCTTGCAGACAGTAATGTCGGTTGGGTTTGGCGGCTATCACAAGATTCTCAGAGGATTTGTAGTTAAAGGAACGGTGTTTAGTATTTAGGGGTCTATTGGCTGAAATATAATATAATATTAATAAGTATGTTTTCTCTTGTGTTTTAATTACCTGGAAGTAAGTTTTCGTTACCTTAGAATGAGTCGTTAATATATCGACATACACAGCTCGCAACCATTCTTTCTACATCAGCCCAGAACGAACCAACACTGGCTCTAGACCGGGACATTCACCTTGTTTTAAAGCTTTCTCGTCAAACATGAAGTTTCCGTTGGTTGCAATCTGCAAACTCACCGCTAGATCTCACCAAATCCTACACACTGCACCTTTAAGGTTGTCAGAAGATGGAAATATTAGAGGCGTTTCATTTCATGTACATGTCTAACATATTTGGTTTCGCTGGAGACGTTTTCTCATTTAGCTCTATTTGTTTGAACAGTGTTCCGTTGCAGCCAAAACATGGTGCTTTCAAGAACAGGCTGCGGTATTATCGTGTCACTATTTAACCAGTTGGACAGGTGTACTAGGGAACAAAGTAGCCCACAGGCATAAAATGTCATCTGAAATCTGGACTTAGCGCACTTTAACAACAGCCTCTGCATCTGTTACTGTTGTCTCATGCATTTGAATTGCTTGTTTTTAAGTATTCTTGTAAAGCAGTGATGATGATGCATGCGTTATCCTTACAATACAGTTGAATTGTGTTTGCTCACATCAGCAGCTCTGTGATGTTTAAGGGGTTTTAAGAAGTGCACTCTCTAACACAGTTTGAAAAGCCTTCTTTCTATGCACTTTGCTGTATTCATATCAGCCTCATGGCCTTCATAAGGTACGCAAGCTCAAAATGCATATCAACTTTTCATTATGAATAATCATAGAAGGCTTGATGATCCTATTTTAGGATTTCCTGGCTCCCTTTTTCCTCGTGACTATCTTTAACATCAGAAAAGCAGCTCGCAAGGTTTCTTTCATTTTCAAGATCTTTCCAGAAGATATTTGTTGCAATAGTGACAGTGGAAAGTGGTGAGGCAGAAGACTCTCATACAGATAAAAAATAAGAAAAGGAACCGTGCCAGTTAGCAGTAAAAGGCCGACCAGTTTTGAGTTTCGAACATATGTCGCATTTTTTCATCCCGTCATGAGAAAACTGATGAAGATGCCTAAATCACTGATACAAACTGAGTCACTGTGACATAGAAGCATCTTACTCCTTTCAAATTAATTTTCCTTAATGTGTGCAAAATATTTTATGGCATCAAAAGCACATTTTGGATTTCAGCCCAAAAGCCTTCTTGGACAGGATAATCATTTCTTCAAATTACAAACCTGATGACTGCATGCCTTTTCCTCCTCTTCCCGGTCAGGTGTTGTGTCTGGGGCCAGATGCACACCGAGGTCGGCACAAGAATAATCTGGTTCAGACTCAGTTACAGGACGACGAAGGTGTAAACAGCGCTGGTGTGCGGCCAGTAGAAAGGGCATTCTCTGTGTGAAGCCAAAGGACACGTTTGTGTGACATTTAATTATTCAAGCTAATAACACAGCAGAAAGGGCCGTGTAAACACCTCGGTTTACTTCCGTCATCTTCTCATATTCAATTAATTTATCGTTAAAGCTGCAATCATTGTTTGTTTGCCTGTTTGTTGGTGCTACGGAGAAGAAGAACTCCACAACAAGCTGAAAACACTGACCTGATTTTACCTTATGAAGGCATGTGCGTTTATTTGGAGTGGTGTTTTTGTCAATTACTCTCCTTTTAGCTCCGGTTCGGTCTCCACCAACTCGTGAAAAAATCCCCCCATAGTCTAATTTCTTCAGCAGCTAGTTGCTGAGTTTGTTGGTCGTTTGGTGGCGGGCAGCTAGCGAACACTGAGTTTATTCCTCTCAGGTCCAAGTCTTTGTTTCCTCTTTGTAGTATGCCTGGTCTCCCTTTGTAATAATGAATGTAGAACCTCAACACTTTAATGCACAATCATGGTGTTTTTTTCCATGACAAACTGGGCTGTCAGAATATGTACACCGCAGTGATGTGAAATTAATGTACAAATAGTTATTTGACCAAAAATACAAACGAAAAACAACAGCCTAAATTGAATTCCCCGATATTTATTCAAATCACACAAGCATCATTGAGCAAGACTTTTGTCTTTTGAATATGTTATTGTAAGCCTTGGTGAACATTGCAACCGATCAAAAACTATTACATTCATTTTAGTAAAGTCCGTATTCATCCTTCGTCTAAAAGGTTACCTGCGCCATTCCTGAAAGAAGTTCTGCAATGACACAGCGGGCCGCATCGTACTCCCTGCAGATATAGATGGTGGACTCCGTCACCTGCTTGGACTATAGTGCGCGAGATTGATGCATTAAAAAAAGAGAGGGGTCGGAGGTCCACCCACCAAAGTCTCACAAAATCGGGTTGGAAACCCTGTTTGTGTGTCGCCTGGTGCTGCACAGGTAGCGTACAGTCAGACAGAGTTTATCTGCTGAAAAGCAGCGGCGGCCGCTGAGATCATGGTTAGCCACCAACCAAATACCCCATCTCACAAAGTTAAGGAAAGTATCCGGATCCGCTCCCAAATTCCATGGGTTCTTGCTTGGCCAATGCTTCATCTTTCCACCAAGTTTCATGAAAATCGGGTTATGTTTCACCGTAATCCTGCTGACAAACATAAAAACAAACCAAACTGGAAATACAACCTCCTTGGTGGAGGTAATTAGGGGCTCAGACCAAACCGTACAGTAAATGTGCTGTAAAACCACAACGAGGAGCTTTTACACTGATCCATTGTTCCTATAAAAGATGTTGACATTTGTGTGGTGACAGCTGTGTTACCGCAGAACTTTCTGTTCGCACTTTCAGTTCATTTGCACACGTAAAACCCTGATTTCCTTCTCATTAGCGGCTGTGTTTGTGTCATAAGGAAGCTGACTTATGCAAAGAAATGCATCACATTATGGCTCGTGTTGTTGCTTTGGATGACTGATGCGATCAAGGCATTCTGGACAAGTATCTACATGTAAAATATTAAAAACACATACCAGGTCAATGAATTGCAACATGTTTGAGGACAGTGGCTAAAAAGATTATTATCTATTATTATGTGGTGTTTGTTTGTCTTTTATTTTCCTTTGGGACAAACAGGCAACAGCAAACATAACAGCTTTCAATTATCGTGCCAACCAGATTCTTCCCAAACTGACTTTTTTTTTTGACGGCGGCAAAACACTTTCTGGACCATAATTCAAAAAGAGAAATTATCAAGCAGACATCCAGGACAGTGAGAAGAAGTTATTAAGTTGTCACCATCCGGAAAGACTTTCAAAAGTGGAGAACTGAAAGTGGTTTCTGTCACGTTTATGGTTTTGATGTGACATAATAAAAGGCTGGAATATCAGGATACAGCAACGTATCACAGGAACAAGCAGCTTTCAGGTTATTAACATGTGACAATTAAAAAATTACGTTGTGTGTGTGCGTCAGTGTCCAATCATAAATTTACTCCAAAAAAATATACATTTATTTTGTTTTGTTTTCATTTAATTCTGGGTTTATTTCTCTCATCAGAAGAGAACAGCTGAACAATGAATGCCGTTTTGCGATTACATTTTAATGTCAAGAATGAGAGTTTGACACAAGCTTTTTCTGTTGGAAATGCAAAAGATATTTTCATTGTTGCAGAAGATAAATGACCTCAGTGTGTCTCCGCCACATTTACATAATCAAATATAAAGTGTGCTAAAGGTCAACAGAGATTTCTTCCAGGAACTTCAAGACTGTAATTACGTTTCAGGATGACACATTTGTTCTTTTATTTTGATGCGTAATCCCTTTTTAAAATGATGAGTTAATTAAGCCAGCAGTGGTTTCACATTAGGATTCAAAGGCACGCAAACGTCGAATAAATTATGAAGCATGTCCTTGATGAACTGTCACAGGAACTAAATGACCTATGAGTAATACAAAGTGTGGCCTTTTTGTACCTCGAGGGATAAACAAGTAAAGGTGGCAGAATTTTTGAAGAAAATTACAAGAGACTGAATGACCAGTTCACGGGCAGTAAGAAAACGCAGTGTAACCTTGTATTCACCCGGTGTGTTTATTTTATTTACTTATTTATTCATCTCTTCTCTTGTTTTGTCCTCCAGCAGCGATGAGATGATGCTGATGCATTTTCTGCCACTAGATGTCAGCATCAACCAACAGCTTCCCCTGTGATCACAGCCTGTCGATGCTTGGTGATGACAGACTGACCTTTGAAAGAGCGCAGTGGTGTGGCTATGGACCAAAAACCTGACCGATAATAAATATGACAAACCTTTAGGAAGAGTAACAGAGGCGGGACGCCTGTTCCAGGACACAGAGGTGTAGTCCAATTACAATGTAGAGAAGCAGAATTACTAATTACTTAATAAAATGTAGCTACACTTTTGTTTGTCCCCTATTATTGCACATCTACTGTAATATATTGATTATTCTTTTATACCTGAAGATCCTCGTCCACTTTTTGTTTTCTATTAGTGTGCAGACATTGTTTCCCTGTGGGATGGGACTGTTTACCTTGGCTGTACTTAGAAACTGCTTCTTGAAAAGCCTTGTCTCCATCGAAATAGAACAGGAGTAGAATAGACTTTCAACTGTTTTTTGTGGTCCTTTGACGGGTATGAAAATGGCGATTGTTGCTCGATGTTGAAGTGAAAACACATTTAACAACTTAAACGTTGTTGCAGCTCTGAAGACGGACAGCTGGCTAGCTAGCTTGTTAGCTTGCCCTCTGGATGGCGGGGAGTGAGGTGGCAGTTAGACCCAGCGATGCCGCTTGCCCCCAGCCTGCTGATGCTAACTAGCACATAGCTGGCTAGCTTGCTAATTCCGCCATGCTTTTATGCTACAGTGGTTACAGAAAAATGAGACATTAAAGTTGTCACTCATCTGGCGACAGCAATATTCTTTCCTACGCTGTGACAAGAGGATGAAGTTGTTAAATGTTACTCATTCACTCTGTCTCTCTACGCTTCTTAAAGTTACTACTCCACTGCTCGTTTTAGTCTTTACTGCAAAACCTCACATCAGTGAGTCCGCAACTTGCCGTGAGTCTGTTTTGTTTATAACAGAAGTTAGCACGCCACAATGGTTGCAATGGCTCTGACCATCCTGCTATACATCACTTTGAATGGGAATGTACATTCTACTCCTATTGACGCAATGTTCTATTGCAGTACATTCAGAATTGGTGGGATTGGTGCTCCTGCAAATGTTGACAGAAGGCACTGTGCCAAATGCAATCACTGTCAGAGCGACTTTCAGGGATCCGAAGCAAGTTTCAGACTGAAGTGACAAAGGGCCTCGGTACACACCAAAAAATAACTCAGCTCTGGACAAACTTAAAAGTAAATTATGTTGATTTAAGAATTATCTGCATGTAGCTTTGTACATGTGCATCATCAGGCTTGCCTGTGAATTGGGAGAACAAATCACAGGTGTGATATCAAATCATGTGATCACAACCTCGAAATACACAAGTGTCGATAAGCACAAGGTTTAACTTCTTAAAAATGCCAGGATTCGGCCAAACGCACAAGTAAGACCACCATTCCATTTGTTTTTTGGAAAAGCAACACCTTTCACACTACTCAAGCCAGGACAAAAAAAAATGTTTTAGCTGGTGTTCAAACAGAGCTAGTCCTTTACTGTGTTTGTTCAAATAAGCCAAAAATACTATGATAACATTGTAAAGGCACTCTGTGGTTCAGCATATCCCCAGTGAAATTGACTGCTTTGGATATGGGGGAAAATCCGTTACTTGCCTCCAGCAACATTTCCCTGTTGGAGATATTCATGAAGTTTGAGGCCATATTAGCATTTAATAGGTACAAGAAGCCCGGCAGGATTAAAGTTCTTGCCGGTTTTTGTAGATTTACAGCAAGGTGGAACAAAACGGCCACTGGCTAACCTCGCCGTAATCTTTGATCTTCCTCTACAATACCTCAATGTTCACTTCAAGGAATATCTGCCCACTGATTAGATCATTTGCCATAAATGTCCTCTTGACATGCCCGGCTACAACTTACTGTGTCCAGGAAATGTCTCAAAGGCTCAATTTCCTCCTTGAGTTGGTGACAAATGGAAAGAGTTGCTTCGTCAGCACCTCTTCATTGTGGGAGAACAGAATTGGAAAAACCACAATATTTACATCGCTCCTTTTTATGGTTACCTTGGAAATCATAGTCATTAAGTGTGTCACTAAAACGACAAACAGGAGTGTTTACAACCAACGTTTAAAAGGTATTTGTCCTTGAGTTCTTTATGACACTGGAGGAATTACCAAAATATAACAAAACAAACTCAACATAAGTACATAAAACTACACAAAGAATGAGGTATGAAGCTTAAAATACAATAACCGACTGACTGTTTAATAAAAAATGAGTTTGTAAAGGTGCGGGCACATTTTGAAGTGTGCTCTGAGAAATCTCGAGAGCTGCATCACAGATGTTGAAGTCAGTGTTTGACATTTAATGTCCAGATGGAGCTAAATCCTGAGAAATGTAGTATTGTGCGGTCACAGCTGTTCAAGGGCAGCTTTTTTTTCCTCTCGCACAGATCTTATGTAACTATAGGAGTGAAAATAGTAAATGCTTCATTGACCACTAGACACAGCAAGTCTTCGAAGCTCGGATTTCTCCACATGTTTAAGACGTGTGTACGGAGCGGTAGTTAAGTTGCCTTGACAGTTAAAGAGTTTGGATTTACAGAGTTTCCATGGTCTTTTCTAGCCTTTCCAAAACCAACAACGATAGAGAGAAAGAGTGAAAGGAAAGAATTAGACAGTGTGTTTGTCTGCTCTAACATAAGCTGCAATTGTTAGCATGTCCGGCTAACCAGTCAATATATCGTGACCAATCAAGAACACATCGTCAACTCAAAAAAAAGCCCCATTCACAATGATCACATCCACTGTGTAGTGTTTTCCCACCAGTATTTTACTCAACACTCCAGCAACTCAAGCCAACGTTAACAGGAATAGCGTGAAGTTTGCCAAACACATCAGTTAGTCCTCAAGAAAAAAGCTGCCAGGCCAGTACCAGGCCGCGGTTGTGGAGCAGTTTCCCTGCGAACGTGTTCGTTGAGTTGTAGATCCACTTGAGTCTCTCCAAAAGTTTTCAAATGCTGTGGTGTCCTCAGGTTAGCGTAGCTCCAAACACCAACAGCTCACTTAAAATGAAACGCATTCCCAGCCATACAATGTGCAACGCTTCTCCAACGCTGTCAGCAAGAAATACCGTTCATACAAATCCTTTTCCTGGCTGAGTCAGGCTGCCAGCTGTGGGGTTGAATCTACACCAGGCAAAACCCTAAAGATGTTATAATTTCTTCCATATCTTTCAATTTGAAGTCTTACTCCTCCAACTAAGCTCTGCTGGTAAGTTAAGTTTCGATTCACGATAGTCACGTGCTCGCCCACTGACCAATCACAGCACACTCTGCATCGCGGCAGCGTGTGCACCTGGACATGAGCGGCACGTAATGCTGACGTCATTATAGGCCGCTAGCGGCCGCTGACACGTCAAATAATACGGCTAACATGTCAAACTAAAGATCTGATTGGTTGAACACTATGACAATCAACAATATCGTCCCCATGTACTTTAATCTGCACTGGCGGCAGAGCCGAGTCTGCAGGCCTCTGGCATAGACACACATAGAGGTGGCAACTGAGAGCAACTGAGGAAGACAGTAGCTGCGCAATGAGGAAATAAGACAATAGGAAAAATATTTTTATAAATTATAATACATGTAGTGCATTTAAGAAAAATTATTAAATTATAAAAATAAATTACAAATTCTTTTTTTTTTCTTCTTTATAAAAAAATATATAAATAGCTTTGTGATTCTGTTTCGGCCAGCAGAGAAGGCCTTGCAGGCCCTGATGGCCCGCCACTGCTTTAGGGCCGTGTCAAGCACATCCTCCTTAAAACCAAAATAATATGAGAGAAAGTGGAGTCTTTCACGGAGCAGAAATGTCTGTCTCCCTCAAGTACAATGTGGGCATTAACGGTGTCGTTCCCAGGCAGACAGTGGCGAGGATCGGCCCATTCCTGCGGCCTGGCGCCCAGGCAGACAGTCAGGATACTCTCAGAGCCCCTGCCACCATTCATGTAGCAGCACGATCCAAAGATTACCGCACTGGCCTCGGCTGCGCTGCCAACGTCCACACAAATTGCTTACAGTATGTGGAAAGCGTGCGTGTGTAGCAGTTGCGTACTCTCCGTTGCGTTGTGTTTAATTCAGGACACGATATCTTTTGATGGCTCCAACCAGACGTTTATCCATCGGACAGAATATAGCTGGTAAAAGACAGAACAGCTTCAGTGACTCTCATGGACAACGTTGTGGTCACAAGCTCCGGAACACTGTGAAATCAAAAGGGACAAATACTTAAGCTAACTGTGGTTAGCATGTTACTCATGCTAAATGCTAAATGCTAAATCAGTTAAAACCATTTGCTCTAGAAATTATAAATTAAAACAATTATACGAACAAAAAGGGACTTCTAGACATCTCTATATCTCTCTCTCTCTATATATATGTATATATGTACATCAGACATCAAATGAGATGTTTCACAACGGAGCTTGTCACAGGTCAACCTACCATGAAAACAGCTTCAGACTAGTTCATGAAAGCTGGGCGCACCACTAGAGTCTGCAAGCAGCCAGCAGAGGGCGCTGTTACACACAACCCACTTGTCTCCATGGGGAACTAATGATACATTGTAAATGATATTTAAACAAGGAAATAACATGAAAATGATAAGGATTAGCAATAACTTAAATAATATAGTAATACTAGCAACCAATGGCCAGTGATGGCAAGTGGAATCATTAACTCTGTTACACGTGCGCAGCAAGTTAAAAATAAGTGGCCGTGTGGCAGAGTTTCAAGAGGCACTTAACAGCTCCAATGTGCTGTTTGAGCGGCAGTGCATGTTGTAAAGTGTTGCAGGCCTACACAGCATAAACAGGCTCAAAGCAGCAATTAAGCAACGGAGAGAGCAAATGTGAGCAATTCATGAAGATCTCTTTTGTTCTTCCAAGTCACATCTTAAATTAGATTTTGGTTGTAATTCAGGGATCATCTCAATTACCATCTCTCAGATAGAAGTTAAGTGTTGCACTTAAGTTTAAGCTCTTCACACCAACTCCCACCATCTGTGCCCTTTCCCTGAGTCTGATAAGTGTTCTTGTGTAATTACAGGGTGCAGACCCCTGCGCCGTGGCAATAAAACCATATGCTTTCATTAAAGGCAGCCGTGGCTTCTTTCAGGACTTTCAGCACTGACTTGACTCATGGCATCCCTTCCACTAACACTGGCTATCGACAATGATTCCTTTGAGGGTGTTACGGGTCATGTTTTCTTTGCCAACAGTTAATTCTGTATACCAGCAAATATGTGAAATATAATGGGACCAGACCAACAGTTATTGTCAGGTTTTTTGTATGATCTAATTCAGTTCAGGAGAGAGACAGATTTGTATATCATCACCTGACTTCAAGATGTTACTCATCATCAATCACGAGGGGCATTATAATCACAATTTGTACAATTCAATACATCAATACAAGATTGCCGGTTTAACTAGTCATTCTATGTTGCCTCAACTAGGATTAAGGTTGGTACAATTTGAAATATCTTGTTGGTTAAACTTAAAGTATAAAGTTGATGGAACTATTTTGTCACCTCAACTATTTATTCCAAGTTTAAGGAACTAAAGTTTCTTAACTTGCCTTCCTCAACATTTTATGGCAGCCAAGTTACAAATAGCTTTAAGTTAAACAAGTTTGATCATTTTTTACAGTGATATGCACCCAGTTTTAGAGACGGGCCCCGAGCCAGAACTTCCAAAGAGCATTACTCATCGACAAACTACAAGATGAAAGTGTTAACTAATCACAGCCGTATTCTCATTGTGGTGGAGGGGTTTATGTTCCTCGGAAACCCTGCAAGCAAAAATACAAAGCAATCTCAAGGTCCATTTAATGAGCTTTCAATCATATCCCGTATTCTTCATCAGCAGACGTAGTTTTCCCAGAATTAGTTTGTCCCTTCGCTCCTTTCAACCATCACCTGACTGAGTCACACAAACCACACACCTGTTCCCACTTTCCTCATCAGCCCTGCAGGTATTTATTCAGCCCCTTTCCACTTCCTCCTTGCCAGTTTGTCAATCTGCAATGCGCCTTGTACCTTTGAGCCTCGAACTAACAAACTAAATGGGCCCCTTTGTGTTTCCTGTTGCAATTTTTGTTGCAGTAGCTGTTACCCTTGCAACAGAATGTCAATCGAAATATCTACATCGATCTTTATACTGTAAACTTTAGCAGTAAATCCTTCAACCTATTCCGTTTGTCTGTGTTTGGGTCCAGTGAGGACTACTCATTTTTATTTAGCAGAAAGAGTTTTGACTGACTTTTTTTTACCTCAATGCAGTTGACAAAACAATCTTGCAATATGATTTGTTTAGTAGCTGTTCTGTGTGTTTTGAAAGCTCCAGAACAGCTACTAAAGGGCTCTTTAGGTAAGACCGTTTGCAAGGTCAAGAATAGAACTATTGATGTTTTCACAGTAGACTGTGCACAAAATAACAACAGCAGCCAGCTCCAGAAGCCAGGCTTGCAGTTGGCTGTACATAGCCCATTAAAGCTAAATGGTGACACTGCTTCGTGAGGTCACCACCTGAAGCGAGAAGGACAAAACTCCCGTCGGAGAAGAGCAGGTTCAAGCGTCAACTGAATGTGGAAAATAACCTTTCTGAGGCAAAAGAAACACAAAGTACCAGCTGAATTTCATTCTGCGGCTCATTTTCTCACACAGTGTTCACTCGCCAGGTGAACTGTTCTCCCCCACAGAGTCTTTGGGTAATGATGGAGAATTTGGAGTGTGCTCCGGGGGACAGTCTTATTGATCGGGAGCATTGTTATTGGACTTTTGAGCTGGAAATTAATTTTCTATGTAACAACCGCCTGTGTTTTGCAGACATTGCACTGCTGAAAACCAAACTGCTGAGGGAAATGCTGTTGTTTTTCTATATTGTTGTTATGTAACCTTTATTTGGCCAGGATAGTCTTTTTTGCAAAGTTTACTAGCAAAACAATGTAACTTGTGATACAATATTGAAAATGATATACTCGCCAAGATGCATCAAGTACATCAGTGAGAGTTAGTTAAGAGGATGGTGGGCATATTTTTTATTAGGGCAGAGCCAGGATAGCAGTTTTGCCCCAAAACTCATTGTTTGCCTTCTCAGGTGGCCCACACACTCTGATCGCACCTCCGTGGGTGTAACACTACATGTTCGGATGGCTTTAAAATCTGATTTTAAGATCTAATCTTCTAGAGCATACTGTTATCTGTAAGTCATTGTCCATTTGCTGGGCTCAGGCATCATCAACCTATCTGCAATGGTTGCTGTGGTGAGAGCCTGAGTGTGCACAGTATGCTAATAAATAAGACCAAAACAGAGAGCTGCAGGCTAGATGAGGAATACAGATGTATCCTCCTGCACTGGAGGCCATAGCTTCATTCTTCTGTCCCATCAGGCGGAATCTGAGGACGTCGATATGGAGACACATTTCATGGTGCACTTACAGCCGTCCAACTCAATAAAAGCAATCTGGCTTGGATTTGATCTGCTGATTTGAACATATACTGTATAGCTTTGGGGATTTACACACATTCCCTCCATGCAATGTGGTGTATGAGTCATTTCTGTTGCCGTCCAAGTGATTCTATGGTTGGTGTCAACTCTCCCAACACACTGCCAGACTGATCCGCTGTGACGAGATGAACCATCTCTCAGTTAAACCCATTGTTATTCTCTTCTTCTCTTTGCAGCAGTATGTGTATCGCTTAATTTTTCACCTTGTACGTTGCGGAAAACTACCCATCTGCCCAGCGCTTTGGATTAATCTAAGTGCGTTGAAGGTAATAGTTTAATTCTGCCGTAGCTGCTGTAAAGACAACATTAGGTTTAAAGTGTAGTTCATGATTGTTGTTTCGCCAAACAAAACTCTCTGGGTTTGACCTGGTAAGAGTCTGGTTAATCTTCGCAGTGATTAATCCCAGTGGAAACGTGATGCCCTCTGCCCTGGGAGGTTAGGAATGGAAAATCAAATCTTTGAACCAACACAATTGTTTCAGGCGCTGCCACGGCTGCATAACCAACCAGACGAAGTGGGCAACCGCCCCAGGGCTCCCGACCCTCGACGGCTCTGAGGGCATCAGGTTCATCAGGTGTGTCAATTGGTTTGTGGTAATATCACGAATTGCAAATTTGTTCTGGAATATACACCATCGTATTGTACAATGTACAATACCCCCTTCAGGGTGGTTCCTGCATTATTGCCCAACGCCGAGTCACGTTTTTAATCCTCTGTTGATTTTGTACTTAAATGGTCCAATTATGTTGACTGAATTTACAATAATTTAACCAACACATTGCGAATAATTTGGCACCAGATAAAAATAACTGGGTGCACTGCATGTGGGTGTTTGAAGGCAATTCATTGTATATCAACTCCGGATTCCCTCTCTAGATTGCTCTCCGAGTGTGCAAGGGCATGAGAAAGAGAAACAGAGAGAAGCATAAAACAGAAACCATGAGAAGTACCCAACTTAATAAAATTGTGAAGACACAAAGTTGTATTATCCACCGTGCCCTGTGTTGAGTGAGAGATAGCAATAACAAAGACCGCAGTGCTTTTTCCAAATTGGGAGAAAATGGGTAAAAACACAGAAAACCACATGGTAGTGTTTCTCATCTTTTAAACAATTGCAAAGCTCAGACTGTTGCTTTCAAGATGTTTGGCATTCGCATCGCTGAAATACAAACAAAGCCCCGTAGGTATGACGTATAAGATGACAAACTTAAGAGACAGAGCAGTGATTCATAATGAAATCAACCACATTGGACGCACACACTCATTAGTATCAACGATACTGCAGGCTGAATATGAGTGCTTTGGAACAACACGCAACCGTCTTTGCAAACAAACCTCCAATCATTCATGGAGATGAACACCCATGTGCCAACCTCTTTGTTTACCTTTTTTACATCTCCAGCTTCCACTGGTAACCCCGTGTTTAACGTCACATTGCTATGAGTCGTGGGTAATTCCGTCAGGCAAAGTCTGCAGAAATGTGGACTTACGGAAAGTGTTCATAAAGGGCTCAAAATGTCTGCAAGGGAGCATCCAAACACTGACAGTGGGACAGGCCTAAACTTCTTACTTCACTGGATGACATTTGGAAGTCGCTGTGGCTTTTTGAGGAAAGTCCCTGGACAGGCTGCTCTCCTTCATACTCTTTTGCATATTAGCAATGAAAGAACTGCTACGTACAGGAGCGGTTCTGAATTGTACATGTCATTTTAGGATCCAGGGGCCTCATTACAAAAAAATGGCCTCACAAATAATTTGAGCACAACTGTACAAAAGCATCTCTACTCATGGGCTTTTAGTGCGCGGCCTCTTTCACTTTGAAGGAAACCTGGCAGTAGAAACCCGGTGAGAGATCTCAGAGGATGCAGCCAACCCAGACTAATATATCATAGCTAGAACCAGAAGGTTGACACCAGCAGCAGCAGCATAAGTAACATCAGCCATCTGCAACCCAATGTAGTGACATGAAGTTTCACCATCAGGTCTACGCTAAAATCTCTGCTGGCTCTTTAGATCCTCGACAGATATGTGAATAGATCCGAGTATCTGCAGGAGACTGACGTGGTTATTCATTCACAAAAAAGGCAAACTAATCACACAGCGCCACCAGGCGGCTGCGAAAGCGTGTACAACTTGTGTCATACATGCACACAACTTGTGTGCATGTATACTACATGCACACTTCAACACTGACTTAAAGAAACAACTCTCCTCCGTGACTTTTGCAAAGTTAGACTCTTGCCAATCCCGCTGGTGTGCATGAAACCGCAATCAGCAAATTTGGCTCCTGAGACTCGCTTGGTAACGGTTTTCATCAGAACTGCATCATAAAAGATGCGTGGTGCAGGATTAACTGGCTGCTGTGTGTGTTTATTTTCTCCAGATTTCCTGTGCCGTGAATGAAGCGGTGCATTATTTGTGCTTCCCGAGTTTGAATACCACAAAGTCCCTGAAGTCATTATCTACTGAACGAGACATGTGCCGAATGACGCCAGCCCCGACTGCATATGAAAAGCATTATCATTTAGTGATTATTGTTCTCCCGATGTGGGCTGTGGGTTTGAGATGGAAAGAGGTCACATATCAGGTCCCCCGCAGTGCTTTTAGAAAAGGTTGCATCATTAATGGTTTTACTCCCTTTGGAGCATATACTCATTCTGCTCACAAGCCTTTATTCTTGGAAACAAATTTGCCTATTTGTGTGTTCCAATATATCTGAGTTATATTGCCATTAAGAATTCCAGCGCACATATTCTTCAGTGGCTTCCCTTTAGAATAACAAGAATGAATACATTATTTTTAGCTACCAGGGATTTTACACCAATTTAACTTTAAAGGTTCCTTCAATAAAAAGTCTCCAGTAAAGGTCCCTTCAGTCGTTGTTGTGGCTTTTATAGCAGTAATTGTGTAAAATTGTTGAAGTCACTGTTGGAGCTATTTATTTGATATTGTATTTTGTTATTTCATTTATAAGTAGTATTGTTTAATTATTGTAGATGTTTCATATGTTAAGATTATTTTTCTCTTTAATAGTAATTTGTTTGTTTCTATTATTTTTTGGGTAATTACTGTGGGCACCTGTTGCTATTTAAACGAGTAGAAAGGTAGGACCAGCATGCACCGGGGTGGGCGTATAGTTTTTACCAGCTACACAGGACAGGAGAGACATCACGACAGGAGTTTTGTTAATTAGTTTGTTTGCTTGTTTTATTTGCTTTATTTAATAAATACACCAAAATGGAATCCTGCTTGGACATTTTACTCTCTTCTGGCTGCGTACGGATACCGACCACGGTGCATCAGTGGCGTTTGATTATTATTTGTTTAAGTTTGATTTAGCCGACAAATGGCCACTACAGTCACAGTTGGACAGAGTACGAGCCGAATTATGTCTCTAATCACTCGGAGGAAGACGAGTGACGCAGGACTTCTTCCACTGCAGCCAAGCATCGACATCTCTTAATAAAGAGGTCTGTGAGGGGTTTGGCTCTTCAATGGCTGATGGCTCTTCCATAACTCTGTTAATTAAATAGATTTGTCTTCGTAAAACGCAGTTGTCCCGCTGAATTTATTGTGCACTCCGCTGAGAATCACTGGAGCTGTTAACATGTATCCGGTTCTCGTTCAGTTTGCTAACCAGTTCATTTTGGTGTGATATATTTTCTCTGTTGCATCATAAGAAAAACAACCCAATGTCAGCCGCAGATCAAACTGCAGCGCTGCTGAAGTGTGGATTGGGATGTAATGAAAATGCAAGTTTAATGAATAATAATGCACAATGTAACTGGAGAAGTGTTGTGCCTGACTCAGAATGTGAGTGGTATAACATTCAATAAAGTTAAAGGAAAAACATTTTTCTCAATTATGAACTTTTTTCGGATAATATGATTAAGATTTCATGGTTGTTAAGAAACAGGGTAATTTATTGCAATCTTGTCAAAATCCTGTCAAAGAAATTCCTGCCTGCTCTTTACAGAAATATCAAACATTCACAGCCAAGGATCATGCATTTTGTGTTGTACACGAACATTAATATTTAACTTGCCGATGGAGGCTTATAGCTGTGTTCAAAGAATGGTTTGATGTTTTGGGAAATACACTTATTTGCTTCTGTACAGACCTTTTCGATTGTTTTTTCTCAAGTGTAAGGGGTCGATACAACTGCTCTTTATCTCTGTAGCCTATGCCCAGGGACTACAGGTGAAAATGAGCTTTGAGCTAAATCTTCTACGATGCAGGCCGATGCATTGTCCCTTCTAAATAGACATTAAATGAAATAGGCTGGCATCAGTCTTTACATCAAATTCTCTGCCAGAGCGCGAACAGGCACACTTCCTGTAATGTCAAGAAGATATGCAACAATATAAGTAATGCAAAGAGCATTTAAATGAAGTCCAGTGACTGTGTGTCATTTCACTTTCATGTGGGGTGAATCATATTTGACTTCTGAGGATTTTGCCAATAATGTCACATGGTTCTTGGAAAGAAAGTGCCACAAACTTATCTCTGAGAAATGTTGAAATCCGAATGCATTTAATTTCTCATATGTCTCCACATAAATAATGACGAAACACCAACTTTCCTAAATCCAACTCTTTCCTGGTGTGAAGACAGTGCTGTTTCTCAGAGATCCATCAAGCCACACACATGTGCGCAGACACGGTGCCAGTTCAAATCCGTGCTTCGCTGTCTATTAGTCAGAACTGTCTTTCTTTTACACAGTGAGTCAAAGGATGTGAGCTAGCCTGAAAAGCAACAGCTGGGGACGTAGGGAAGACGACCATGATCCGAAACAGACGAGAACTTGGAAACGTCCAGTGACTCAACAGCACTCATGATCTTTTTTTTTTTAGGATTTCAATTAAAAATCCAGATATCTGACTTTGAGAAAGAAAATGTTGAAAACCAAATTACAAACCAAGAAACTTCTCGTTTTATATCCTCTGCACGTCTCTCGGGGACAGTACCGGGAATTCATGTTTGAAAATTGCTAGCAAAAGTGGATCCACGTTAGCACATCAGGGCAGAGGTTGACCTGAGGCTCACACACAGTAGAACCACAGCGGGGGGGACAAAACACACACATATTACAACATTTTCCCAAGTAACACTGAATTACCAACTACTCCTATACTGTCTTTTGTAATGACACGGACATCGAGTGTGCAGACAAATGGATTTGTTCTTGGGCCATTATCTCAGGCTGAAAATAAATCACTTCATTAGCTGAGTTGCTGGAGCAGCAGAAGATCCACACAGGGACAGAAAAGGGAGGCAAGAATAAATGTGGCAGAAGTAAACTCGACTCAAACAGCAAAACGAAATTAGAATCGCAAGACTGGAAATACATTAAAAAAGCATGTATGCTGTGTGTGCAAACTCTAACAGAGCTCAACATATCTATATATATATATATATACATATACTATGATATGTACTGCTGCCTGTGTATTTCCACTGAGCCGAACTGAAAGATTGTGGGAAAGACTGTACGTGCTCTGCAGCCAAATATACGTGGACATTGTTTAAACTGCTGCCTGTCTGAGAAGTCCACCCACAACTGGATAGTGTTAAAAAGACCTTGAGAGATCCAAAACAATGATCCAACACATCTGCACATATGGCTCATAATGTAAATGATTTGTCCTGCATACTCCAGTTTATATGAACCTTGTCTGAAGGCTGGAACGCCTCCAGAGATTCTGCCGGTGACGCATAAAAGACAACATTTATTACAGCTGCAAGAAGGGAGAACCTCACACTCCCCAGCGCAGAGAAACACTTTAATACACAAAAGAAATGACGGGAGAATCGACTCTGCAGACACAAAGGACATTTGGTTTTTACAGATACATAGTTTGAGGCTCTGCAGACAAGACCATACATCTTCAGCATTGGCCGTCTTCCTGCGGTACTGTCTAAATCCTCCCTGTCTGCAAACACAACAGATTCGCTGACTAGGAGAAACCACTGATCATGAAAAAGGATAAGAATGAATGTTGGAATGTTACATTTTACAGTCTGAGTTGCTGAACAAACAGACTCTTACAAGTCAACATGATTTATGATGTCACTGCCACCGTCCAGTCACTGGGCACGCTGGGTCATCGGGGGTTTTTTTGGGCTTGGAGCAGAGTGCTTTTGGGAGATCGTTGCAAAGTATGGTGTCTGGATATATATTATTTGAACATTACAAATCATTTTCATAGGGGATTTTTGATCATGTTAAATTGTTGAACTGAGTGTTGCAGAATTTTCAGAAGACATACAATACTGTCGTGCACTTCTTTATTTATTTGCATCACAAGGATCGAAACAGCAGCAACAAAAAACAATTCTCCGGGCAGATAATATGGCCGACATCTTCACATTGAAAATTTGACATCGGGGAAACATTGTCCATCAACTTTGACTGTGTTTGACCACCAAGCATCATGATGTAAACACAGACTGCACCTCCTCTCGTCCCACCAGAGTCCTGCTGTCCGCCCGTCAAGCGCAGCGCGATCCTGGATGAACGATGGATCCAGGTCTCTGTGAAGATGTGGGCTCAACAGTCACCGACCTCCCGCTGCCTTCAGCCATCTTCTGCTCCCGCCACCGGACATCAGCCAGCAGCATGCTGGGTAGTGGAGTAGCCTCAGGTGGTCCTAGCTGGGTTAGCTTAGCTTCCATCTCGCCTCTCCTCTCTGGGGCAGTTTGGTGGCGTTAGGGTCGGCCGTGGAGCGGTGATCGTCTCAAAGTCCGCTGCACTTAATCCCAACGCTTCCTTTTCAGATGTTGATGAATGTGTTCTATCAAATGCCTTTAGTGATGAACACGGAAAAAACTGAACAAATGAAGAGAAAAATGTAGCGAAATTCATGAGCTAGCGGCAACAAAAGTCTTGTTAAAAGACAATCTTGTGATAATGATGATACGACACTGACTCTAGAGTAACACATAACAATCATCTGGTGGATTGATTATGACTGAGTTCAGGCCTTATCCAGCATTTGTAGCTGTACCTACGAAAAAGAATGTGCTGTAATTCGTACACACAAACAATGAATAAGTTCATAATTTTTAGACGCACTCTCATTATTTAGTTTCCCAATATAATGACATACAGATTTGATTTTTATCACAGTGGCAGCAATGGGCTTCCTGATCATCACCTGCCAGCACAGCTGTCCCTCATTCCCTGTCATCAGGCACTTGTATACCTGCCCTTTGTCAGGTTGTTTAAACTGCCATGACACCTGTTTCATCCATCTGCTCCCTTTCTGCCTGCTTGTTTGCAGGTTTTGATCTCTGCCTGTTTTATCCTCGTGCCTGCTCCCATTTGGACTCGTTTACCTTTTGCCGACAGCCAACTGAACAGAAACCAAGTAAACCCCACTTTCATTTCGCCTGCTCTGCCTCTCTGTTCTGCTGTTTGACACACAAACACCTACGACAAATGGATCCTTTAATGAGCATGCTCTGAAAAACATAGATGAACAAGGCGTCCAATAACGTATTAGAGTTCAGTCCAGAAGTCGGCCTCAGTTGGTCCCAGAAAAAGTCAAATCAACTCTCTTTTATAATCACAGGAAGCATTCTCTGAGCTGAATCACTTTTGAGTCTAGCTCAGTTTGGGGAGCAGAGGTTTGCCAAACTGGGATCCGATCCCAGCTTGGTCAATTTAGCTCAACATTGGAGGCACTTTATCGCAAATTAAGTTGTAAAATGTTTGTGTGTATTGTACAGAATTTCATCCAATTTCCAAACCGAGGGAATACTTCAGCAGCAGAAGACTTGTTTAATGTTGTATCTGTAATGCAACAAGAGGAACATGTGTGAGTCGGAGTTCTCCTCTTCAAAATGATTTAATGTGAACGTAAACGTGCCACAAAAGAGTGACACGCCCTGAAACCACCATGACTTCATTTCCCTTTTATCTTTTTGTCCGACACCACATTGAAATTCTCTCTGCAGAATAATGTCACAGGGCAGTCACTGTTACACTGTGCTCCTCCGAGCTGCCGCTCTGATCTCTGACAGCATATTCTCGCTCTCGCTCTCTTTATTTTATTTTTTCAGTGGAGTCGGCACTGCAGGTTTCTAATAAAAGTGGAGTTGCACACATGCTGAGGCATCTTATTGCTGTTGGAGTAGAGAAGTGTAATTGTAAAAACCTCAGAGGTGGGAGCTACAGTGACACTGAGACAGACGGCGTCAAATTATGCTCTTTCAATACTTATTATTATTGAGGTTTAGATACAGAGATTAAATGAGCAGTAAAGCATTTCTCCACATCATAAATCAGACTGATGCACATTGCAGACCTTGGTTTATGTAAGACTTATGTAACATAGTCACTCTGTTTATGTATTTTATTTGATCAGAATCAAACTGATTCATTGCCATGGAGTTTGTCTTGGTGTTTTGTGAATTATTCGGAGATCTAACCCTATTTTTTTTTAAAGAAGTTTACCACTTAAAACTGTTTTTGCTCTGCTCCAGATCTGATTCATGCAGGTCACAACCCTGACTGATCGCTCATGCAGTGGAAAAATGAGAGCAGGCCTCCTCGGAGGAGGGTGATGGTGTAACGTCTTGCCGTTTCCACTGGAAAGAATATGCACGTTGAGTGGAATTGTGGTTTTTAGCAAATTAGATCACTCTTGAACGTCTCGAGATATAAGATCTCATTTATTCCTCCCCTGGGGCACTGCTTTTTCGTGACTGTAGCGGCTTAAGCGTACTGGAAAGAGCATAGAATGGCATTTCTTGGATCAACAAATTAAAATGTGTGTTCTGCCTTTTAACACTTTGTTGGGATTCTGTTTCAACACTGGAACACATTTCATCTTTGTTTTCTTTTATTTATTTGTTTTCCCCAAGAAGGTAAAACTATAATCAGTGCATCAATGGGAGAATCTGGACAAAGTATAGGTCTAAACTCAAACAAAAGCTTTTTCGGCTCTCATTACTCAACAGGTGACCGTCACGTGTGTTTCTACTTCCTTTCAACCAAACTAGACTTGTAATTTGAAGCCAGCGGGCGACTGAAGAACAGGTGGTCACTGTGTTTAAAGGAAGTTCACAGAGCATGTTTTTACGTCTTCTGAATTCAGCTACATAGACCAGACATACGCTTTATTTGTACAATTCAAACAAATATGTTGCCTAATATAAAAGTCCAATTCCACATATTGTGCCACATGTCGTCAGGTAGGCTATTCTAAAATGATGTTTCATAAAAACCCTTTGAAATGACAGAGCCGTTGCACTGGATTGAGTTTCAAGATGTATTCACGTGCCCACTTTGTTTGTTTCTCAAAAGGCTGTCCTCATAACTTCTCCAACCATCGAGCTGCGCCACATCGCGACGGTTTACGTGAATCAACACTGGTCTCAGTCAGTGAGGCTTCTCACGGCTCGGCTGCGCCACACTGACGGCAGCTCTTTTTTTAAGAGGCTGTAATTTGAGAGTAGCAGAGAGGTATTATTAGCCAAAAAAAAAAGAAAAAAAGAACCGAAGCGCACTGGAGACGTCCAGATGTTGCGTTCGAGGCACCGAGCGAAGTCGGGAGTATAAACTACAAACTGTTCATACGTTGATACATTTCACCGGCAGTGATGGACGCTGGCAGGCTCGGTTAACAAGAAGAAGTGAGGCTGTTTTAAAAAACACTTTTTTTTCTGTTTGGACAAAGAGGACATTGAGGTAAAAAAAAAACTGCAACAAAGTCTCAACTTAACTGCGCAGTTCTGGACGTTTAAGCCTGATTGAAATGTTTGTGTTGGGGATTAAATAGTCCGACCGGCTGACACTTTCACTGAAACAACGTTTAAAAGTAAAGTGAATTTGGTATTCGTGCGCGTGTTTGGGACAACGTTTAGCACCATGGCTTTTCTTCACTTGCTCCTGTGCGCCGGGATGTTGTCGCTGCCGACGTGCGGAGCCTTTTACCGCGGACCGTTACAACCGGAGATGTCCAACGGCACGTTTCATCACTACTTCGTGCCGGACGGAGACTACGAGGACAACGACGACCCGGAGAAGTGCCAGATGCTTTTCAAGATGACCGACGAGCGAAAGTGCGGTCTCGACGAGGACCAGGACGCGGTGATACGGGACGATTTCACCATCATCAAGCGGCAGATCGAGGACTCGGCCCGGGTGCTGGAGAGCATCGGGAAGAGCATCTCGTACGACCTGGACGGGGAGGACAGCTACGGGAGGTACCTGCGGAGGGAGACGGCGCAGATAAGCGAGGCGTTCACAAACTCGGAGAAGTCGCTGCTGGAGCTGGAGGTGAAATTCAAGCAGAGCCAGGAGAGCGAGCTGAAGGAGGAGCACCGGCTCAACGACGACTTCCTGAGCATGGTGGTGCACACGCGGGACGTCCTGAAGGACACGGTGGACATTTCTCTGGGACTGAAGGACAAGCAAGAGCTGCTGTCTCTGATCATCCGCAGCCACGGCACGAGGCTGAGCAGGCTGAAGAATGAATACATGAAGTTCTGAGAGAAAGTAGTCCCCACACTTTACAGTAGAGGACTATTTTTTTTTTGTGGGTGAGTGTGTGAGTGTGAGAGCACGAGGCAGAGACAGGGGTCAAAAAAAATGAGCAGTCATATCAGGGATTTTTTTTTAAATAAGAAAGTTAAAGGGCCAGTTGTTCCCAACTTTGGTTTCCTCCATTGGGTCAAAAAAAGATACATTTTACTTAAAAAGATACATTTTACTTAAAAAGATACATTTTACTTAAATACTCAGTTCACCCTTTTTGTTGTTGTTGCTGACAAGTATTCAAATCAAACAATCAGATCGGTTTTGTGAGGAAAGATGTTCACTGCACACAACTCGTAGTCATAAGGATGAGCGGTGATGAGCGTTGCAGGTACACTGCTTCACTTTTAAAGGTCAGAAATCAAAACAAAGAAAGTTTGGGATCCACTGCTGTAGCGAGTATGTAACCATGCAGATACGTTCTGGTTGAATATGTCCAGATCATGTGATCTTTACCCAAAGCTCGATTACCAAAAGTGGAAAGACGGCAGCTGCCCCAGGAGGCCCCCAGAAAGGCCCCCCAATACTCACTGCATATTAATTATGTTTTGATAATCTACGCAAGTACAATATCAACTGGATCCCTCGTTGTGATCCGATCTTGCGGTCCTGTTTACAGAGGCCTTATGTATCAGACTGTTTAAGACCTTTATTATTTTAGTTGATATTGTGCTCATGTGGTCCATATTTCCAAACTTAGTTGTGCTCCAGAAGATACAAAATTCCATCTATGTCCATTGGATTAATGGCATGCATCTCTGAGAGGGATAATGCAAATGAAAACCTGGGGAAATAAACCAAAACTATGTCTGTGGCTATAGGAACTGCTAGTGTTAAGAAAGATAAATGTGTTGTTTTGAACTTTTGTAAGAATCTGACAGCTTACTTTTTATGAACGGACAATGAGGAGTGGGCAATATGGATAATATCCTCTTTCACATTCGCTTCAATGACATTTTTACATGATAATATGGTGATACATTTTCTGAAAAAAGACATGAGTCAGCAGATCATTAAAGTGAGAACAGGAACTGTCAGCTTTCATAACACTGCTGTAGTCGGATGAAGGGTTTTCCCCAAAACTCATTCAGTCCCCTGTGACCAAAAAAATATCAAAAATCCGGAGTGAGGAGTGAGTTTTGGAGATTTGACACATGTGGACAGTTTGTCAGTGTCCGTATTCACGAGTGAATGCCATGTGCTTGGTTTATTTTTCACCCAAAAAGTTGGATAAATGAGTTCTGCAGCCGGGACGATCCCGATGAATGTTTCTGAGAATATCAAAGAACGTTTACATCTGGACACCTATGTTGTATTTTAATTTTCTTTTGCTTTATAGGCGAGCAGCACAATTCTTTACTGTCCCGGTGCTAAAGGTTGTGACGTGTTTTTCACAATGCGAGGCCTCTACTGTGCTGCTCTGCACAGGCAGTATAATCTTGGACAAATGTACAGTGTGTTATAAGAAGTAAGCAAATACTGTGAGTGTCAATATCTTTATTACAACAAATAAAACACCCATATATGTATTCATTGTTGATATAAAGTTTTGAAATAGAGCCGCATACATCTATTCTTGTTTAACTTGTTTTAAAGATGTGCGGCGAGATGTAAAGACATTGACGGATAAGACTGCTGGCAGCACTCGTGG
The DNA here is from genome assembly GCF_949748355.1 of Melanostigma gelatinosum. Lineage (NCBI taxonomy): Eukaryota > Metazoa > Chordata > Actinopteri > Perciformes > Zoarcidae > Melanostigma > Melanostigma gelatinosum. Next base: position 30,173,117 of record NC_136635.1, read on the forward strand.
ACTTCGATGTCGAACACTAATCTGATTGTGTTATCTTCTTAAATAAACAGTTTGTGTTTGAAGTGTCGTTGCATGTTTGTTTTTTTATGGCAGAAATGAACAAATCTATGAGATATTCCCAAGTAAACATGCTATGATTTGGTCTTTCCCACTATTATTGACCTCCTCTAGGAACTAATGATGTAAAAAGTGAGATTAAACCGTTTCCTTATTTTGCTAAGAGTCCCTGTGGAGTGATGACCCTCAGGTTGTAGCACTATAACCACTGGGGCTGCACACTATTACCACATGCTCCACAATGACAAAGTGCTCCTCCGTGTTTGCTTTACAAGGCTTTGAGGTCTGCTGTAGATTATACGGACAGCCGTCCTGTGGGTGCTTTGAAGGATAGAAGACCGGTTGTTGGTATTTACGACAGGCAGAGATGTAAGGAAGGCGTGTTGATGGCGGCGGTGGTGCACCTTACAATCAAGGTGACGTTATTTAGTACTTCGGCCTTTAAAAGGTCACGAATGCAACTGAGTCAAAGGGCTTTACAACGTCACGAGTACCCCCGACTCCGCACTGTGTTGAAGAAAAGTGCCAAACGATGTAAATCATGTAACATTGTGTCGTGTGACGGTTTCGACTTTTGAGCCCACTGATTGCGTTAACGATGAGGCAACACAAAAGACACATGAAGCGCATGTAAAACCTTTAGCCTACATTGTATTTTTTTATTTATTATTTTAACACCTACTAAACACCATTGTGTAACTTCTCAAGGGTACAGCCAGTATCAGACAGAAGTATTGACAAATGATGAACATTAAAATCAGACAGGTTTTCAGCGTTGATCACGTCTCTTTTATTCTGCTGCAAAAAATAAATAAAGTGAAAATACATTCATACTCGATTCCAGCAATATTTGCATTCATGTTTCTCTCTCTCTCTCTCTCTCTCTCTCTCTCTCTCTCTCTCTCTCTCTCTCTCTCTCTCTCTCTCTCTCTCTCTCTCTCTAGGATTACATAAAAGTTTATCTTTGCTCTTTGCTTTACCTTGGGTGACGGTGAGTCGGGTTAATAATTGCAAAATGAAGATGATAAAACCTCTGCTCAGATGTTAGCAGGGGTAGAAGAAGGTTCTGCACATCCACTCGTCAGCTTTCCAGGTACCGGTGGAGGAAAACTGAAAGAGGTACGACCGAACACAGAAAACTTTCACTTAAATTACTTTTAGTATCGATTAATGTGCAGATGAGTTTCTTTATTAATTTAGCAATGTGAGAAAATAATGAAAAATTACAAATATACTTTCTTAGAGCCCAAGCTGGTGTCCTTAAATTCCTTGTTTTATTCAACAATCAGACAAAAACCCAAATATATTCAGTTTACTGTCATATATGACAAACTAAAGCAGCAAATCCTTACATTCCTCCTCACGCCAGTGAATGTAACGCCAGATGTATAACAAACATTGATCTTCAGAATATTAAGAATGTTCTGTTGTCCGACTAACTGATTAATTTACTAAATGATGAAGATTTATATATTTCAGAATATCTTTGTGTTCACTCAGCTGTGGACAAGACTGCAAAGTTCTCTGGGACGTTGAGAAATAATTAGCTTAGAATATATAATATATATGTCCGATTTTTATCCGGCCAAGCGGATCATCTGTTGGTCCACCACTTTTGTCCATGACTGAAATATGTCAACAACTATTGGATGGATGGAGATGAACTTTTGACTTGATCCAGGAGACATTTTGTTCTATTAGATGGGCATTACATTTTAAAGATTCATGTCATATCAGCGTTACTGTAATTATAAGTTCTCTCTCTTTCTCTCATCCACCGAATATGGTGTGAATGTTCCATTTGCTTGCAAAAAAAAAAGCTAATTCAAGGTCCCCAGAGGATAAACTAATGATTTTGGTAATGCCTTTCTCATCTGTACCACCAGCAGGTCGAAGTCTTTCTTATTCAGGATTGGGGTTATTGTTCAACTCAGATGTTCCTTGTGTTTTAACGCTATTTATATAATAATTATATAATGTTATCCTCAAGGCTAAAATGTTATCCTCCCAGATAAGCTGCCAACGGTCGTGCACCCGCGGTGATTATGTCATCCTCGTAGGATCAACCTTTCACTTACTTCCGCTCTCTCTCTCTCTCGCTCTCTCTCTCTCTCTCTCTCTCTCTCTCTCTCTCACACACACACATAGCGGCATCAGTTCGTGGGGAAGAGGAATCCAAAATATATATAAACACAGGTAACGTGAAACACTTTGACAGCTTTTTGATGCCACTTTAATACACGACCGTTAAAAAGCCGGTAAACCCAGCTGTGGCGGAAGGTTAGCCTCTCTTGTCAGCTTTCAATCTGAAAAACTGATAAATATAAGTTACATATACAGCGCATGCGTCAACTAGCTTAAGCTAACAGGTTAGCTCCTGCTTTAGAAAGCTGCTCTTCTTCTCCTTCGCCTCCTTGTTTTATGTGATTTCCGGTCGCAGTTTGAAACAAAACGACTGTTTATTTATCAGTGAAGATGTTGTCAGCACCGCGATGTAATAAGTGAACTACAGTCCGGGTTAACTTGGCTCTTATGTCTCTGTTTTGGTTTTTAATGGATGTCATGTTTGTGTGCCAATATGTGACGTCACATCGTAAATAGCTGTGTTGGTAGTTTTAAGGAAACTTGAATGAAAGGGTTCTTTTTAACGATATACGTCACTAGAGGCTGCTAAATTTAGCTCAACACCTGTGCAAACAAGCACGCTTGAAGACGAAGCGAAGCTAGACCATGTATTGGGTTTAAAAGACTACAGAAATGTGAGTATTTGCAGCTTTTCCTCGTCTCAGTAAGATAGTGACTTGGAATATATTTGGGTTTTGGACTGTTGGTCAGACATGATGACATCACTTTTTCTGATTTAAAAAAACAAACAAAAAAAAACACAACAAACTGTAGACAATTTTATTTATGCAGTCAGTTGCAGCCCTAGTTTTAGTTTTCATCATTTTGGGGGGCTACTATAAGCCACATGGCTCAACAAATCCGTACACAGGTGCAGGATTATTGATCACAGCACACTTTGAATATGTGTTTCTTAAAATAACGCTCCTGTTTTGCACAGCAGCTTTGTCCAGATCTTACCAGCACACAGTCAGCAGACCAGACTTATGTCCGAAAAATACTCCGGTCACAACTTCCCAAAGCCCCCATGAGAAAGCTCACATTTTGAACTGCACCCAATGCTTTTGGTTGTACTGTACAAAACGGAATATTGTTTTGCTACGACTACATTTCACTTCATAATATATACCTTAATATTTATAATGTACCAGCCTTTTTTAGTTAATTTACCTAATTTTATTATGTATTTTATTCCTTTTTGTTTCAAAACCAGCGAAATCATACTTAAATAACTACAACGTGGTTACACCTTTTAAGGATGTATACAGAGAACGGGTGGCTCAGCTGACACGTAACAACAATGGGTGCTCCCAGGAAATGTGGCTCCGCCCTCTCAGCTCGGCAGCTTCTTGACAGGCGCCGAAGGAGTGCCGCTCCCTTGCCGCTGTCCTGACACCTGAGTGTTCCTTTCTCATTAACTACAGTGTTGGAGGCCCTCTCTGATCTGGAGACCTAGTTGGCTGAAATGTGGACGAGTACATTTTCACGTCTCGCCCTGCCCGCCCTGCAGAGGAGCACCTCTGCGACGGCCTGCCATGCTCTGAGGGCTTGTCGTAGACCAGGACGGGCTGCAAGTCCACTACCCTCCTGCCTGACTTCAATGCAGCTTCGCGGGCAGCAGACGCTGGGGTCTGCCTCCCTCGCTCTGGCTCAACACTCGGTGAGGAACGTCCGGGCTCTGCATGAGAAGCGGATGATGGAGGTGGAGTGGGAGGATGGAGGCCACAGTCTGTACCCGTTCACCTGGCTGAGAGACAACTGCCAGTGTCCGCTGTGTACGCTGGACTCCGCTCAGGCCCGGAACCTGTTGATGTCTGATCTTGACATCCACACTGGAGTCGACGTCGTTGAGGTCACCAACGACAACAAGGTAGGCCGCCGCCATTATCAGACTCGTCCGTCAGGGTTCACGTGCTCACTACGACGTTCTATATCAAACTCTGAGGTGAGTTTTTGCAGAAAAGACTTAAGCGAGCAGTAGAGCAGTGAGTGAATGAGTGAAATAACAACTTAATGCTTCATCCACACTCTCTTATCACAGCTTTAGAAAGCACCCTTAGCAACGATCAACAATCAACGTTGTGTTACATAGTGGTCAAATAACCACAGAAAACTGTTCAATCAGCATTCTACTCCTGTTCTACTTCTACGGGTTTGACTCTACGGTCAAGATTTATTGACATGCGAGTTGATAAATCACTTAATTAATCAACAGCAAATTAATCTGCAAATATTTTGATCGTCTATTAGCGGTTTAGGTCACTTTCCAAGAAATAATGTCAAACATTTGACTGTTCCATCTTCTCAAATGGAAGAATCAACGGCCGTTCATCCTCTTGCATCTTGTTTTCATGTAACGTTGTGTAAAAGGTGTCATGAAACTTGTTCCAGTTGACTAATGGCATTTACACTTTGGTTCGACTGTTTGAGGGCAACTGCCTGTTGATGAAGTGCGAGGGTTAGACGAGCTCATTTTGGCAGAAGCACACGTTCATTCGGACCTTCGTGTCCTCCAGATCAACCAGCTCTTGCGTCCTTCAGAGGTCCCTGCAGTGGGACACGGCTATAAACGGATTGCTTTGACACGCTAGTGCTGCCAAGCTACCGTGTGTCTCATTTGCTAATGTCGACCAGAAATGAATGTAATTATGTTTCCTGTATCGAGATTCACTCGCTGATCTAGTATTGTAGCAAACATGTGTTTTAAGGAACAGCAATGTCTTCATGTTGGCTATAGAGAAGATCAGACCGCTGCATGGGCCAAAACAAGCAGTTTAGAAACAGCAGATGGTGGACATACGAAGCCAATCTTTTCATTTGATGTTTTAGATTTTCTTCATTGTCAGGCTGGTTTTGTGGAGTTTTCAGCTCGTCGTGGTTAAATGTTGTGTAACAGTGATACTCGGAGAGGTTGGAAGGAGATGTACGTTTCTGAAATATTATCTTCCTATTACTTTGTTATCGTACTTTATAGGGTTTTTTTCTCATAAAAGACACAATTCAAATGATTAGGAATTAAAAGATTGTATTTTTATGCATTAAAACAAATCTTGTCTTCAGTAGAAGACAAGCCATCGTCCTCTCAATTTAAACACAGACTGGTTGTTTACGATGTGACATTATCAGAGATCGGCGACTAGAAAAGCATAAATTTTACTGAATATTAGTGGACGACGATCATCAGTCCAACTTTATTTCACACTGCCTGCTGCTGCTAGCATTGTTTTTTAAACTTGTGTTGGCTGCTGAATCAGTTAGACATCCTGGATATATCCTTATATTATACCCTTCTGTCTGCTTCTCTCTAAAAATCACTTTTTCCAAGAAAATCGCGAATACTTCTTCACGGAGTGCAGTTAGTGACAGTGTGGGCTCCACGGTAGCTCCGACAGCTTGACGGAGTAGCAGCGAGGGGCGGGGCTTAGCGAAGGGATCAATAAGTGTTCACGTCTCTCAACAGGTGTCCATTGCGTGGCCCGACAAGCACACCAGTGTGTTTGATGCAGAGTGGCTGAAGAAACGCTGCTTCTCTGCTGCTGCCAGACGAGCATTAAAAGAAGAGCTTTTCCTCAACGGTGAGTGCAGCTTTTTATTTTGTCCATCTGAATGTGAAAGCATGAGTCGGCATTTTAGAATTTCATGTAAGGGAATAAATTGAGGACCACACCTGAAATGTAGGTATAGCTTCTGCTAGCTGGAAATCATCACTCCTCTCCCCCCACATGTATTTATAATGTGTAAGTGGTAAGACAGTGGTGCTGTACTAATAAATTAAAAATCAATACACATAATGCAGTCAGACTGCTGACAAAGGGGCCTGTACTGATTGGACTGCACTGGTCTGAAACTAATTAATACTTTCTAATTGATTACCCTGTTATCGATCAAACAGATGGTTTTTATAGGAGGCCATGAATCACAACGCAGCTGTCTTAGAATTAACAGGATGAACAAACACTCATGATTTACCGCATTTCTGAGAACAGTAATTTCAAGACATGAAAAACAAACAAGCAGGCCGTTGAAGCTCGTCACGCACAACACTTTCCATACGGTCATGCTTTCACAGTTACGAACATTATATTTCACTCTGGATACACTTGTGATTGACAGGTCGCTACGCCGCTTCGTCCGGTCCGGGAGTTGTCCGTGTTTTCAGTTGACGAAAGTTAATTGTAACATTTTGGTCACCAAAAAATGTTTTTCCAGCGCTCTGTTCTAACTATAGCTCTATCGTATGGTGTCACTTTTGGTTGCAAATTTATAATAAAAAAATAAAAAAAAGAGAGACGGCCGAAGTAATAGAAAAAAACTCTCCTTTCCGCACATTTTCTTACTCGGTACCATAACAGGGTTGTTGAGGAAGGTTTTTTTTTTTCTTCTTCTAAAGACCGGAAAGAGAACTCATTTTACAGCACATTTACAATGACCCAGTACGTTTTACAGTCTGCCAGACAGCAGAGCAGAACGTTAAGCCGTGGAACAAGCGGGGGATGGACTGTAGTCGGGATTGTGAGTGTGTGTACACACACACACACACACACACACACACGTGGTCCTGAAGGACCCACAGGGCTGAGTGGCTCCTGCTCGGTTCCAGACTGATTAGACTAATGTGTGTGTGTGTGTGTGTGTTGCAGAACCTTTCCATTCATGTTGAAGTGTAAACAGATCCCCCTCATAAGAATTTACAGACAGATAGTCATTATATGGAGTCGATTATCGGAGCCA